>NC_137099.1:44688179-45288179 GCF_949357685.1 Gobio gobio
TTAGCCAGGACATTTTTAATTGAACTCAGAAAGTCATATACGGATGGTTTGAAGCTGAGTAAATCATGGGGTCATTTTCATTTTTGGGTGAACTATCCCTTTAAAATTTAATATTTTATATTAATATTTCGGTCACGCTTTAGATGGGCTGTTTAGATTAGGCTCCAATGCTCACTATTAACTATGACATACTATGTACGTACTACAGTACTTCCTGTGTACAGTAACTCCCTCAGTATGGGAACACGAATAGTTACAACAAAGCCAAGTGCAACGTAATCAGATTTCAGGAGAATCTAATGATGCACAACCACAATCAAATGTTAAAATCCCCTGGGGTACCTTTACTCTCTCTCTCTTTCCCTTTATCTCCTTCTCCCTCACTTGCTCATTATTTCTTCTTCCCCAAACTCTTTATGTCTCACTGCTTCTACCAGCAGTGTGTGAGGAGGTGTTTAGTGTGTTTCAATCTACATCCTCCTGTGTGCGTCATTTGTAGGTTATATCTTTATTATCGATGTTTGATTATTGTTATTGTGTTTTTGGAGCTTAATCCATACATAAATTGACATATTTGTTTTTTGTTAATATACAATTCTGATGTGGTAGTATCAGGAGCCTTACATGCTAATGTAAACCGTCATCACACCTACACTCATTAATTAATTCCATGAATATTTATGCATATTTGCAGTCTATAGGTGTATAAAAGTGTTATCTGTGTGTTTTAAAATATCTATGGCACAAAAAAATGTCTTTATTAGATTGGCTTATATGACTACAGATCTGCTCCAATTGCCCCTCTGAAAATGTGCTTTGATTGCTCTGATTAGATGAAATCCATCTTTGACACGTTTGCCGGGCTATTCAAAACAGAGTGTACACCAGAGATTCAGCAGAAAATTGATACCGCTGTTGTCTAAAGCATTGAGGTTGGCTCAAGTGGATCCTCTTGAAGACTGTAAAAACATAATGATAATGCTGCCATGATTACATAAGAATCAAGAAGTTATCCAGGACTTCTGGATATCAGTTGAATCATGGGACCAAAATAATGTTTCTACTATCCAGCAGGGAATATTCTGTAATTACTTTGCATTTCCATCTCAAACCACCATTTTAGACCTTAACTGCACAATTAAATAATCTTCTTACTTTTTTATTTAACAAAGTTACAGCTTTATTTGATATAACTCGCAATGAAAAAAAATCTGTTTGCAAGAGATATTTCCCTTGAGTTTTCCTTTTCTTCACAGATCACATATTTCATTTTTCTCATACCATATTTTCTTCAACTCTCATATTTCATCATATTCTTGCTCTTCACCAGCACCTTGGTAAACAAGTGCAATTGTTTATAGCAAAATTCTTGGTTATGATACCACACCAGAACTGAGGGACAGTCATAATTTGTGTAACGATAAAAACTAATTTTCATACAATAAATGCGACATGAGTTTATGTATAATGATTATACATGCAATACTATTTTAGGAAGATCACATACATTTTTTTTAAAAGTTAAAACTAGATTGTTTAATGTGAAAAAAAGTTGAAATGGACATAACAGTGCCCGTAGTTAAAAAACAAAACAAAAAAAACCACCCATTTGCATCTGGAAAGTTTTTCAGCCTTATACATCACTGCCTGCTATGACAAAACAAGATTATAATTAGTTATAGACGTCAAGTCACGCTTCAGACAAAAAGAGAACGACAAGCTGTCAGACTTTTCCTCTGTCTGTCTTGACAGAAGCATTGTATTTAGTTAATCGTTGTCTTTCTTTCTCCTCTGCCTACTTACAGAGCCCCTTCCTCTCTGTGTTTCTCATACTTGTTCACGCTCTCTTTAAAATAGCTGTCATGCACTCTGCACTGGCCATATTTACTGTAACAATTTACGAAATCGATCAATGAATCTAGTGAAAAGTATTTGGGCACTTAGAAGTAACACTTAGAAATGTATGGATGTTGCCTTAAAGGGATAGTTCACCCAAAATATTTAATTATGCCATAATTTACTCACCCTCAAGCCAGCTTAGGTGTATATGAAATTCTTCTTTTAGTCGAATACAATCAAAGTTATATTACAAAAAATGTACTGGTTCTTCCAAGCATTATAATGGCAGTGAATGGCCCAAAATTTGATGACCAACAAAGTGCATCCATCCAGTATAAAAGTAATCCATATGGAACATTTACATAGTAATTATGAAGAACTACATCTGAAGTGTAACATTTTTTAAAATATTTTAACGGTAAAAATACAGCAGCAAAAACGTGTTAATTGACTAATGATACATTTCCTTACTATATACTGTACAGTGAATAACTGTAATAAATTGGCATCTTACAGTATAAACAGTGAAAATTTACAGTGAAAATCCATACTTGACATTCCCAGAATTCAACATTTGAAGGTTTTTAATTGAAATAACTGTTTCTTCTTAGTTTTATTTTTATTTTTTATCAGTTATGTACATTAAGAATTTATATTAGATCTTATGTTGGTAAATTAATGTTTATTGCATTATTTTAGCGTTGTGTGTTACTATGATGATGTTTAGTTTGTGTGTGCTTGACACTGTTTCCACCTTATATACTTCAGCTTTTGGAAAGTTGTCATGAACTTTGATTCTACGATAAGTGAACTTTGGGTTGCACATTATTTTGTGTATGTATTTGTGTATTACAGTATGTGTGCTTTCATTGTATTTACAGTATACTTACCCAAAAAAGTACTGAGTAGTGTAGTGTAACTACATGGGTTAAAGGTGCTGTATGTAAGAATGACAGCTAGCTGTTGAAATGGGTACTGCAGTCCAAATTCAAAATATTGTCTGCCCCGCCCCACGTGGGTTGCCAGTTTGAGGACAAGCAACAGGAACGAGCGTAATTGACAATGGAAGGCAAGGAGACTTAAGCCCTATGCGCACGTGCAAATCGGCCATGTCTGTAATTTCTAAAGTAAAAATTCCCTCCGCATATGACCTACCATATTTCGCCGAACACAGAGGTCCTGTGATAATATTAGTCCCGTGCGAATCGGCATCTCTGTGATTTGGCTAGGATTTGGAGGGTTATATATAGGGTTGGGAACCGAGAACCGGTTCTTATGCAGAACCGAAATTGATTTTTGAAAAATACCAGAACCGCGCGAAATTCCTAAGTTTCGGTTCCGAAAACGGTTCTGGTGCAATGTGTGTGCGAAGCGCTGGAAGCTTATCGTTTAATAGCGAGTGACAGCCAGTGTTGCCAAGTCCGTGGTTTTCCCGCTTTCCCGTTTTCCAATGTTGCCGCGGGCTGTGTTTTATGTCCGCGGGTTGAAGCGACCCCAATTATGTGATATTTAGCCCCGGAAATGCAAATTTTACCGGAGAAGCCCCCCTGAAACGCGATTGGGCTTGTTTTGTGCTAGTTTTGAGTAGCCATTGTGCGGGTTTTGTTGTCTTATACCAGATTTATAGTGAAAGGCCTATATATATATATATATATATATATATATGTGCATTTTGTGTATATATATATATATATATATTATATTATATTATATTATATTATATTATATTATATTATATTATATTATATTATATTATATTATATTATATTATATTATATTATATTATATTATATTATATTATATTAATTATATAATATAATATAATATAATATAATATAATATAATATAATATAATATAATATAATATAATATAATATAATATAATATAATATAATATATATATATATATATATATATATATATATATATATATATATATATATATATATATATATATATACCTTTCTTGGATGCTGCTTTTGTACCAAATCATAATTACAATCACCTGTTTCAAATCACATCATTATTTAATCATTTTACCTCATTACTAGCCCTAAATTGCTCCTGTCCCAAATGTGTTGCAGGTCTGAATGACAGGAAAGGATGCATATTTACAAATGACATGATGTTGACCAGACAAAACAGGAAATATTTTGTGTTCATATTGTCTGCAATGAAATACAAGACAAAGTAAATTTAGAAATCACTTCTTTTATTTTTTTTTGCGTTTTCCATACTGTCCCAACTTTTTCTGATTTGGGGTTGTGTATATATATATATATAATATATATAATATTAAGTTGAGCTCTGGCAACCACAGTTGCTGTGTTTTTACTTTTTTCTTGGAAATGCACTTAGACAACTTCAAAATATTTTAAGTATACTTAGGTGTTTTGAGGGCCAGGGTAAATCAAGGTAAAGGTACAGTATTACATACAGTAAGCTGACTGTACACATGACATAATTCCCTGAATGTGTCACAATACTAAAATCAGCACTAGACTGCTTTCTTTTAGTGTGTGATGACATCATCCATACGGGAAAAAAGCAGCCTAGTTGCGCATTCAGACGCTTTGTGTTCAAATGCCTGATGTGACTTTGATTTCATTTGAAAAGCTTTTGTCACCGTCATACACCATGGTGAGAATAATACAAGCATGAAAAGACCTTCATGCGATTCAGTGTGAAGTAAAGAGGCTATAAAATGTTAATCTGACACTCTCAGATCTTTGTACTGGGTGAGACGGTTTATTAATTATGTATTGCAAAGTTCATAATGCGCCTCTTATACACTAAGAACCTGAACGTTACTGATGTTTTTATAAAGCATATCTCGTGAAAGGCTGAGTCACTGCACTAAGGTTTTCATCTTCAGTATTTGGTATAACATAATTATTTATAAACTATCTATCTAAAATGCTGAACTGCAGTTTTACATCTTTACTACTGTTGTCTTTATATATATTTTTACTGCAGTTTAATGATATACTCAATTATATATGACAATTACAATGATATGATACATTTACAGATGCATACAGTACATATATATCTAGTCATGTGAAAAAATCAGGACAGCCCTTTAAATATTCAGTTCTGTCAACATTTTCATTTATTAAACTAAAGAAATCATAAAAAATGCGTGTTCCCTAATAGCTGTGTCCGCCTTTGGCTGAAATAACCTCAATGAGGCGTTTCTTGTAGCCTCTATACCAGTCTCTTACATCGACTGGAAGAAAGTCCTCCTCAATGCAGAATTATTACAGCTGTGTGATGTTTGAGGGGTTTATTGCATGCACAGTCTGTTTCAAATCACCCTACAGCATCTCAATAGGATTTAGATCTGGGCTTTGACTTGGCCATTCCAGAACTCTCCATTTTTTACTTTTCAGCCAGTCCTTGGTGGTATGTTTTGGGTCTAAAACACCTTCTGATACTATGTAGAATTCATAGTGGATTCTATGGTGGTGAGCTGGCCAGGTCCTGCTGCAGCAAAGCATCTCCAAACCATGATACTTCCACCTCCATGCTTCACATTTGGTACGAGGTTCTTTTAGTTGGTTTACGCCAAACATGCCATCTGTTATATGGTATCCAAGTAATTCTATTTTAGACGAATCTGTCCAAAGTCCATTATTCCAGACACCCTGGCCTTTGTGTTCTTTGGCAAACCTCAGTCTTGCCCTCATATTTTAACTGGAAGAACTATAAGAGATGACGACTCTCTGAGAAAACAAAGGAAATTAATATCCGAACTCACTCTTGTGCATTTAGCGTCCCCATCCGAGATATCACACTAAGTTGATCACCCAAGAATTGCCTTAATTTTCATTCCCCTCACCCTCATCTCTCCCCTCCATATGTTGAAATTCACCCAAAATCTATATGGGTTATTGTGAACAAGTACTATACAATATTATACATGTTTGGAATCATTTGAAATGTCTCAGTGCGACTGGTTCAAAGGTCTCATTCCCACACAATAAGGTGTAAAGGTCTGGAGACTTTGATTAATGCAAATTCCCATTGTGAACTCATGTATACATTTGAAAGATGTTTCTGTCTTCGTCTGGCATTAAAGGAGATGTTGCAGAAGGGTCAGGGTGCGATTCTGTAACCAGATCAGCCCATAATGCTATGCATTATGCATCTTATTTCCTTGAGGTCAGGTATGCATTTCTTACTCTTTACTTCAGAGCATTTGATGTTATGTATCGATTATCTTTGAATTGATTATGTAATAGGCATGATATATTTACCTGACTAATAATAAATTGTTGCATTGATTTATTGTGACTTACTCTGAATTATTAACTCTAGTAGATTACGTTTAGTCAATAACACCCCAAATCTACCCTCAGGTTAGTAGCGGTAGTAGTTAGTAGGACTAGAGCACAGTTCTGAGTGAAGCAGAAGGGCACACTAGACTGATGTTTTAGAGCTCCGACTAACACATTGGCATTAGCTACATATACTTAGATGAGGTTAGACCAAATGGGTCTTCCGTTTAGAGCAACAAAAAGTTGTAAATAGGGTGAGCTTTGTCGTGGAAATTCTCAATACGAATATCTGCCTTCAGATTCCCAGATTAACAACTTAATAAAATACTACTGTCTCTCGAGGTAATTCCTATCTCGAATACTTCTAATTTCAATACTTCGAGGTAATTCCCCTCCCGAAGTAAGGTGACGGCGTCCCGTCGAGAAGCTACTTCCACTACCTCAAACACACATGAGTATACAGGTCTTTAGCATCTATACACTCTCACCGTCCTTCTCAGGTATACACTGGTCTCTGCAGGATCCTTAATACTAATGTATTACAGCACTATCACTGTCTCTGCTGTGATCTTTTGAGCGTAGAATCTTAACCCCTTACCTGTCACCCCCCTTTTTGAGAATACACATGAAAATGCACTATCCAAACTTAAAGGGCTGTAATTCAAGAATGCTTTGGAATATAGACCTAAGTTTGGTCTTGTTTTAAAGCAGACACTCGGCAGATTATTGCTGAAGTGAACACAATTCAAAATATGAAAGTATGAAAAAGTTATGGAAATTTAAATTTACTGTAAATAAAAAATACTGTACTAAATATTTTTATTTTATATAAAATATATATTTTACAAAAATGTTTTAATCTAAAATTACTATAAAATCAAAGCCATATGTCTAACCAAGTTGTGTTCCAAATTTGAAGTTGATATCACAAAAATTGAAGTTCCCATGAGATTTTGTTTAGGCGCTGTACCACAAATAGCCACCGGGTGTCACACATATTCCATTGATTGTTTTTTTGATGCATTTTTCTGTAAATTTCTGTCCAAATATCCCTTCCATCACAAAATGGTCACCAAATATGGAACCCTGAGACTCAGACCTTTCCGACGATATGTGTTTTGTCAAGATTAGAAAAGATTTTTATTATAAAGTAGTTAAAATAAATGTTGTAATATAAAACATGATGACGCCCACTAGGGGAGGAGCCCGCTAGAAGAATTTAAAGTACCGTTTCCATGGTAACGCAATGTCCAATTTCAAAACGGTTTTCACAGGATGAATTGTGAGTTCGTAAGCTTTCGAATGATACCTAATTTATGATAATTACTCAAATATATGATAAAAAAAAAAAGCCGATCAAAAACTGTGACAAGGAAGAGGTTAAGTAATTCTATTCCTCAGCTGCGCAGCATATACAGTATACCTGACACGACTCCAAAGTTGCTCTTTGTTGAAATTAAGTTTTATTCACTGCCCGGGAGATCATTGGTAACAACAACCAAATGAGTCTCTCGAACAGAAAGAAACGTGTACATTTAAACAATACTGTTTGAGTGAAAATCAATGTCACTCAATTTCCTGCTCTGTGATTTGGTTTGTAATGATCTATGGTAATCATATGACTGTTCTATTTGTGTTAAGCACCTTTATGGGTAAGTCTACATGGTCTCTAACCTGAACATCCTTAGTCTGCGTTTTTCTGTAGTTTCATGTTAAATAACCCTTTGGCCACTTCTGAGGCCTTTATATAAAATATTTCCATCACAGCCTCAACTCCTGATTATTGTGATATTATTCTTATTACGTGTACGTGGGAATCCACGGCATGATTATGTAAAGTAACCATTAGAGGAAGTTAAGTTGGTCGCTTGGTTCTATGGTAATGGTCATGGCCTCTGGTTAGATATAGTCTTGCATTAATTAAGTGGGTTCAGATCTACGGGGACTGAAGAAAAAATATTCTAGAATGATCAACGTAGAGCACTGGCGTCTAGGATATCGGTTAATCGCCTTTGACTAGTGACCAAGACTGACGGGTTTGTGATTAAAGAGATCGTTATCCGGCCGGTGCGAGACTCGAAATGTTATCGAGATCCGGATGAACGGGAATAATTTCAACAAAGAGTTAAACATATTAATCAAATGTGTAGTTAGACTATTATACAAGTGACCAAATAACCAATTGGCATTCTAACCTAAATTCGAGGTCATGATAAAATGGAGTCAGATAAAAGTAAATTGGAATTAAATTAGTTTGCCCCGCTGAAAAGACAGAACGCACAGAAACCTTCACCCGCTAATCGTAAGCCGTCATTGGGACGATTGGGCGGGCCTTACAGACAGCCTCCTTGCAAACCTCCCGTGATAATTAAAGTTGTGCAGTCACTTTCTGATGGTAGATGCATGCACTTTGCAGCATGAGCTTGCTGTTGGTCCTGTGAAGACATTTTAGGGTTTTTGGAGACTTCTTTAAGCATCTTGCAGTCTGCTCTTGGTGTGAATTTGCTTGAACGACCTGGCCATGTTGGCGTTTGTAAATGATTTCCCGGACAGTGGAGTGGCTGATTATAGATTATTTTGAGATCTTTTAATATCCCTTACTAGACTCATAAGCATCTACAATGTTCGTTCTGAAGGCAGCGGAGAGCTCTTTGGATCTCACCATGGTGATAACTCTCACTTCAACAATTAAGAGCTAACAAAACAAAATGTCTGAGGTTTGCATAAGGCAAGCCTCCTTCAAAATGCTCTGTCACAATGTTCTAATCATTTGCACCTGATATGATACACATGTAAGTAATTTTAGCCATTTTAAGTACAAATTAATGTGTCCTAACTTTTTCATTACAAGACATTTTTTAATGACTTTTCTTTGGTTTTATTTGTTTAGTTTTATTACTTGAATCTTCCAATATTGTTAAAATGAAGATCAAATGTCCATATGTTAAACCTTTTTCTTGCATTAAAACATGGGCTGTCACAACTATATTTAGACATCTAAAATGGTCAGTGCTGGGGCTACTCCAGGAACAGGGTTGTCTATAGCACTGCTTCTCAAACCTGTCCTGGGGACCCCCACCACTGCACTTTTTTTTGTATGTCTTCCTCATCTAACATACCCGATTCAACTCATCAGCTCATTAGTAGAGACTGTAAGACTTGAACTGGATGTGACTGATGAGACAGGACAGGTTCGAGAAGCACTGGTCTATAGGCACATATCTGTATTTGCATGTATATTCATACCTACATCGATGTGTATAACAAACTCTTCCCTTCCTTAGCTCTTTGTATAGTTCTTGCATAACCCTGACCCACATCTTTCAGTCCATTTCTGTTATTTTCTCACTCGTCTGTTTTCTCTGCCATTGATTATCCACAGTCACTGCTGAGTGCCTGCCTTCATTTTCTCCCAAATTAAACCCTCAATGCACAGTAGTCTCCACAAAAGCAGGCTCTCTTGCTCTTTGCTATTCTGTCTTTCTATTTTTCTTTTAGGCACATTCATTCTCTCTAGCTTTCTGACATGTTCCTTTTTTGATAACTCTCTTCCTGTCTCGTTCTTTCTCTTTTTCTTTTTCTATTTTTTTTTTTTTGTCTTTTGGTGACATTTTCACTTTCCTCCTCTACCGTGCTGTTTTCCTCTCTCACTCCTCCTTTTCTTCCTCACCTTCTTTTCTGCACTGACTCTTTGTCAGACTCAAAGCGAAGGATGCAAGTGTTAGTTTTGCTCACTGCCTTCTGTGTGTGTGATCCGTGTGTGGGCAAAGTGTGTGATGTTTGTATCTTTGTGTACAGACACCAGTAGAACTGTACGACCCTGTATGTGTGCGAGAACAGCATTGTGGAATTGCGCTTGTGTGTCACACAGCTTGAACCACTACACTGTGTTTATGTGTCTCCCTGTAAATGTGACAATGTGATCATAGCTCTGTCAAACAGAGGTGTCATTTCCTGTTTTTTATTCAACAGTCAGTCTCAGTCCTCTAATTTTATTGGTCGAGTCATGTTCTAAGAGTGATATCAGAGACCTAAGGAGGAGACAAACAACATAATAGAAAACTGATTGGAGGAATCGCAACGCTCAATAGCCTTTTCAGATGGTCAGCTCAAAATGCCACATTAAACATGAACACGTTAGACGTTGTGGCAGAACTTTCATGTCCTGATGGGCAAGAAAGGGTCGTAGATGTGGATCAGGCTGAGTAGCAGTGACTGGTGGGCTTGTGTGGTACCCAACTTTCATGAAGGAATGTGGCTATTACACTTCAGAACGGACACATTCACAATGATCTGTAACAAAAAAAGTTTGACCGCTACACATCATGATGTTAGTCAACATCTATTCCCTTTCAAGTCGGCCTCTCAACATTGCGTAATAGCTTACGCTTTTCGGGGAACTCCTTTCTCCAAAAATCCTGAAACCTGATTGAATCACGCTATTGCACTTGCTATTGCCGCCTTCTGAAGCACAGGACCTGGCCTCTTTTGGATAAAGGACGACACAATGTCGAAGGTCCCCTGTGGAAGAGATGAGCTCCACTCAAACTTCTCTGTATGGGGAGCTCATGAGTATCCTTTCAGAGGCTGTGGCCGAGATGGGCCTGGAGTGGTCAGTTCCAGAGCAGCCGATGAAGACGTGGATGGATGGGTCTTATTTCCATGCAGGCGGCCCGTTGGACACCTCACAGAGACCAGCTCCCTTCTTCTCTGAAACACGCAAGGAGCTCACACAGTCATGGTGCTCCCCTCATTCAGCCCAAACCCATTGCCAAGGAACCCACCTGCTCTCATTTGGCAGATAAATATTGTTACGCCCGTTCTTAGAAAACGAGAACAACGTTCTCATTGGCTCGACTATGCGCAGACCGGTGCTGAAGGCGCCGACGCGGTTTTGTCACTCTGCCAGCTAGAAGTTTTAGTGTTTTAAGTTGGTTTGGTACCCGACCAACGTGAGGCGGGCCCCTTCGTGCTTTGTTGTATTCACCTTCTACGGCATGTGTAACATTTTTATGTGTCAACTCTGCATAGATTTGGGAAATAGCTGTTTTTACACAGTGGGGATTTAATACATTTCCCAAAGCGTAAGCTATTACGCAATGTCCAGAGACTGACTCGAAAGGGAACGCTCAACCATGGTTCCCTCCTCAGAGTCTGTGAGTAGTTCTCGCTAAGTCAAAAGATTCTGAGATAATCTGGCGCCCAGTGCTACCTATATAGCTGCTGACCCCGCCCACAGTGGCCCTCATTTATCAATCTTGCGTAGAAACGGGCGTATATGTTGGCGTAAGATTATGCTTACACTCCTCTCACCGCCTGATTTATGAAGCTGTGCGCACCTCTGAAATCCAGGCGTACGCAAAACCTGCCCTTGATAAATGCAGCGGCTGAAAACGATCGTCATTAGAATAACACGCCCCGATATATTCAAGTCTCTGCCTCCCCCACGCCCTCATTTTACGCCATGGACACTCGGAAGACGGCAAAGAAGCGAAACTTCTCTGACGTGGAGATCGAGACCATCACCAGGGAAGTGGAAAAAAAACTAAATTGTTTTATTTGGGAGTTTAAAGAGTGGAATTAAAGGCGCCCATAAAAATGTGTAAGGTGGAAATCCAGTTTAAATAGCTTTTTGGATGAGAAATTACCTATCACAATTCATTATTTTACAGCACGTGTTTTGAAATAATATGCATTTAATTTCGTATCACATCACATGTATTGGGGTGTACAATAGTGATGATGATGATGTGATGTGGAGTACCATTCATTCACATTAATAGTTGCATGACAATTTGTTAGATTCTTATTATTATTATGATTTGTATTATTAATGACGCTTATTGCTATTTAGAAGAAGAATGTCGTTATTATTATTATTTATTTTATTATTATTTAAAAGAATAAGAATGTCACTTTTATTATTTTGTCAGTCCGAATTATTTTCAGTCCCAGTCCGTGCGCAGCTGCCGGGCCTAACCAACGTCAGGTAAAGCGCACAGGCTCGCAACTGGAGGAATACATATGCCTACAAATCAAATGCTTTGGTAAAGTCACACAAATTAAACATTGAAGTCCATGTTGCACAAAAATAAACACTGAAGTTTATAATTACTTCCCTATTCGCACGGGATTAGTATATGTGGGGAGCTCTGGTGATTTGTAATAATTGCAGAGAATGTCTGTGATCTTAATCCCGAGCGAATCGGCCATGTCTGTAATATGTAAAGTAAAAATTCCCCCGCAAATGACCTACCATATTTCGCCGAGCACGAGGTCCTGTGATAATATTAGTCCTGTGCGAATCGGCATCTATTTGGCTGGGATTAGGCGGATCGTAAATAATTTTTGCAAGGTTTTTGTGTCCTGTGCGCATTTCTATCTTTATCTTTCACGAAGAATGGAGCTAGTGTGCACCGTTATGAATTCCTGTGCGGCCGCGCGGATTATAGGCTATACTTTCACTTTAGAATGAGCACAATTTGGGAGTAATTGCTTGAATGGTGTGTTTAATATTATTCTTAATGAAAAACACAAAAACAGAACAGTACAATGACAACTCGCTTAAATGGGCACTTTTACATTTAGCTTTGAAACTGAATCTTCCTATATTGTTATTATATTGCTCAGTTACGTTTTTAATTGCGTCTGTTCTCTAACTGAACGAAATTATTTGTATTCCTATAAAACAATCAAAATGATATCGATACGACTGTTTATAATTTCATACAGCTATATAACGAAAAAACATTTTCAAGTAACATCATATCCGGGAGATAAGTCAGTAAATTCGAGTAAAATCACAGCTTATCCCGTGCGAATGCGCCACGCAAAACTCAGATGTGGGGGAGTAATTTCTAAATCACACGAGGTCCCCAGATAATACTTATCCCGTGCGAATAGGGCTTTATTTGTTGTTGTTGTTGCTGTTTTTTACAGTGGGTCATAATATAGCATATCTTTGTCAGTGCGTTTTGTGGTGTTAGGAATTGTTTTTCTGCGTATTTTCGCACTAACTCAAAACGTGCGTACACCACCTCCTGAGCTGGCGTAGGATTTGAGCGTGCCGTACGCCAACGTCCATATTGATAAATCTCAAAGTTACCGTGGTTTTGGGTGTACGCCAGGTGTACGCTGGAAAATTGGTGTACGCACTTTTGATAAATGAGGGCCAGTGTGAGCACTAGATCTTCAGGATTTTCGGAGAAAGGAGTTTCCCCAAAGCATAAGCTATTTACACAAAATCTTGTTCCCTCCTCTAAGGCAACCATGGTTACATTGAGTGACCCGAGATGTTGCAAAATGTTGCTGTTTGTTATTTGGTGTACAAGGTCGGAAATGCCACCAAAATTAATAACCCCCAAGCAAGTGATAATCATTCAAAGTCAAACTTTTTTCTCGAAATTCAGCATGATTACAAATATGATCTTCATTTTATACAGTTTATTAAAACAGTTTAATAACCAAAATAAACAAACAGCAAAACAAAAGTAAAAGCGACAGCCCCTCATGGACGACTGCCGCACACACAGTCCAGGCCTGGTCTTCCCGAAGCATGGTCAAATGCTTTCCGCGTCACAATAAAGACGCTAAAGGTACCCCTAGGCGTCACTATATCGACGCGCTGGGTGCTCCATTCATTTCAATCAGAAACCTTTGGAGTTATACACAGATGCGTTGGGCATGGGAACGTTATCGTCATGATGATCATATTGGGTTATGATTTTGCCATTATGACATGTTGGAGTGTGATTCTCAATTTAATCAGCCAGCATAATTTTATTTACGCTATCTAGACACGTTTTAAAATGTAACCCAACCCCATTCCATCCCTAAACCTACCCATTTGTGTCATATATAAAACACAGATATAACAGGCAGATACGACTGCATGCACAATTTATTCAAAAAGTACAAATATTCCGAGGCCAAGTGATTGATTTGTGTGAAGAAAATCCCCAAAAGCGATCAGCGTCTCCATCCGCAGAAGATCATGAACACATTACATTTCAAATATTGCTGCCCGTTACGTCAGTTTTCATAGTGAAATTGCATTGGCTCTCGTATGTCTCGTGACCAATTGCGTCATTCCCTCAGCTTTGATTGTAAAATGTAATTGGCTCTCGTGTGTCTTGTGACCGATTGCGTCATGCTAAAGAGTCGTTTTAATGTTTTCTCAGCGATTAAAACATTAAGGTCAACTCTGTTCTTTACATAAAGACATCGTGTGACTTCAGAAGACTTGGGATGCAACATGAGTTAATACTTTTATACTGTTTTTACAATAAATACATGTGACTTTACTTGCCTGTTACGTGTTTTATATTGTTTAGGAGTGGGTAGATTTAGGGTAGGAGTTGGGTTAGCTGCTCCAAAATATAAAAGTAACCTTTAAATATGAATAAAATATGAATAAAATCATATCTGCTTTAACAAATGCAAAGAATAAAATGCATCTTGATCTAACGCATTGGGTAAACAACTGAAATGAATGGAGCATCCAGCGCGTTGATATACTGACGCCTAGGGGTGCCTTTAGCATCTTCGTTGTGACACGGAAGGCACTTGACCATGCTTCGGATTTTGACGCCTTGGGAGTGAGAATGGGTTGCAACCTCTTCTCTCATCCTTTGCTGTCGTCACTCCTCCTTTTATGCTTCTGTAGCTCCTCCGTGAGAGATACGAGACTGGTGTGGCGCGCAAAAATAGTTCCAAAGCAGAAAAGTTGCATCTCTCAGCAACAGATTGTGGTGTTTCTTTCTTGAATAATTCACTGTATTTGAACTACCGTTAATTGGGTGTGTCAATGATTCAATGACCCATTCATAAAGTCAGTGGACACTTGCTACACATGAATGAATGAATAACTACACAGGAGCAAATGAGTAACATTAACATTTTAGTAACTTCTATTAACTAACAAGACACTCTGATTAATAAATTAGTAAGTAATAGTGCTTAGTTGAATGTGGTATTTTAATATTAGATAATAAATAACTACTATTTTTTTCATACCTCCCGGACTACTAAGAACTGGTTCATAATTAATTAATGTGAATTATGCAAAATGTATAATTAATTCTAAAGTAAAGGCAATGGTAACCCACTATAAATTACTTAAGTATAAGAAGCGATTACTAATTATTTGTATCAGTATTCTAAAGTGAACAGCATGATAACACTCTAGTAATGACTGTCATTGTAAGCTTTTGATGTTTTTGTAAGGTTTTGGATAGTAATGACTCAAGTGTTACTGCATCCTTCTAAAGGAATTACTAATTATTTGGATCAGTATTCTAAAGTGATGATCATAACCCTCTAGTAATGACTCAAGTGTTACCAAATCCATCGGAAGGAATTACTATCCAAAACCTTACAAAAACCTCAAAAGCTTAAGTCATTACTAGAGAGTTATCATGTATTCACTTTAGAATACTGATCCAACTAGTAATTCTTAATGAAGGATTTGGTAATACTTGAGTAATACTAGTGGGTTACCATGATCTTCACTTTAGTATAAATTGCAACCGACCTCAGGATTTGAAAACCAGGAGGGGAGCAACTCAAGTATGTTGGAGAAGAAAAAATATACATAGACTATTATTGGCCAACAAAATGCTCGATGCTAACTTTTATTGAAAGGTAATTGAACTGTTGTATAAGGCTGTCTCCAAAAGCTGAGAAATTCTGCCTCCGCAGGCAGCAAATGAAGGTAGGACAGCAGCAAGGCACGTTCAAATCCATTGATCATGTCGCATTGATTCTGTCTACTGACATACCTTCATCTGATCGATTTTTTGAAGGCAGCATGTATCATTCACTGTTTATGATGTCCTTTATCCTGTGCATGCAGTTGAGCGTAAGGAAAACAATGGCATCTGAAAAATTCGTCTGGCTGCCAATTTTTTTTTTTTTTTTTAACTTTAAGTGAAGAAATTAGTAATAGTATAGTGATTTAAATATTTGCTTGGTTATCAAAAAAGCTCTCTCTATTTAGTTCAACGCAAACTTCAGTGGCTAATAGAGGAGGGAGGCAACAAGTCAGCCAAGCTTTCATACCCAGCCCACTGAAAACACACCTCTTCCAGAAGCACATGATAAACTAACTAGCCTTTTTGCACAACATTACAGTAATGCTTCTACATTAGCACTGTTCTACTGGTCTTGCAGGAATTTGGGTGAGTGGTGATACTGTACAATCACAGAGAGGCACAAAATCACTTTCCTGAACGTTAACCGCCACTGGTCCTCACCTCGAAATTCCTCTGCTTGTATTTCAAATGTGTAAGTAGCTTTGAATAAAGGCATCTGCTAAATAAATAAATATTAAACCAATATCACATTTGCAATAATGTTATATTGTACTGAATATAAGACGGGATATTATCGTTAAAGGATTAGTTCACCCCAAAATGAAAATTTCCTGATAATTTACTCACCCCCATCTCATCCAAGATGTTTATGTCTTTCTTTCTTCAGTCAAAAAGAAATTAAGTATTTTGAAGAAAACGTTCCAGGGTTTTTCATCATATAATAGTTTTCAGTTGCAACCAAAATGCTGAAGGTCCAAATGAATGCAGTTTCAAAGGGCTTCGATGGGCTCCAGAGGCTCTGCATGATCCCAGAAGAGGAATAGGGTCTTATCTAGCAAAACGATCAGTCATTTTCAAAAATAAAATAAAAATGAATATACTTTTTAACCTAAATTGTTAATCTTTTGCAGATCTGCGAGGTGCTAAGGATGACGCAATCACGTCAGAACGGTCACACTAGACGTAGGCAGAAGTAAACTAAATATCCAAATTAAACTAATTATTAAACTAAATTAACCATATAAACTAAATTACTGATCTAAAGCCCACATTGTCACTGTATGATAATTGAAATGAGCTGATGACATCACCGTTTTCTCCGGAATGGCTATACGGCTGAATAAAATTGTTGCATTATTGTCCTGTTTAACACTGTGAAGCTGCTTTGAAACGATCTGCATTGTTAAAAGTGCGCAAGATGAACAATTTAGGTTAAAAAAGTATATTCATTTTTATTTTTATTTTTTTAAATGAGACCCTATTCCTCATCTGCATTGATTTGGACCTTCAGCATTTTGGTTGCAACTGAAAAGCATTATATATCTTCAAAACGTAATTTCTTTTTGACTGAAGAAAGAAAGACATGGACATCTTGGATGTGGCATTGGGGTCAATTATCAGGAAATTTACATTTTGGGGTGAACTAATCCTTTAACTAAAACTAAAACCATTTAAAAAAATCTTATTTAAAATAAAATAAATGTTAAAGGGATAGTTCAACCAAAAATTATTACTAACCAAATCAGTTTCTTTCTTCTGTTAGGAAGAATACACTCTAAAAAATGCTGGGTTAAAAATAACCCAAGTTGGGTTGAAAATGGTCTAACCCAGCAATTGGGTTGTTTTAAGCAAACATTTAACCCAACCGCTGGGTGAGTCCATTTTCAACCCAACTTGAGTTATTTTTAACCCAGCATTTTTTAGAGTGTATGAAATACTATGGAAGCCAATGGGTGCTGTCAAATGTCTGGTTACCAACGTTCTTTAAAACATCTTCTCCTGTTCTCAACATAATAAAGAAACCCATACAGGTTTGGAACAACATGAGGGTGAGTAAATGATGACAACATTTTCATTTGTGAACTATCCCTTTCTATCAATAAAAAAAATACGGTAGCACTTTACAATAAGGTTCATTAGCTAACATTATTAACTACATTAGTTAACATGAACTAATAATGAACTGCACTTATAAAGCGTTTATTTGTCTTTGTTAATGTCAATTTCAACATTTACTAATGCATTATTAAAATCTAGTTAATACAATGTGAACTAACATGAACAGCTGTATTTTTATTAACTAACGTTAACAAAGATTAACTAATGCTGAACAGAGGTGTTGTTCATGGTTAATTCATGTTAACTAATGCATTAACTAATGTTAAAGCTACACTGTGTGATATTTTCCCCCATCTAGTGGTGAAAAGGTAAATGACCATCCAGTGAATTTTAGTTTCTGTTCCTCTCAATTCCGATTTCGTTTTAACTCATACGGTGGCCGATTTAGTCCAAGATTAACATGGCTTCCAGTTCGACTTCGTCCACATTCGACACGGTGCCATCGACTGTAAAACGTGAAAGGCGAAGCTTGAATTTACAGGTATGTGCCCAGGGCCGGCGTTTGCTATAGGCGAGCTAGGCGGTTGCCTAGGGCGACAAATGTGTTGGGGGCGCGCGCAGGCGCCCTCTAGTGGCGCCCTTAAACTTACTACCCATTAAGCATAGAATTAAAACAAGCGAAATAAAACATACTGTTTATTAAACATGATCATCATTGGGCGCCCCCTCAGCCACACGTTTAATTACTTAACCTGATTATTAGATTGAATTGAAAGTGAATATTGTCGAGCACAGGCGTTCAGGCGTTAGGTCAGGCAAGTGCTCAGCACTGGCGCGTTCTTCAAAAATGAAGCGGTCTAAACCCTCGAGTGCACAGGGACGGAAAGAGAGAAAGGCAGATGATCAAAAGAAAGCACAGTATAGAGGTAAGTCTTCTCATCTCAGCCATAAAGGTGTCAAACAAAATAAATTTACTTCGTATTATCGATATTATCAACTAATATTGGATGGCATTGGACGTTTTATTGCTGTCACTAAGTTATAACTAGCTAGCTAGTTATCTACATATTACTACGCATTTCACTGACAATAAGGAAATCCTGACGAGCCAAATTTTAATGCTGCGTCAATTTTGAAGGTGAATAGAAATGCCAGAAACAACTGTTCATCTTTTATTATTTTATTATTTTTTGTTTGTAGAGGGTAAAGTTAATCCAGTTTATGGGTCATAATTTGCTTAAGTGTCTTTACAGGTGCTTAAGAGAGTTTTTGCACAGTTTATGGAGTTAATATTTGGTAAATATCCTTGAACATTCTTTCTAGCATTTGTGTATGACCAATTTATTGCAGTTGATCCTTCAAGTCTTAATTTTCTTGATTTTCTTGAAGTGTTGGAGTGACTATAAAGTCATAATTAGCTTTTTAAGTCTTGGAGTAACTATAGGAGCATTTTTGTTTATATAGTTTTTATAAATACTTAACCCATTTGTGCCCAATTTTTTCTGAATGGCTTGTTCTGCATTTATTTTCCCCAGGTTTTTGTATTTTTTCTTGAAAATCGTATTTGAATCTGTGGCAACTAGTTGCCGGTGGGCAAATATGTTGTATGCACCCCTTCAATGTCAAATATGTATAAGAGGAGAACATTTAGCATCTAACTCAAAATAACTGCTTTCAACAGATCAATCTTTATTCATAATCAAATTTATTATGTTTGACTAAGTATACTAAAAACTACAGATCTGTTGTAAGATTTGTTTTGTTTGGATGATTCTAGTGACCTTCATGATTATGTTGATATATATATGTCAACAAAAAATACTTATTAGTAACATAAAAATAACCTTTCTTTGGGAGGGTTTGCCTTCGTTGTGCTCCCTGTAAGTAGGGGTAGGAAGTTGTCAGTCTCATGTGACAGGAAGGAAGTTAATACTTTTTTTTCCCCTTGAAATCCTTTATTTGGTTGTCTGCTTGTGTGTCATTAAGATATAAAACATGGATAATGTCTAGAAAAATACTTACAGAAGGAAAATGACAACTATACACTGGCAACTATAGTTGCCGGTGGGCTTAACAATTAAGGGAGGGGGGGGGGGGGGGGGGGGTGGCAAAACTCAATCTCGCCTAGGGCAACCAAAGAGCTAGAGCCGGCCCTGTATGTGCCTCTTTGGCTAATGTACTTTCAAGATGGAGGGGCAACATGGCGACCCGCATTTTCAATGGCATATTATAAACTTACGTGAATACTTTATTACTTGAAAGAAGTAAATATACATTAATGAGCACTAGGGATGCCACAATTCTCAATATAATATTGAACCGTTCGGTACGGCATTCACGGTTCAATACGCCCTTGTGAATTGCATTTTTTTCGGTTTCGCATTTACTTAATTATTTTTCTACAAATTCTATAATTTGCCTCCATCCCAATACTGAACAACGCGACATACATTCACATCACACGTTAGTGGTAGAGTTATACTCACGGAACACTATAGTTATTCACAATCACCAAAGTTCATTATTTGCATGCGTTTTAAAGCCTTGCCGGTTTCATTCGCGTGCGCGGTTTTAACATGCGCTTTTCAGAGCGCGCGCACTAAAAGCCTGTCAAACACGTGAATACTGAACTAAGTAGTCGTCTTACTGCGTTAATACTGTCAAATACACACAAGGTTAACATAAACACAGTCGGTTATGTCTAAAGTGAAAGTAAAATTGCAATCGTATCTGTATATTAGATGTGTAGAGGTCTTAAACTGACAGCAGCGCAGCCAGTGAACACGCGGTCCTTAAAGGGACAGTTCACCTCTAAAATTATGTCATTATTTACTCACTCTAATATTGTTTCAAACCTGTGTTCATTTCTCGATGACAGAATTTTCAGTTTTGAGTGAAATATCCCTTTAATGTTAATACAACAACAAGAGACAAAGAGAAAATCACTCACTGCTCTTGACTGAAAAACTAATACAGTAGCTAAGAATCAGTGTATATTTTATAGTGAAGTCTATGTAGTGTTTTATTTTTACATTCATTCATTCAATTTCATACTTAAATGCTGCTGTACAGCTCTGAGCTGCCAGTGTAAATCTTTATATATATTTATTTTATATTATCCAATACACCAGGAATGTGTACAAGGTTTTTTTTTAAGTAAAGTTTTAAGTTTAACCCTTTAAGTAAGGTTTTTCAATTATTTTAAGTAAAATAAAGAAAGAGTATTGCAATAAAAAAATTGTCTTTTTTCTCTTTAACCTCTTGCGGTTCCTGTCGCCTAAGAATAGAATAACAAAAAATGTATGTGACAAGCCATCAGAACCGAACCGAACCGAAAACCGTGGGTAAAAACCGAGGTATGTACAGGGAGTGCAGAATTATTAGGCACGTTGATTTTCTGATCATATTTTTTTTCCAGGCACATTTGACCAATTCCAAACCACAGTAATCCTAATAACTACTATTGATTTAGTATTTAATAATGTATAAGTGATATATAATTGTTCATGAAGGCTGGAAATGAAAAACACCTTATATTCAGGTGTGCAGAATTATTAGGCATGTTTTCTTTTACAGATAAATTGAGCCAAAAAAGAGATTTAACTCAGACTGAAAAGTCAAAAAGTATTAAATGCCCATGAGAAGGATGCAATACTAATGCAATACTAGACATTGCAGTTAAGGCGTGACCATTGGACAGTGAAATGCTCGTTGGGTCAGCAGGATCTGACAAAAACATGTGGTGGAGAAAAGACACCTGTTAACTGCAAAAGAATTAAGAATTAAGGTGAAGAATTAAGGGTGAAACCATCAGGAACCCTTTAGTCTCCAGCGCCACCATTTTCCAGAGCTGCAACCTACCTGGAGTCTCCAGAAGTGCAAGGTGTCAGGATCTCAGAGACTTCAGTTAGGTAAAGAATCCTAAAAAATTACCCCCACTAGAAAAGAATCACAAGCTGAAGTGTTGTAAAATACATGAAGCCTGCTTTTTTATAGGCTTTATAGGTTTTATAGGTTGAGAATGACTCTTGAAGGACCAGCACCACATCCTCTAGTACCACTGTTTGAAGAATTCATCTTCCAGAATCTGGCAGTATGTTTTGGGAGTTCATTTTAGTCCATCCTGAAGTCCGTTTTGCAGAGATGGACTAAAAATGAACTCCCAAAACGTACTGCCAGATTCTGGAAGATGAATTCTTCAAACAGTGGTTCTAGAGGATGTGGTGCTGGTCCTTCAAGAGTCACTCTCAACCTATCTGTCCATAAAGCCAATAAAAAAACCTTCTTCATGTATTTTACAACACTTCAGCTTGTGATTCTTATCTAGTGGGGGTCATTTTTTAGGATTCTTTACCTAACTGAAGTCTCTGAGATCCTGACACCTTGCACTTCTGGAGACTCCAGGTAGGTTGCAGCTTTGGAAAATGGTGGCGCTGGAGACTAAAGGGTTCCTGATGGTTTCACCCTTAATTCTTCACCTTAATTCTTAATTCTTTTGCAGTTAACAGGTGTCTTTTCTTCACCACCTGTTTTTGTCAGATCCTGCTGACCCAACGAGCATTTCACTGTCCAATGGTCACGCCTTAACTGCAATGTCTAGTATTGCATTAGTATTGCATCCTTCTCATGGGCATTTAATACTTTTTGACTTTTCAGCCTGAGTTAAATCTCTTTTTTGGCTCAATTTATCTGTAAAAGAAAACATGCCTAATAATTCTGCACACCTGAATATAAGGTGATTTTCATTTCCAGCCTTCATGAACAATTATATATCACTTATACATTATTAAATACTAAATCAATAGTAGTTATTAGGATTACTGTGGTTTGGAATTGGTCAAATGTGCCTGGAAAAAAAATATGATCAGAAAATCAACGTGCCTAATAATTCTGCACTCCCTGTATTGAACCGTGGACTAACTGTATTGTTGCATCCCTAATGAGCACATATATTTTTGAAAGAACTAAGTGTTTTTAGCTAAGAATAAACTAAAAAAGTTACACAGTGTAGCTTTAACTAATACAACCTTATTGTAAAGTGTTACCAAAAATACAATATCGTTAAACTTGAAGTAATAAAATAATTTAAGCTAAAGTTTTAACAAAAAAAACAAAAAAACATATAGACATTTTAAAAAAAGTATTAAAACTGACGAAAACGCAACAAAATTAATAAATATTCAGAACACTTCCACATCTAGGCTACCAGTCCTCTTTTTATGATGTTTTTATTCCCAGACTTTTTTTTTTCAAATAGAGGTTATGAGTATCATATATCTTCCTGTTTCCAGTGTTACTTTTATCTAACACTAACTCATTTTCTCCTGCTAAAAATACCCTCTATTCGCATATGGCTCTTCCCCCAGATTCCTCAGACTTGCCCCAGCATCCCAACGCAGTTTCTGGCCTCTCAGCCTCATGCACTCACTCACGCACACACTCTCACCCCTCTCTGCTCTTTATTTTTAACCCAGTCAATCAGACACTGCTCACCGATGACGCAGATCCACATGCAGCACTGACACCATCAGCCAGAGAGAGAGAGAGAGAGAGAGAGAGAGAGAGAGAGAGAGAGAGAGAGAGAAGGAGGCTGGCAAAACGGGGACAAGCTGTGGCAAAGAGAGGAGACGGAGGGAGAACAAAGTACTCGATAATGATCAAAGATAAAAATCCTCATAATGTACACCAGAATGCATCAAATACATGACTGACAAGTTGCTAAAGAGTGTAGGGGGCCTACTGTTAAAATTTTGTCTGGTAACATCTAAACTTACTAGTTTTATTCAAAATATGATCTAATATTTACCTAAACTATTCAGCAGAACATTACAAGTCCCTTTTAAGAGTCAGATCCGGTAGAAACAGCTCTTTCAGGTAACACTTTTTCACCTTTTTGATAAATATGCAGATTTGTAGGTGTCTTCACTCTGCCTATTCTCCACACACTCTCTCTCTGTCACTTTCTCTCTAACTCTCTCTATCTCACTGATAGGTTCACACCCACTCGTTTGTTAAACATTGAGACAAATAGCTTACATCACTCGGCGGAAAGACTTTTTAGGAAGTTCCATAAAAAGAACCGCTTCTCCCCCGGCTAACTCACAACACAGCCGTGACGCAAGAAAGAGACCATCCACACACACACACACATACAGCTCTTGCAGGCACTCTATGCATGTGGTTCAGAAGGAAAGAGATGAAACGGCAAAGGATATGTCTGTAGATTTTCTGTGTGTGTGTGTTTAAATGGAAAACAGAAAATCCATTAGTTGAAGAGGATATTGCACTGTAAAAGGGTTTCGTCAGATAAACTAATGTGGTAATCTGATTTAACTGATGATAAATATGGTTTTAAATGACTGAAGTATTTGTAAAAGTCAAATCAGGTAGAAATAGTTTCCTTAGGTAACAATTGCACACATTCACTGGAAGTGTGTGTAGATGTGAAGCCATGGTGTTGTTGACGTCATCTTGACGTATTTCCCGACAGTTGCGAATACAATTATTTTCCATGGAAAAGTACAGAAAAATGTGTGAAACAAGCAAAAGAGGACTGACAAAACACAAGCTTCTTTGACAATCTAATTGTTAGTACCTTCTTGTGGTGGCCGTGTAGTACTACACGAGTGAGATTCAATTATCTCAGCATCCCACTGAGCTGTGTGATAACTAGCTTCCCTCTAAATCATTCCAGCCTCTGTCCTAAATCATCCTCTATCTTCTCTTCATTACCTCTCAGAGTGTGAGGAGGAAAAATGTGTGAGAGACAGGCTGATCACACACTTAGGATGTGGAGTTAGATTTCCCAAAGTGCCTGTGGTGTGTGTGTGGATGTTTACGTGAATAAGACCCCAGGACGACTGACGTCAATGCAAGGGCTTGATTTTGTGCGGAGCTGAGGTGAATCTTAATTGTGTTTGTGTCTTTGTTTTGGCCTTGTGGGAAGGATGATGTCAGTGTCAAATGAATTATTAATTAATCCAGGAAGGTTTAGAAATACATACTCATGCATGTGCATGGAGAAATTGGTCAGGTGTTGTATAAAAACCCACAATCATTCTGTTCATGATGACAGAAGCCCATATCTGTCTTATTTTTGTCTGTTTTTTTTGATGCTATTAAATTTCAATCCACTATTCGATTCCAATCCAAAGAACCGACAGACAAAACAAACACAGATTTTTATTCAGTGCACGCACTGCACATGCACATGCTCCAAAAGTGTTAATAATAATCAGCTTATGTAAATATCTTAGTTCATTTGACTTGACAGCTGACTCAGAATCTTCATTTTAAAAGAGTAATCTACTGCTGTATTTAAACCATTTAATGGGTCATATGATAATGTTATTTTAATATTTGAATGTTTTTTGCATTAAAAAGTCATAATTTAGTTTTAATGACCATATTCTCTATGATACTTAGGATCACGTTTAATATTTAAATTAAATTACATTTTGCCGTAACTTTTTTGTAAACTTTCTCTAAATAAAAGATTAATCTGAAAAGTAGGAGCCCTGACATTTAGGTTACATCCGAATATGCACTTCACTACTTTACAGTAGGTGAAAAACAGTATGTGAAGTCAAAAGTATATGTCTAAAATCCAGAGGACACTTTTCTATCATACAGATTCATGGGAGAGGATTTATGAATGGCGACACAACTGACACTGTAGGTAAAATGACAATGACAACATGACAAATGTAGTATGTCAGTTTACATTCACATTTCATACTGGAATGTCCTTTTTTAATGGTCGCAATCTATGTACTTCAAAATAGTTTTCTAGTGGCGCTGAATCTACAGCGTAGATCAACCTGTCTGTTCCCCGTATGAAAGACTGTTATGATTCTGATCTTTTTAATAAGCCAAACACATATTACTATCTGGTTACATGGTTGTTCATGTGAGGAAATTGTATAAAGATACTCATTATTTGTCAGTAGCTTATTTGAATAAATATTGGGATTGAAATATGTTACCACGTTTTGTTTGTCTAGTAGGCTTATTGATGTTTATTATTAAGGCCAGTTATTATATTGCATTTATGCCCCCTCTAAAAAATACTGTAAAAAGGTATTCATTTATTAAATTATTCAAAATTGCAATAATTTCAATATTGACAGTACTATTATCTTACCAACTTGAATAATAGTAGTATGCTGAACACTAAATCATTGTTAAATCGGTTTTATAATAATGTGTTCTGACATGAGACATTTGTTTTTTGTGTTTGTTTTAAATCTGATGTTAGTCATTTTAGTCTGAGTGGAAATGTGATCTGATGTATTGATGTTAAGAGTGAGACAATCAGCAGTGATATCATGAAACGGTCACAGGTGTCACTTTTATTACCGTTCCAAAAGGATGTGGATGTTTTACATGGCCTTTAGGCCAAAACACCCCTCCCCCTGCCACCCATTGCCCCGCCCCCAACCCACCCGTGTCAATCATCATCCCTGACCCACACGAGTCAGGCATCAGTTAAGGCTCGTTGTGATGGACTGATTTCCTCAGGGGAAAAGTGAATGGAGGATGAGGAAGAGGAGGAAGAGGGAAGAAGATGGGAGAAGAGGTGAAGAGTAGAGAGAGAATAAAGAGGGGTGGGAAAGAAAAAGGCATGCAGTCATTTGATATCAGCAGCCACATTCTCTATTGTCACTTTTTTTCTTTTGCTAAGCTGCTGCCCATATCAGACTGACCTCCATCCCTCTCTCCTTCTTTCCCTTCCCAGGATGACTCATACGGGTAGTGCGCTCCTCCTCTCCTTCTTGGCCCTCCACCCTCCCCCTCCTTCATCTTCTCCTCCTCCTCTCTTTCTTTCTCCCCTGTTCCCTCTCTTTCTCATCCTCCCTAGCCCTCACTTGGTGGCCATAGTGTAGCAGCCGTCTGGGTGCCACTGCATGTCACGGATGCGCCTGACGGACTGCATCTGGGGATGACGAGCGCCATACTCATTAAAGTGACGGTAGTCTCCCTTCTCCAGCAGGTACTGGCTGCCACGGTAACCAGGATACTGGTAACCCACCCAACTAAGACAAGAGGTGAGAGGAAAGACAAACAGAGAATAAATAAAAGTGAAGAACAGAACTGGGAATAGAGAAGAGCCTCATCACTTATATATTGTAAAAATTATTCCTATTTTAATGTTTGAAATATTAGAAGTATCAATACTGTTAGTTTATCTAGGTTAAATAACTATAATGGGAAATATAGCTGCAAGCAGCCATTATCGGGGCCAAGCGCAAAGAAGAAGACAAGACATGCCAAAATGGCTGGGAGTGTCAGATCAACTGCAGCAATGAGCAATTAAACACATTTTAACATGATTTTAGGCAAAAAGGCTGAAAAATGCATTGTAGTCTATGGGAATTTCATGTTTTGTTCTATTATAGCGCCACCAAGAGGCACAATCCCAAAAAAATTTTATGTGTCCTCGGAGTGAGCCCATACATGTGTGTCAATTTTGGTGAAAATATCTCTTTTCGTTTTGGATTTATAGACATTTATATGAAAAAACACGTCAAAAATGACTGACACCTGATTTTGATTGGATTTTACTACCCCTTACTATCAATATTTGGACATTTGGGCATTAGTGTTTAGCTATCGATGCTATATGTTTTTAGCTATATGTTTTCGAACTTCTGGCGCTGGTTTCGTCTCGATCGGACTAGCGGTTTCGAAGATATCAGCTAAAGTTTTTAAAGCGCTAAATTACAACGCTGCACAAACCATACGCCGAAACCTGGAAAGTCTGGTATCGTTGGACTCGGCAAGGATTCAGGAGACAAAAAAGTTACTCCCATGCTGTTTCGAAACATCGTGCTGATGACCCATACTGAGTTTCGTAACAATCCGTTCTTGCGTTCATAAAATACAGCATTTTATCACATAATTAAAAAACTAAAAACTTGTGCTTTAAACTCAGTGGGTTTAGGAAGTGAGTGTATGACTTCTAGATCACACTCTTCATCTGATATCAGATCTATTTTTTATGTTCAGCTATTACAGTCTACTTGCACTCAGATTTCTTTGATGGGAGACCACTTACGTGCCACAGCTGACCATGATGCTGCCAACGCGGTCAGTAAAGCCGAAGGTGTACATACTGGGCACATCATCGTCGATAATCTCCATTTTACGGCCCTTGAACTCCCCAACTTCATACAGACAGATCTTATGCTTCTCTGGGTCCTGTGAGGAGCACGAACAAGGAAATCAATTTATAATATTTATTAAGAAATTAATATGGATTTTTTTAAACAATATGCTTTGGGGGTGAGTGATATAGGACAGGAAATGATGGGAGAAGAGTAGGAAGAGATTAGAAAATGCTGCGAGCCAGATTCAAACTTGTGTTTCCTGCAAAAGCGCGCACCATTGCTCAGTGTCAGTGAATACATTAATGAATATGGATTTAAATATGTTTGGCCTTTTTGACACTTTGATGTACTCAGGAAGTGTGAGATGATAGCCCAGGAAATTATAGGAGAAGAGTGTGATGAAATTAGGAAATGTTGGGTGCCAGATTCGAGATTCAAATTTGCATTGCCTGCAAAAGCACCATGACTCAGTGTGGATGCGAATACATCCGTGAATATGGATTTAAAAATTATCTTTTCCTTTTTCAGTTTACCTTTAGCCTTTTTGCCACTCTTATGGAAAGGAACAAAATAGGTATGAGTATCAAACTCGCATTGCCCAATTGAGAACCATGGCTCAATGAAACAAACTGATTAATGTTTTGAAGATTTAGCAAACAAAAATGTATAATGAATAAAAGGGATGAATACCATTCTGACAGGTCTGAAGGACAGCAGGTAGTCGTTCCTGTGGCAGTTGCTCCAGCAGTCCCAACGGGGGTACTCACCCTTCTCCAAGATGTACATCTCTCCACAGAAGTTCATCTGTTCCCAACCCACCCAGCTAAATTGGAGAAAGAAGGACAGAGAGAACGGATGAAGTGTTGAAATACAGAACAATTGGTAAGTCACTGATATGCATCACAGAAAGACTCACGGGCCACACTCCACGCGGAGGGAACGCACTCTATCCATGCCCATTTCACACACGTTCATGCACTCGTTGGAGATCTCGATCATGCGGCCCTGAAAGTTCTCCTGATCAAATACATACATCTGAAAGAGAGGAAAGGGAGGAGACAATCGGGTCATTTTCGCTTGCTATGCAACTAAAGTTAGTTTAGTTTAGCTTAGCTTAAAAATACTGCATACACAACACCCACATCTATTTCTATGGAAACTGAGTTTTGATCAGCTGTTTGCCATCATACATTTATCCGTCATACTTTTATGCATCTGTAAATTGTTAAATACCTTGTAGTGTCCCACTCCCATCTCGGTTCTCTTTTGAGTCTGAGGAGCCTTCCCATCAGGCTGGGAGGCGGGCTTGGACTTCTCTCCACCAGTGGACATGATGACTACAATAAGAGAACATGTGCATGAGTGGAGAAATGTGAATAATTTGCAGCCTCCTTGCTGGAAATATCTATTGTTGGACATGCAGTGATGTCAAGTGCTAAATATTGCTCAGAAGCAATTAATGAATCCCATTCTCTCAAATCGAGTACATTCATAGCCCTTGAATGAATTCTTCTCCCACTCACTTTGAAACACTCCACTTTCACTTATAGATGTGCAATGCTCATACGCAACATATATTTTGCCTGAGATTACTCATTTAGAAATATCGGACAAAATGGTACATTATGATGCAGTTCAAGCTGAATATTAAAACTTAAACATGGAAAAAGACCTCTAAGGTTTCTGATGGAATACGAATGAAATCTTGTCAAAATGACTGATATAATTCTTGCCTTTTCTAAAAAATATTTGCGTAAGATATTTCATTAGCCTGGTCACAGATTTTCACTAGGCTTAAAACAATTAAACTAACAGCCAACCCAGTACTTAAATAACAGTAATTTAAAAAGCACACTCTGTGAGTAATAAATATATAAAACTCGGTACTACTTTTTTATATTTTATAAACTAGCTTTTCATTTAATTTCACCTTCTCTCTCACACACACTCTCTTCATACCCGCAGCATAGACATAGCTTTTTTTCTTTTCTGTATTAATTTTTATGTAATGACTGAAAGGTTACAGTTCACCCTGACAGTGTATAAATTGCTATGCTCAATAAGGATTACATTTTAATTGCTTTCTACCGGTGACTAATGTGTCAAAACTGTTAGAGATATTCTTACATTCTCATGTTGGAGTTTCTTTGCTGTAGACTATTCAACCAAATTAAATGTGGGAATGACTTTCTCTAAGTTTGTTTTTGCTCACAGACCCCATTCTCTTACCTGTGTGTTAGTCAGTAGCCGCTGTCTGTCTCAATCAGTGTGTCAGTGTGTGTATTGAAAGCAAACATGTGTCCCTTTTATAGGCTGGCGCTTAGCATGGGGGGATTAGGCCAACAGAAACAAACTCGCTGAGCTCACCAACCCACACACAGAAAAGAAATCACCCCATCATCAAACAGAGAGCGAGAGAGAGAGACAGAGGGAAAGAGGACAGAGTAGTATACTTCTTTATAACTCAAGAAGTCTTTTTCATAACCGTGTAAGCTTACCTTGTGTGGGTGTCTGTCCAGTTCTGAAACTTTACTTGGTGACGACAAAATTAAGCTGTTGGACACTTTCACAGGACACTGTGAAATCACATTTGATGGTGATGAACACCATAGCCAATCCCTCACCTACCAAATCGAAGGCTTAGATTGGCATATTTTCCACTCTTATACTGATAATGCTATGGTATTTTCCATAATTTGGTGCCAAGAAGTTTATTATGGGTTTGTCTTATTTGTAAACTGCATTCGCCTGCTGCCACAGTACACTTATGCTGTTACAAAATCGCATTTGTCAATATAATGAAACACCAAAGCCAAACCTTAAGACACCAAATTGAAGACTTGGCGAATATCCTAACATACACTGAATGTGTTATATTTTTCATAAAATGCAAGTTAATTTGATGCCAATAAAAGTTTTTTGTCTCAGTTAACCTGCTTATGCAGTCCGTATGTTGTGTTACAACTCTGGCAACCGTGCTGCAAACTGTGAAAAAAATTTTTTTTTGGAGTAGGCCAATATGCAAGCAAAACTGCACCAATTAAAATTGAAGCTTCTTTGAATTTAAGATAGCCTAATACGTGTAGCTTAAAAACATGTTAGAAAAATCCTACGTGAATACAGTCTTTTCAAAAAATTTCACAAAATGTCAATATCTTTTTTTCCAAGATGATAGGAAAAAACTAAACAGATCGAAAATGATTCGTGATGTCTTTATAACACAGAAAAGAAAAGAAAAACAATCCCAAAACTTACAACAGGGCCAACATATTCTTTTAAACTTTAAAAAAGGCAGCACTAAATCAATATTTTGGGTAGGACTATTCCAAAATAGTTATCTGTTGGTTGCACTTTATTTTACAGTAGGCTATGTGTACTTTCTACTTACAGTGTATAGAAAATACTGGGTAATTTAAGGTAACTACAGGGGTTACAGTTAGGTTTAGGGGTAGGTTCAGGGTTAGTACCTAGTTATTACCCTGTAATTGTTATTACTGTAATAAGTAGGCCTACATGCATCTGGGAATGATGCTACCCATCTGGTATAGGCCTATTATGAATTTGCCAAAACAGAGCTTTCCGAAGATTAGTCTACTAAGCTGTCATGACCTTAAGACACCAGACAAACTACAGATATGTTTCTGTGGTTTGAAAGAGAGGACGTTTCCCCATTCTGTGGGTCAAATCCCTGTATTCTCCACCTATAGGCCGCTCATTGTGTACCATACGATGCACAGTGCTGACCGATAGGAATACAGCCGCTTGAGCTCCATTGTGCTCCACGGGCGCGCGCGCTCGCTCGCTCACTCACTCACGGCTTCATCAAATCCATCCAATGCGCTGACGCCGCGAAATGCTCCACTACTCTGGACTCACAATGAGGGGAATGGTCTCTCTCTCTCACACACACACACACACACACACACACACACACACACACACACACACACACACACACACACACACACACACACACACAGCCCCTTACAGGTCTTTCCATCAGTTACAACGTCGCGACGTGCACCCAGCTGTGATGGTCGCTATAAAATAGAAGCGCCAAATAATCATAAAACTCCTCGCCAAACGGGACTGACGATCATAGCTGTAAAGTAGGAGAGGTGGAGATTCAGGTAAGATAAAGTTAGAGTAATATATTTAATCACTGTTTTATGGTAATTTACCTATAAAGAGAAATAGTCAAGTAATTTGTCAACAAGTCAAACTTGGTCAGCTTGACTGTTGCGTTTGAGATATTGCCTAGAATAAAATAGCCTATATGGCCAACATCAAATGAGTTGTCATTTGAAGTCCTTTATACATAGGCCTACACATATTTAAGCCTATATAGCCAATATAAGAAAAATAGTGCACAGTGTAGCTAGAAAACAAAACAAAAAAACAAGCAATGAATGCAGGAACAATATTGCAACATTTTATTTAGTGTATATATATATGTATATGTATGTGTGTGTGTGTGTGTGTGTGTGTGTGTGTGTGTGTGTGTGTGTGTGTGTGTGTGTGTGTGTGTGTGTGTGTGTGTGTGTGTGTGTGTGTGTGTGTGTATACACCGATCAGGCATAACATTATGACCACTGACAGGTGAAGTGAATAACACTGATTATCTCTTCATCATGCCACATGTTAGTGGGTGGGATATATTAGTATATTAGGCAGCAAGTGAACATTTTGTCCTCAAAGTTGATGTGTTAGAAGCATGAAAAATGGGCAAGCGTAAGGATTTGAGCGAGTTTGACAAGGGCCAAATTGGGATGGCTAGACGACTGGGTCAGAGCATCTCCAAAAGAGCTACTGTTTTTCAAAAAGTTAATGCTGGTTCGGATAGAAAGGTGTCAGAATACACAGTGCATCGCAGTTTGTTGCGTATGGGGCTGCATAGACCAGTCAGGGTGCCCATGCTGACCCCGGTCCACTGCCAAAAGCGCCAACAGTGGGCATGTGAGCATCAGAACTGGACCATGGAGCAATGGAATAAGGTGGCCTGGTATGATGGATCACGTTTTCTTTTACATCACGTAGATTGGCCGGGTGCGTGTGCGTTGCTTACCTGGGCACTATGGGAAGAAGGCAAGCCGGAGGAGGCAGTGTGATGCTTTGGGCAATGATCTGCTTGGAAACCTTAGGTCCTGCCATCCATGTGGATGTTACTTTGACACGTACCACCTTTGTTACACCCTTTCATGAAAACGGTATTCCCTTGTGGATGTGGCCTCTTTCAGAAGTATAATGCGCCTGCCACAAAACAAAAATGGTTCAGGGATGGTTTGAGGAGCACAACAACGAGTTTGAGGTGTTGACTTGGCCTCCAAATTCCCCAGATCTCAATCCAATCGAGCATCTGTGGGATGTGCTGAACAAACAAGTTCGATCCATGGAGGCCCCTCCTCACAACTTACAGGACTTAAAGGATCTGCTGCTAGCATCTTGGTGCCAGATACCACAGCACACCTTCAGGGGTCTAGTGGAGTCCATGCCTCGACGGGTCAGGGCTGTTTTGGCAGCAAAAGGGGACCAACACAATATTAGGAATTTAGCAATGTTATGCCTGATCGGTGTGTGTGTGTATATTTATATATATATATACATACATATACAGTGAGGAAAATAAGTATTTGAACACCCTGCTATTTTGCAAGTTCTCTCACTTAGAAATCATGGAGGGGTCTGAAATTGTCATCGTAGGTGCATGTCCACTGTGAGAGACATAATCTAAAAAAAAAAATCCAGAAATCACAATGTATGATTTTTTAACTATTTATTTGTATTATACAGCTGCAAATAAGTATTTGAACACCTGTCTATCAGCTAGAATTCTGACCCTCAAAGACCTATTAGTCTGCCTTTAAAATGTCCACCTCCACTCCACTTATTTTCCTAAATTAGATGCACCTGTTTGAGGTCGTTAGCTGCATAAAGACACCTGTCCACCCCATACAATCAGTAAGAATCCAACTACTAACATGGCCAAGACCAAAGAGCTGTCCAAAGACACTAGAGACAAAATTTTACACCTCCACAAGGCTGGAAAGGGCTACGGGGAAATTGCCAAGCAGCTTGGTGAAAAAAGGTCCACTGTTGGAGCAATCATTACAAAATGGAAGAAGCTAAACATGACTGTCAATCTCCCTCGGACTGGGGCTCCATGCAAGATCTCACCTCGTGGGGTCTCAATGATCCTAAGAAAGGTGAGAAATCAGCCCAGAACTACACGGGAGGAGCTGGTCAATGACCTGAAAAGAGCTGGGACCACAGTATCCAAGGTTACTGTTGGTAATACACCAAGACGTCATGGTTTGAAATCATGCATGGCACGGAAGGTTCTCCTGCTTAAACCGGCACATGTCAAGGCCCGTCTTAAGTTTGCCAATGACCATTTGGATGATCCAGAGGAGTCATGGGAGAAAGTCATGTGGTCAGATGAGACCAAAATATAACTTTTTGGTCATAATTCCACTAAACGTGTTTGGAGGAAGAAGAATGATGAGTACCATCCCAAGAACACCATCCCTACTGTGAAGCATGGGGGTGGTAGCATCATGCTTTGGGGGTGTTTTTCTACACATGGGACAGGGCGACTGCACTGTATTAAGGAGAGGATGACCGGGGCCATGTATTGCGAGATTTTGGGGAACAACCTCCTTCCCTCAGTTAGAGCATTGAAGATGGGTCGAGGCTGGGTCTTCCAACATGACAATGACCCGAAGCACACAGCCAGGATAACCAAGGAGTGGCTCTGTAAGAAGCATATCAAGGTTCTGGCGTGGCCTAGCCAGTCTCCAGAGCTAAACCCAATAGAGAATCTTTGGAGGGAGCTCAAACTCCGTGTTTCTCAGCAACAGGCCAGAAACCTGACTGATCTAGAGAAGATCTGTGTGGAGGAGTGGGCCAAAATCCCTCCTGCAGTGTGTGCGAACCTGGTGAAAAACTACAGGAAACGTTTGACCTCTGTAATTGCAAACAAAGGCTACTGTACCAAATATTAACATTGATTTTCTCAGGTGTTCAAATACTTATTTGCAGCTGTATCATACAAATAAATAGTTAAAAAAATCCTACATTGTGATTTCTGGATTTTTTTTTTTTAGATTATGTCTCTCACAGTGGACATGCACCTACGATGACAATTTCAGACCCCTCCATGATTTCTAAGTGGGAGAACTTGCAAAATAGCAGGGTGTTCAAATACTTATTTTCCTCACTGTATATATATATATATATATATATATATATATATATATATATATATATATATATATATATATATATATATATATATATATATATATATATATATATATGCAATATATTAAGCCTATTTAAATATGGACAAGTAATATCTGAATGATTGTCTTCCTTTTTCTTTCACTGCCAAAATTTTGCACAAAAGTGATACAAGAGACATGAAATCCTTATCAGAATTAAAGTCCCTGTAAAGGCAATTCTGAGATTTTTTTTCTAAACACATTATAAATGTATTGCTGAAAAAAATTACAAAGACTGAACTATGTAGTACTGAATTCACAAGTTAAAGCCTGTACACACCGGGACGAATATCGCGCGCGCTTATCGCCAGCGTTTTTCGTGCCGTTTTTCGGCGCGTCTTGAGTGTTCACACCCAAGCGATTTTCACTGGCGCTGCGCCGAGTGAACGTGCAAATTCAGTCGATGCGCTCCCGGTACACAAGATGGTGCTGCGGCACTTTAAGCCTCTGACACTCGCTTGTCACACAGAAGGAGAAGAGAGACAGTATTTACGTGCTTGCCAAAACCATAGACATATTATGTATATGGACAAAACCATTCACACACTTTTTGCTAACTGGCAAGCAGCATTAGCAGTTCATCTTCTTCTTTGTCTACTTACTACTTCTTCGTCGTATCAATGTGTGCTCGGCAAGACTGTTTTGTGCTTGAGCGCCACCAAGTCGTGTTTTACTGTCACTTCAGCAGCTCCAGGCACGTGAACAAAAGCGCCGATCTCATTGGTCGGACAGTTTTTTACGCGCCGCGTCAAAATAAAAAAACGAACCCGAGGCGTTTTTTTAAAAATGACGCTTTTACGCCTGCCGTTTTGCGCGTCGGTGTGAACACTCACATTGGCGCCCATTGTTTAGTCCCGAGGCGTTAAACGTCGGCGATAAACGCGTGCGAAAATCGTCCCGGTGTGAACAGGCCTTTAGACCGTTAAACAGTTTTTCACCGTTGCTGTGTTCAGGATTTTCTGGGCAGGGCTAAAACGGTGGCTCGATGACGCACTGGAGCCACTGAGCCTGGCTCCTCCCCTAACACGATCATAACTAGAGCACATTCGCATCAGTTTGCCCGCTCGATCGCGAGTAACTGTCAGTACTGTTAGTTACTATAGTCTACAACTTACAAAACAGCTTACAAAACAAACACGATGATCAAGAAGAGGTGGATTAATTTTGTGAACAGCCATCTTGATGGAAAGCTGAGGATCACCACCGACGCCTGCCTCTGAGTCTGCAGTGACAATACACCGGATCGTTTTACAAACTTTCACCGGAGACAACTGGTATTCCGCTCCAGAACCGACTATCACCCGCCCCGGCCTTAGTCCTCCCGTCCCGCCGACATCTGGTGCGTCGACACTCGTGATCAGTGAGTGTTGTCTTGTGTGCCACGGCAGCTTTCCCGCGAGTGGGCGTGGTTTCGGCGCCAACAGCGGACACACCCCCAGCGTTTGAGAGCAGAGAATGCTGCTCATTTTTTCAAGTTTTTGATAAGCTATTTTATGTACTTGGCGGATTTTTTAATGATTCAAATTTGGCTGGGTGGTTAATAACACATTTATCTGTTGTGTGAGAAACTCAGAACACATGTTTAGTTTTGACTTTACAGGGACTTTAAGTATTCTGGAGAGCTGTGTAATATAATTTTATCAAAACTTATACATAAATATTCTAAGAATTATAAATATTTGAATTCAATTGGTATTTGTGTTATTATAAAACATTCCATTAGCAGTCCTTATAGGAATTGTCTAAAATGCCCACATGTACGTCATACACTATCTCAGTAGGTTTGTTTTATAGTAAAATACATTTGAAGAAGTTTTCAGCCTTCCCTCTTGTGCAGGAAAGAAGATGAACAAAGTTACTAAGATCCAAACAAACCCATCAACATCTGGGATAGACATGGCTCCTTGCTTTAAGGTAAAAACCTTTTCACTCTAATGGGAGAAGCACAATGAAAGAGTGAGAAACAAACTATTGATTCTTTGTCTAAGAGTGAGAAACAAGGCGCCAAACCATCAATGATTTAACAAAAGCTTCTTCTGCTTGGGCATTGATTTTGATGAATGCGCTGTGTACGGTTGCTGCTGCTGCTGCTTATTCTTGTCCAAGATGTGCAGAATTCTGTATTATTTAACAGATAGAGGACAGAATGAAAGGAGAGGAGGCCTGTGGTTGTGTGCAGGAGAGAGAGATTTCAAGTTTTTCCAAATTAGATAATGGAACTGTGGCATGTGCATGTCTGTGTTTGTCAGGTGACCGTGTTCGAGCAGGAGCATTTCCAAGGCAAGTGTCAGGAACTCACCTCAGAGTGCCGAAACATCCAGGAGCGTGGGTTTGACAACATCCGCTCTATTCGCGTGGAGGTCGGCGCGTGAGTCGCCCACTCTGTGTTAATGATTGCAAAATCTTGCCAGTTAGTAAGGAAATTACGCTTTTAGATGTGTTTGAAAGCTTTTAAGTGTTTCATCCTGAGATGATTTGTAAAATGTGATGATGATGATTTGGGAAATAGTTATGAGAATAACTGAGCTGCCATAACAATTTTGGTTTTCCAAATGTGACACTGAAGACTGAAGTAAATTCAGCTTTGCCATCACAGAAATAAATTACATTTTAAAATAGTAAACACTTATCTTTTCAATTGTAATAATATTTTACAATATTACAGTTTTTACTGTATTTTTAAACAAACAAATGCAGCTTTGGTGAGCATAAGAAGAGACATAAAAAAGCGTAATTAATCCAAACTTTTGACCGGTAGTGTGAATGTTTTAATTCCCTTTAATTGTGTGCAGCTGGGTGGGATATGAGCACCACGACTTCCAAGGGCAGCAGCTTGTCCTGGAAAAAGGAGAATATCCCCATTGGGATGCCTACAGCGGCAGTCTGGGCTACCATGTGGAAAGGATGATGTCCCTGCGCCCCGTCTGCAGCGCTGTGAGTGTGTGAGCACATACTGATGCCCTCAAAGACTTTTATTCTCAAACTTTTCTAGTTTTACCTGACTGAAAATAAAACGAGAAGAGAAAATCTCATAGGCTCACAATGGAAGACAGAGCTGAGCCATATCGAGGGACTATGTGGACTTTTTTAGATAAGCAACCATGTAGCAGCAGGAAAAAAACACCGTAGCAACTGCATATCAAAATCAGAACATGTTATTAAACGCCCTATACAACATGCAGCTGAAAGAAAAAATGACCGTTGAGATTGATGGTGAATGTGATGTTTTGAAGTGCTCGACTTTTGAAGTATCTCTCATCAAAACCATCTCTTTAAAGTTTTTTTCCCCCATTTCCTTCCAATCTCTCTCTCCATTTGTAGGCCCATCAGAGCAGTCGCATGGTCATCTATGAGAAGGAGAACTTCCTGGGCCGCAATGTAGAGCTGTGTGACGATTACCCGTCTCTGCAGGCCATGGGCTGGGGCGACAAGCAAGTGGGCTCCATGCATGTGCAGTGTGGCGCGTGAGTAATGCTCGACAAAACACAATTAGTGCCAAACTACTGTTCTCCTGAACATTTCTCATGCTCAACAGCTGCGCTGACAATACACACAACACAGATGAGACCAGCGTCATTAGCTCACATTCCTTAGTATCCAGTCCTTGTACTTGTGAAGTGTTAATGATTCTGCTTTCACAAAACAGTCCATTGCAACATACCGTCAGATAAAAGATCTTTGTTTGACTGCATCAGCACTCACACAGAGATCATGCATCACATAACAGCCATACTGCATCGGTTATGTAATGTTATATCAATATTTCAGTGCGCATCATCACAGAAACTGATAATTAAACACAGTGATAATTTATTAATGATCTGAGTCTTGTTTTTACATGGCGGATGAAAATGTTTTTACACATTACATAGGGCTGGGTAAAAAATATTGATTTCTCAATTTAAACAATTCTCATTTTGAAGAACCGATATTGATTCTTAAATCCCAAGAATCCGTCTAAGCTGTTTTCTACGGAAGCTTGTTTCCGCCACAGAATAAAAAATAAAAATAAATAATCTCAGAATTGCGCAATATAAAGTCGCAATTGCGAGTTTACAGTATATTACGCAATTCTGATTTTATAACACGCACAATTGCGAGATATAAAGTCAGAATTGTGAGATATAAACTCGCAATTCTGAGAAAAAAGTCAGTATTTTTTCCCTTAGAATTGGACTTTATAACCCACAATTCTGACTTTATATTACACAATTGCGAGTTTACATCTCTCAATTCTGAGAACAGAAGTCAGAATTGCGTGATATAAAGTCAGAATTATGAGATCTAAACTCTCAATTGCAAGAAGAAAAAAAAATCATGCAATTCTGACTTTATATTACGCAATTCTTTAGCCTGACAAGCCTGACCCACATCAAGATGTTGGGTCTGGGAACACACCATTGGCAGGGCTCAATCCCAGGGGCGGGATAAATGGTTGTCTTTCAAATTCCCTCTGCACGCAATACAATAGCGCTACAACCAACCAGAGCAATGAAGAAGGTGAAGCGGAGCTAGTTGATAGATTAAACTTTCGCCGTATCTGGTTGGCAAAACTCTGAACACTTTCTTAAGAATGACTTCAGTGCAGTTCTTTGTTCTTTTCTCAAAGAAAAGCTTAACTCCAAGTCTTCCAGAGTCGCGGCCTAAGCCGATTCGAAAGACTGCTGTTTGCTAGCTACTTATTGTTTTCAAGTAGCATGCGGAACCGCCGCAACTCTGCCGTTGTTATGTTAAGCCCGCCCACTGACTCTATACACGATGTGATTGGCCTGACCAGAGTTTGGTTTTTCCAGCTCGCAAGCCAACGGAGAGTTGCTAGACTACCCTGGCTGCAAATTACATTTGCTGCCGCTAGGGTGCGTCTAGATTTCTAGGCTAGCAATTCTTAATATATATCACGCAACTCTTGTGATATGTAAACTCTTTTTGTGAGATAAAAAGTCGCAATTATCTTTTAAAATGTTCTATTCTGTGGCGGAAACAAGCTTCCATAGTTTTCAGTTGATAAATGAACAAAACTTTGTAGCGCGCCTCCCATCTAATAAATCGCTATACACTTTGTTACTTCTGATATGAAACAACATCTCAGCTTTCAAATTCTGTCAATTTTATTACGTAATTCCAACAACAAATACAGTTTTGGCACTAATGAATGTGGAAAAAAGGAAAATCCAAGGCACTCTTCTTCAAATTATTAAAAAGCCTTTATTTTACGGGCTATTTCATACAATTTCAAACAATCCACTAGGTGGCAGGCTGTAAATGTTCACATGCAAAAGAAAGAAAGAAAGAAAGACAATAATAAAGAACAACAATCCACTAGGTGGCCATACGTCGTGAATGCCCACATACAGAGAGAGTCCACTAGGTGGCTACATTACAAATTAAGCCCAAATCGATACATATACAGAGAAAAAAGGATCACAAGAAAGGACTGAAATCTATTTCTTCATTCAACCCCGGGTATACTGTGGCCTGTAATTCGTATATATAAAATGTTTCTCTCTGTAAAAGTAATTTTAATCGGTCACCACCCCAAATGTTCTTTTTGATCATTTCTAAACCCTCAACCATTAGGCCTTCTGGATTGCTGTTATGCGCATTTTGGAAGTGTTTTGCCATAGAATAATCCAAATTGGCTTTTTTGATAGCATTTTTGTGCTCTTGGTCCGGCCTACATAAAAGCATCCACATTTGCATGATAACCTGTATATCACAAAAGTAGTGTTACAATTAATGAATGCTTTTATGTTATACATCTTATTAGTCTTGAAATCACCAAATTGTTTACATTCTTTAATGTTAGAACAATGATTGCAAGACCCACATTTGTAAGTACCTTTTACCTGTCTATGAAGCCAACTAACCTATCGTGTAGTGTTGGAGCCCTCTTAAAACACATTTTTGGAGGTGCTGAAAATACTTCTCTAAGCACAGGGTCACTTTTAATAAGTTTCCAATTTGAATCTATTATCCTTTTTATGGGATTGGCCAAAGAGCGATATCTTGTAACAAAATAAGCCTGGTTTTGTTTAGAAGATGATCGTTTTTTTCTTTTTCTGGAGTAGCTCTGATCTAGGAATGGACTGGGCTTTTCTATAGGCATTTTGTAAAATTTCTGAGTGATAGCCCCTTTGTGAAAATCGATTGGACATAACTTTTGCTTGAACTTCATATTCACTGCCGGTATCGCAAATACGTCTAAGAGTTGGAACTGGCCAAAAGGTATGTTATTTTTGAGCCAATTCGGATGGAAGCTATCTGCTTTTAACATGGTGTTTCTATCTGTTGTTTTCCGATATACAGTAGTATGAAGCTTCCCATCTTTACTGTTAGAAATGGTTAAATCTAAAAAGTTAATGGTCGTTTTGGAGTGTTTTACATTCCTGTCATTGTTGCTCAAGTGATCATAAAACTGTAAAAGTTCTTTATAAGAACCACTCCATGTCAAGAAAATATCATCAATGTACCTCCCCCACCATTGTATCTTGTCACTGTAGTTGTTAGAATAGACAAAATCCTTTTCCCATAAACCTAAAAAGAGGTTAGCATAGTTAGGGGCAAAGCATGCACCCATTGCAGTTCCCCGAACCTGAATATACAATAGGTCTTGGAAAATGAAAACATTATTTTTAAGTGTCTATTCAGTTAGCTGAATAATGAATTCAGAGGGAGGCAAAGAGTCTATAGGCCTATTCATTAGAAAATGTTGTAACGCTTTAAGTCCGTCATCATGAGCAATGTTTGTGTACTGGGACTCCACATCCTGAAAACTAAAAAACAGTTGTCTGGAACTCTAATGTCACTTAAGACCTTCAACACATGAGTGGTGTCCTGTATATAGGAAGGAAGCTGTTGAGCCAATGGCTTGATATGGAAGTCTATAAATTGCGAGGCTGGCTCTGTAAGAGAATCATTAGACGATATGATAGGCCTGCCCTGAGGAGATTCGAGAGACTTTATGGACCTTTGGGAGCATGTAGAAGGTGGGTATCCTAGGATGTTGACAAAGAAGGAAATCATGCTCTTGTTTTGAAATCCACCCAGTCTCCTTGGCTGTGAGCAACAGTTCTTTTAGTCTTTCTTTCGTGTTGTCTATTGGATTGGACAATAGCCAGCCGCTGATAATAGTCTTGATTGTTCAGTTGCCGTAAGGCTTCTTCAACATAATTTTGTCTTTGTCCATTACCACAACTGCTCCTCCTTTGTCTGCGGATTTTATAATTATAGACTCATTCTTTGCCAAGTGATCTATGGCCAGCTTTTGGGATTTAGTCAAATTCTCCCTGATTCTTTGATCAGATGATCGAAACAGTCTCTCAATATCAAAGTCCACCTTTATTGTAAAAGCAGTCAAGGTCGCATTCGAAACTGGAGGCATAAAGTACGATTTTGGTCTAAAGGGAAATCTTTGGGCTGTATTATCATTTCTCTGATTATTTTGGTAATACCAAACTTTGAGGTGGAGGCTTCGGTAGAATCTAAATAGATCCACCTTGGTGTTAAACTCATTTGTATGGTAAGCGGGAGAGAAAGAGAGTCCTTTAGACAACACACTGACACAATCAGGGGCTAGTGATGTTTTTGATAAGTTGATTACCGTCTGCTCTTGTTCCGATCCCTGAGAATCCATGGTGGTTGTCTAAGTCCTTGAATGTTTTCTGCCTCTCCTTGTTTTGGGACTCTTTGGTATGGCGTAACTGATTTAATCTATATCGAAATCGAATCAAATTGCATTGAATTGTGAAACTTGTGTCAATCCCCAGCTCTAATATTATTACATTTTTAATGCGCATTAGAAACCAGCTGAATTTGATTCAAGATACTCTTCTTTTATTAAAACACTTTTGTACATTCCCTTCCAAACAGCTTGTCGTATTTTATGCAGTCGCCACATCTCATTTCCTTGCTTTTTTTTTTTTTTTGACCTCTCCATCTGTCTCACACTCCTGGCATCCTCTGTTTCCCTGCAGCTTTGTGTGTTACGAGTACCCTGGCTATCGAGGACAGCAGTACGTTATGGAGTGTGACAAGCACAGCGGAGACTACCAGCACTGCAAGGACTGGGGCTCCCACTGCCAGACCCCTCAGATCCAGTCCATCCGCAGAATCCAACATTAATGCCTAAGGGGAAAATGGAAGGAAAAGGAAAGTGTGCTGAGTGAGGAAGCAGAGGAGCCGCGATCAATCAGTCTAGCAGCAGTCACTTTATGAGGTGCAGTGTGGCAAATTGTAAAACCTTCATTGGTTGCAAGTAGTTTCCACAAACAAAAACAATTCCAATGACATGCATATACAGACACGCATCAATGCTTTTTAATGAAAAGTCATATTTTTAAAGTGCACATCCCCACACCAATCCAAGGTTAAGCAGAAGCACTTATACAAGACTAATTTTCTATACAAAAGAAGCACAGTGGAGAACACAGGGGAGTCAGTAAATCAAGGCAAGATGTATATCTTTATATGCAAACATGTCATGCTGTGTGACATTGGAGTGCCATATGGGGACAGATGGGAGTGTGTGTGTTAGACCGTTTGGTGGAGAGGAGGATGACGGTTGACTAATAAATGCATACTCAACTCAAACTAGCATATTTGGTCTTTTTGCCTGTACGTGTGTAAACTGATCGTTTGTAAGTGGACACTAACCAACTGTAAATGATTGTATCTGTCCTCAGTATAAATAAAGTATAAAAAGGGGAAAATTTATAAAATAGAATAGAATAGAATCATTTCATATATAATATCTAGGAAATGCTTTATAAACACAACAAGGCCTATGCTGGGAGCAAGGGAAAAATGTTAAGTAAAACCTTTCGATGAAATAGTTTTGAAAATAGCATTGTTATTACACTCGCATCTGGCATCTTTTGCATTTTAAAGGTCTTTCTGTTGGTCAATGTCGTGTGACAAGCCATTTACAAAATATGCATGGGGAATTATTTAGCCCTCATGCAAAATTCCCAATCACATTGATTCCTATCAGATTTTGTGTGTGAAAACTTGTCTAATAACAGTAAACGGTGCAGGTGTTGTGCCGAATTTTTGACTCCCTGCCAAATTATTAACTCCCTTATTGAAGTCCGTACCTGATTGCCTAATTCTAACCCCACTCCTAATCATAACCACATCTCAACACCTAATCCTAAACCTACCTATACTAGGGGATAATATTCTGGCAGGGGTCAGAATTCGGCACAACACCTCCCTGTACGCAAACTACACATTAAATAGGTCCTCCGCACCACATTGCTCTCAAAGATTAAGTAGCATATTAATATATAATGTAAAGAATTATGTTTTTTTTTTTTTTTAATAACGTGCAAATATAAATGCAGATCCAGCTTTAGTGGAGTCATATGGAAATTTCTTTTTTTAATGACATTTAATAACTCTTTCGAAAAGAAAGAAGGTATGTACTTTTGTAACATTTTAAATTCTTATTTAGTCTTGACAAACTATTATAAAAAAAAAATAAAATACTCCAGTCCAGATCTCCAGGTTTAATATTAGTTTATTAATATTATTTGTTAGAAATGACCCAAGAAAAAATATAATTTTCAGATTGTGTCAGTACACGTCAATAAAACGTTTAATGCATAGTTTAATGTATAAAGAAATAAACACATCACTGTTCAGTCCCGCAAGCTGTTGTGTGTCTCCTGTCAAGTGCCTTAAAAAATTATTATTGGTGTATTTTCCAATGTTTACTCAAGCTTTCTTGGGTAAACTATATTTATCATGCTTTAGTTTCGTTAGTAAATTTGGAAAATCATTTCAATTGTGTTAGTTTTTCTCCCAAAAATGAAAATGTATTTACTCCACCCTTAAGTTGTTCCAAACCTGTATGATTTTTTTCTTCTGCTGAACACAAAACAAGATATTTTGTAGAATATGGCTAACCAAACAGTTTATGGGCCCCATTGACTTTCATAGTAAGGGGGAAAAAAATACTATGGTAATGTGGCCTATCAACTGTTTGGTTACTGACATTCTTCAAAATATCTTTTTATTTTCAATAGAAGAAAGAAACTCATACAAGTTTGGAACAACTTGTTGGTAAATGAGGGTGGGTAAAAGGGTGGGTAAATGATGGCGCAATTTTCATTTTTCATTGAACTATCCCTTTAATTGTTCTTACTGACAGTTTAATGTTTTTAAAGGGTTTTATATATTTTTCGTACATAATTTGCCCTTTGTTTACTTGATGCTCTACCTCCATTATAGAATATTGGTGTATACTGAATACCATTGAAAATGAATACTGTTTATTAAAATCCACTAACTGTATGTTGTTTGTTGACAGTAAAACTGATCTGAAAGAACAGAATGGGGTTTTTATGAACACAATGACAGAGGCCTCTTCACAAAGTTTTACTGACGGTAAATGTGACGCACCTAAAATGGCTTTCTAAAAAGTTTTCTTCAGCTTCTGAAAAACACATATCTATATTTTTTTTCATTCCACAGCCTTGTGTTTCTCTTTTTAAACACAAAATATGTCTGTTAAACTTCTTGAGTGCTGCATTTTTAGGATGCTATGTAATGCACGAGACACTGCAAAAGACATGAGACGTGAGGGCAACGTGTAAAAAATATAGTCCACCTAGCCTATGTTTACATAAAAAACACTGGAGAAGTAGAGAAGTGAAATGCAAAAACATGTTTTCTGTGAACAGCCCCTAAAAATATAACTGCATAAAGCACCTACATCCAATTCAAATAAAAGAGAAACATACCGAAAAACTGTACACTAAATTTAAGTATTATCCTTTGAATCATATTCACATTATAGCACATTCAAAAAACAGCATTTTAAATCACATAAAATCTGTCATCTTTATTACAATATTTAAAATTGGTTTTATAACATCATATAGGAAAATAAAATGTAACACTTTTTTTTAATGGAGAGCCATTTGATTCTTCAGTTACAATGAGGAAAATAGCTATGAAGTGAAAAAAGAATTAGTGCACACAAATAAAAAAGGAATTCGAAAGAAATACACAGCTCGAGCGCATCACCTTGACCAAGTTCAAAATGGAGAATATCCATTTCTATGGCAACAAACCACCTAACCTTACAAGGTATCAGCAGTTCCTCTTTTCACTTCCCATTTCAATGAAACGATTGTGTCACTTCTACTTTTTTTCTTCGTCTGTGGACTACATTCTGACCTTAATTTTTTCATTGATGGCCCACACTTTTCCTTTTCAAAGAAAAAACATCTTATTTAATAAAAAAGTGAGTAAACGTTTCCAATACCGTTGCTTCCCTTTCAATCGGGCTATTCAGATTTTACAACTTCCCCTCATCTTTCACCTCTCCTTTTCTAGTCCCTCATGTGTTGGACATAGTCCTCTCTCTCTCCCGCCTGCTCGTAGGCAGCGTTGTCTTGTCTCCTCCTGCGGTCCCTAACCCTGCTCCTCTCTGGTCCCGGTGAACCCTGGGAATCGCCGTCTGAATTTTTGTCCTCCTCAACCAACCTTCTCTCATCCTCTTCTTTCTCATCGTCGTCAGCATCACTCAGGTCCGTGTCTGATTCATCGGAATTTTCTTCCTCAAGATATCGGTAACCTTTGACCTTTGAGGAACGGGATAGTAATGCAAGACATTAGCAATGAGAGCGATATGGAAGTAAAATTATTTATCCACCTGGAACAGTAGTCAAGCCTCTAAAAGGACATTTTAGAAACGTATAATTTCTAATAACAAAATTTCTTGCCATATAAGTGCTTCAGCAAAATACAAAAAACTTTACAAATTGATGAGCCAAAATGATTGCTTGCTGTAATTGACAGGTGCAGTCATTAAAGTTGTTTTGAACCTAGAAATGTTTAGTTTAATTTTACAGAATAAATTCAACTTCTAACAATAATGTGTACAAAAAGGTTGTTCCCTTTCGTTCAGTCACTCCGACGTACGTCAGTGACTGACGAATGGGGGTTTCGCCTAGAAGCCAATTACCTTCGAGGTGTTTAACAGCGCCCAATGGCGTGCCAATGCCATGGGCAATGCGGAATTTGCATACGTAACTCCGCCCCACCGCGTGGGTATATAAGGAAGTACGCTGGCAACATCGCATTATGTTTCTGCTTTGGAGCCAAGAGTACCTCTTCACTCCTTCAAGCCTTCAACTGAGTCTTTGTCAGCCTTCGAGACGAGCAGCTTTCCAGAGGCGTTGGATCTACGTCGGGTTCCAGTGATCGCATACTGCCTGCCTGCTGATCTGCGCAGTGGTCCGTCTGACAGCTGGTGTGTGGTCCCTGGGCGCTTCGGCGTCTCTGCGAAGCTTCCTCTCTAAAAGAGCTTACACGTGGCACGTCCTTTTCAGGATGTCTCGCCCGTGTACTTCTGGGTGTGGCCGGTCGTTGACTTCCTTTGATGGGCACGATCTCTGCTTGGTATGCTTGGGCGTTCAGCATGCTCAAGCAGCGTTCGTGGATGAGTCATGTTCCCACTGCGGGAACATGACCATCGCGGTTCTGCGGTCTAGACTCAAAGACCTTCGTACTGAAGTGAGAGTCCCCTCTACCACACCCCAATCTACCGCGTGGCCGGTACTTCGGCTGGTGGTCAGGGTGACCTGAGGGTTACGGTGTGGAACAAAGCCCCGACGCTCATGCCTCGGGCCACACCCCCCTCTAGCGTTCCGCAACCCGTGAGTGTCCAGGCTGAAATCGCGGGGCCAGCTCCGGCTCCCCCGCGCATTTCGTTTGGCGCTCCGGAGGATGATGCGATGTCGGTCACCGCATCACAAGGTGGGCTCGAGTCCTCTGAGGATGACGACTTGGCTGTGCTGCCGCCTTCGGGCGCGCCAGCATTGCCCGAGTCAGACCCAGAGCTGACAGCCATGTTGTCTCGGGCAGCCGCGAGTTTAGGGATAGAGTGGAACCTTCCGCCCTGTCCCGAACGCTCGCGGCTCGATGATTGGTATCTGGGGGCCCGCGCTGACTCACGTCAGTCCCAGCCCTCAATACCTTTCTTTCCCGAGCTGCATGAGGAGATTGCCCGGTCCTGGAAGTCCCTGTTGTCTTCCCGTGATCGGTCTGCAGTCTCCTCCGCCTTCTCCATCCTTGATGGGGCCGCGGCCAACGGGTACACTGGGGTCCCCCAGGTTGAACGTTCTGTTGCGATGCAACTGTGTCCTCAGAGCGCTTCGACCTGGCGAGGTGATCCTAAGCACCCCTCCAAAGCCTGTCGATTCACATCAACCTTGGTGGCGAAATCGCACAGAGCTGCGAGGCAGGCTGCCGCCTCTTTGCATGCCATGGCGATCCTACAGGTCTACCAGGCCAGGGTCCTCAGGGACATGCACGAGGGTGGAGTTGATCCGGGGCTCTTAAATGAGCTGCGTGCCGCCACCGACCTCGCTCTCCGGGCGACGAAGGTGACCGCACGCTCCCTGGGTCAAGTGATGTCCACAAATGTGGTCCAGGAGAGACACCTGTGGCTAAACCTGGCCGATATGCGGGACACCGAGCGGACACGTTTCCTCGATGCCCCCATATCCCAGGCTGGCCTCTTCGGCGGAGCGGTTGAAAACTTCGCCCAACAGTTTTCAACCGCCCAGAAGCAGACTGAGGCTCTCAAACATGTAATGCCCCGGCGGCCAGCTGCTGCTTCCACCCAGCCGCCGGCACAGTCGCCTCAGCCTGCTCGCTGCCGAGGACGCCCTCCTAAGGCTCACGCCCCTCCCACCCGGTCCCAGCAGCAGCCTTCACCCGGGCCGGGTCGCGGAGGAAGCCGTAGGAAGGCGTCCAAGTCCCCTCAGGCCACCCCGCGCCCCGCTAAATGCCAGGCCAAGCGGCGCTCCTGAGACGGATGGCTCAGGGATGGGAAATTCTTTCGAGGAGATGGTAGCAGGACCACTCCTTCCCCCGGTGGAGGGCCGGGGGAGAATCCTTTGTTCAGCTGCTGGCCCCCGGGTCAGCAGCACCCTAATCTGGTCAAAGAAAGAATTAACACTCCCATCCCTGAGCCCCTAGAGTCCGGTGAGGCCAGTGCGCGCCACCCACGGGTCCCGCCACTCGCATCCCACTCTGTCGCCAGCCCCCTGGCAGAGCAGACCCCAGTGGAACGCGCGTCCTTCCCTGGTCTCCTCTGTCAGGACGCAGCCGTTAACCGCACCCCCACACCGGGACGCCCAACAGCCTCCCTTGTCCGGGTCGGTAACGCTGCATCGCTGCCCCACATCGGGTACGTCTGTAGTCCGAATGACCCCGCTCGTACAGTTCCTGGGAGCTTGGCTTCAGATTCCAGGGCTGTCCGGCTGGGTCGAGAAGACAGTCAGGCGCGGCTACGCGATTCAGTTCGCGCAGGTTCCTCCCTGTTTCCGGGGAGTCCGCTTTACTATGGTCGGGGCCAATGCCCCTGTCATGAGAGCGGAGGTTGCCACCCTACTGGCGAAGGGTGCGATCGAACCTGTCCCTCCAGCCGAGATGAAGTCCGGGTTCTACAGCCCGTACTTCATTGTACCCAAAAAAGACCGGTGGGTTGAGGCCAATCCTGGACCTGCGCATCTTGAACCGTTACCTTCACAAGTTCCCGTTCAAGATGTTGACAGCGAAACGCCTTTTCGAATGCGTTCGTCCCGGTGATTGGTTTGCAGCGATCGACCTGAAGGACGCCTACTTTCATGTCTCCATCTTACCTCGACACAGACCGTTCCTACAGTTTGCTTTCGAGGGGCGGGCATACCAGTACGCGGTCCTCCCATTCGGGCTATCTCTGTCCCCTCGCGTCTTTACGAAGATTGCAGAGGCAGCCCTTGTGCCCCTACGGCAGCACGGGGTTCGTATCCTGAACTACCTCGACGACTGGCTCATACTGAGTCACTCTCGAGAGCAGGTTTGCGAACACAGAGATCTGGTTCTCCACCACTTAGCCTGTCTGGGCCTTCGGGTCAACTGGGAGAAGAGCAAACTCTGCACAGTGCAGAGGATCTCTTTTCTCGGTATGGAGATCGACTCGGTCGCCATGTGCGCGCAGCTTACGAGCGAGCGCGCGCAGTCTCTGCTGACTTGCCTCCGTCAAATCGAGAGCAAGAGTGCGGTTCCACTGAAACATTTTCAGAGGCTCCTGGGGCATATGGCATCGGTAGCCGCGGTAACGCCGCTCGGATTGCTACATATGAGACCGCTTCAGCACTGGCTTCGCGATCGAGTCCCGAGATGGGCATGGCGGTCTGGCACGCTCCAGGTCCAAGTGACCCGTGCCTGCTTACAGACACTCACTCCGTGGTCGAACCTCAGTTTTCTACGGGCCGGAGTGTCCTTAGAACGAGTTTCCAGGCATGTTGTTGTATCAACAGATGCCTCCGCCACGGGCTGGGGTGCCATGTGCAATGGACAAGCAGCCGCGGGCTCCTGGACAGGACCCCAGCGCAAACTCCTGCATGTCAATTGCCTCGAGTTGCTGGCAGTACGGTTCGCCCTGCACCGCTTCCGAGCGTTGCTGAGGGGTCAACACGTACTTGTCCGGACAGACAACACGGCCACAGTAGCGTACATCAACCACCAGGGCGGTCTACGCCCCCGCCGTATGTCTCAACTCGCCCGCCATCTCGTTTTATGGAGTCGAAGCACCTGAGGTCCCTTCGTGCTATCCACATCCCGGGGGTCCTGAACCGTGCAGCCGACGAGCTCTCACGGATTCAGCCACTTCCTGGAGAATGGAGACTCCATCCCCAGACGGTCCAGCTGATTTGGGAACAGTTCGGCGACGCACAGGTAGATCTGTTTGCCTCCCAAGACTCTTCCCACTGCAGCCTGTACTATTCCCTGTCCGAGGGCACGCTCGGCACGGATGCACTGGCGCACAGCTGGCCCCAGGGCCTACGCTTATATGCGTTTCCCCCAGTGAGCCTTCTCGCACGAGTACTGTGCAAGATCAGGGAGGACAAGGAGCAGGTCATGTTGGTCGCCCCGTATTGGCACGGCCAGACCTGGTTCTCAGAACTGCTACTCCTTGCGACAGCCCCTCCCTGGCCTATTCCTCTGAGACAGGACCTCCTCTCTCAGAGACGGGGCACCCTTTGGCACCCGTGTCCAGCGCTCTGGAAGCTCCACGTGTGGCTTCTGGACGGGACGCGGCAGGTTTGAGTGGCCTGCCACCTACGGTGGCCGCCACCATCACTTCCGCTAGGGCAGAGTCTACACGACACCTCTATGCGTTGAAGTGGAACCTCTTCGTCACCTGGTGCTCTTCCCGCCAAGAAGACCCCTGGAAATGCCCGATCGGGTCCGTGCTTGAGATTCTCCAAGAGGGGCTGGAGCGAAGGCTGTCTCCCTCCACCCTCAAAGTTTATGTGGCCGCTATATCTGCCCACCACGATCTCTTGGAGAACAAGAAGGCAAGTCAGCACGACCTGATCATCAGGTTCCTGAGGGGGGCGAGGAGACTAAATCCTCCTCGCTCTCCTCTCGTTCCCTCTTGGGACCTCTCAGTAGTCCTAAGTGCTCTGCAGAGGCCTCCCTTTGAGCCTTTGCGGTCGGTCGATATTAAGTTTCTGTCTATGAAGACGGCTCTGCTGACCGCATTGGCCTCTCTTAAGAGGGTCGGGGACCTACAGGCATTTTCGGTTGACGAAGCGTGCCTAGAATTCGGGCCGGCTAACTCTCACGTGACCTTGAGACCCCGGCCTGGATATGTGCCCAAGGTTCCTACCACTCCCTTCAGAGATCAGGTAGTGAACCTGCAAGCGCTGCCTTTGGAGGAGGCAGACCCAGCCTTGGCATTGCTCTGTCCAGTACGCGCTCTCCGCGCTTACGTAGACATGACGCAGTGTTTCAGGACCTCAGACCAGCTCTTTGTCTGTTATGGTGGAGAGCGGAAGGGAAGTGCTCTCTCAAAGCAGAGGTTGTCTCACTGGATAGTGGACACCATTGTTTTGGCGTACCAGCAGCAAGGCCGACCATGTCCCCTTGGTGTGAGGGCACACTCCACCCGGAGTGTGGCCTCCTCCTGGGCTCTAGCGCATGGCGCCTCGCTAACAGACATCTGCAGAGCTGAAGGCTGGGCGACACCCAACACATTCGCCAGATTCTACAATCTCCGAGTGGAGCCAGTGTCCGACTATGTACTCGCCCCCCCGAGGGGCCGGTAATGGACCAGGCTTAGGTGTCTTCGCTTGCTCGCCACTCCACTCCACGGACTGGATACGTGCGATATTTTCCTCAGGTGAGCTCCCCGAGAGCCCTGAGCTCCTCCAGCACTGTCGACGCTGACATCAGTTCAGTCTGCCCTTTCGAGCCCAGACCCTCATGTCCGGCCAGGTGCCCCGTGTGCATGGTTCCCTCCGGCGACCCCCACACGAGTATTTCCACCGTAAGCCTCCTCAGTGAGCAGGTGTCTTTCCCTTGGCAAGCCCTGCCACCCCTAGGGTTAAAAATCCACCTTCGGCTGGTACCCTAGAGTTCTTCCATATGCAGCCCACAGCGGGTCATATGTGTACTCTCTAAAGCCGCGTTTCCACCGCAGGAACTTTACCCCGGAACCAGGAACTTTGGGGGGGAACTCGGTGTGTTTCGACCGCAGGAACCAGGGTCTAAATGAAGTTCCGGGTAAATATTTCCCCCTCCAAACGGCCCTGCTTGCGAGGTGGGACTTTTCAAAAGTTCCCGAACTTTCGGGGGTGGGACTTGGGCGGTGAACATGCTGATTGGTTGAGCTCTCGCAGCTATTTTTTTTTCCACCGCCATATTTACAAGTCTTTTGCGAGGTGGGTTTTGCGTTCAGTAAATATTTTTTTTTGCAACAATGGAGTTCAACAAAAAATTCGACCGATGGACCGACGACGAGGTTCAGGCTTTATTGAGCATATATGCGGAGGAGGACATCCAGCGGGAACTGGAAACGGCGACCCGCAATGAAAAGGTATAACTGAAGATATCGACTCGGTTCCAGTCACACTGGAAAACAATGCAGAGAGAAGTTGAAGAAATTAGACAAGATTACAAGAAATTAAAGGATCATAACAACCGGAGCGGTTCCGACCGGCGTATCAACAAGTGGTATGACCGCCTGGACGCGTTGCTGGGACACAGACCGTCCTTTTCTGGCGCAGCGGTAACGAAAGACTCGTCTAGTGCGTTGTTGGAAACCATCCCGGAATCCGAGTGGGTTGAAGGTAAATATATCATCTTGGTATCATCTATTAAACTCGTTGCAGTGTTTAAACACGTTGCAGTAACTTTTTTCAACGTGCTTTTCCAGGTGTAACGAGTGGCCCTGATGAATCGCAGGCAACGGAGACCAGCGTGTTTTCCCCCGCGGTCACCAGTACGTTATAAAGCTGACAAAAATGTGTATATATTTAAAAACTGATGTGTAATCCTTAATGGTTTTGTTGTTTTTAATTGTAAACTTAAATTGCCCATGATAAAAATTGCACACTGGGCATTGTTCAAGCTGGGCAAACAATTGTTCATTATTTGTAGTGAAAACACTTTAAATAATTAATTGATGGTTTCTATTGTTTCATGGTTGCCTTGTGTATTAATTTCCATGTGTTTCTGTGCAATTTTTCTACTTAGAGAAAAGGAAAAGGGACTGTGACTTTCTTGATGCACTGAGGGACATGGAGGATGCTAACCCTGCAGCATGGACAAGAACTGACCAATATATGCAGCTGTTACTGGAGAGCCAGGCCGAGGAGAGATGAGGAGGCAAGAGTTGGCATTCCACCAGTCAGAAGCGGAAGAAAGCAGACGGCAGCAGAGGGACTTTCAGACCGGGTTTCTGTCTGTTCTTGGACAGTTTGTCCAGTTGTTCAAGAAGTAGCCACAATGACCAGCCGCTTGAATGAAGCATTTGCACTACCACATTTGTACTTTATATATTGTACGTGTTGGCACAGCTCTTGGACAGGTTACTGAAAAATACACTTTTTTTATATTGTTGTTTTCACATTTTATATTTTCATTTTATTGTTCTAGTAATTTATTTGTCTTTGCACACTTTTATTTTAATTTTGTAAGAACTAATCTGTCTAAAATAAAGTAAAATGTGTAAAATGTCACTGTGTCTTTAATTTCCACATTCTAACTATATAACCACATTCTAATTGTATTCATATAGTGTAGGAAGCAAATAAAAGGGCTGCTGCTCGCAAGTCTTTCTGAATATGCACATAAACATATCTAGAAAACCCAAATATTATATTTTTAAATGTATAACTATGTGAATGTAGTATAATAACTTATAACCACAACTTAAGTGAAGCCATAAGTGTGGTCCTGCTTCATTTCAAATTTGAGGAAGAAGTCTCTAATATTATGCATTTAATGAAGCATATTGTAATACTAGTCATGTGATTTTTTTTTTTTTTTGTGAATGTTAAGAGATGTTATTGTGATAAAAAATAAAATACTTGCAGTCTAGTACCTAATCTTTCAACCGCTTAATTCAGTCTATTGTTTTCATTCAATTAACTTTTCACACATCTGTCATGACTGAAACCTCATTATCCTTTTATAGAAAATGTTTTGTTTTGGAATTGAGCTATTACAACACATTCAGATTTTGGATTGCCCATCATCCCATTTTGCATTAAAATGGTCAAACCAGGTGAAAGTGCACGTTTAAATAAGCAGTGTTGGTAATGTGTGTACATAATCAGCAAAAGCAGCGCTGCTTGCATCACCTACACTTGTTATTGTTGCAGACAGTATCGCGCAAAAGTGATAACTGTCCGTCGGTGACTGGGAGAAGCAGTCGCGCGCATTCCCACGTCACCGGACTAATTTGCCTAATCTCCCCGGTACTTTAGACCGCGGTGGAAACGCAGATTGTAGCAGGTCTGGGGGAGAAAAAGTTCCTGGGAAAAAAGTTCCTGGTACAAATAGTTCCGGGTAATTTCGGTGGAAACGCGGCTTAAGTCCTCCCCACGGGTAGGCATCTTTGGCATTCCCTCACTGGGATATGCTTCCCAGTGTACCTTGGTAATCCTGTGATAAGTGGGAGTCCTACGGCCTTAAGTGGCGGGATCTCACACTTACGCAGGGCACTGGACGACAGCTGAGTGGCGCGGTTATATTGGAACCCCCATTCGTCAGTCACTGACATACGTCGGAGTGACTGAACGAAAGGGAACGTCTCGGTTACGTATGTAACCCTCATTCCCTGAGGAGGGAACGGAGACGTACGTTCCTCAGCCACGTCAGCTGTGCTGCTGGAACGCGGAGTTCAGATCTTGGCTCCGCAGCAGATGAATAATGCGATGTTGCCAGCGTACTTCCTTATATACCCACGCGGTGGGGCGGAGTTACGTATGCAAATTCCGCATTGCTCATGGCATTGGCACGCCATTGGGCGCTGTTAAACACCTCGAAGGTAATTGGCTTCTAGGGGAAACCCCCATTCGTCAGTCACTGACGTACGTCTCCGTTCCCTCCTCAGGGAACGAGGGTTTCATACGTAACCGAGACGTTTCTTTAATACATTCACTATAAATCTCCCACAGACTCGCTGCAGTGACACATTAAAGTCATCATGGACAATTCTTGTTTTTTTGTTGTTGCAGTGTTTATTATAAATTATTTATCCGTGCATCATTATTTTTTAAGAATGTATGTGCACTTGTGATCCTTAATCAAAAACGTTAACCTCCCCTCCCCCTCGAAAATGCCATCTGCTCTTTTCATTTTGTGTGTATCGGTGGAGGGTGGGACTAAATATCCTCCATCTGACTGAAAACTGCCACCATTTAGTCAGCAATGCCCCAACTTCCCGATCCAATCAATTCCCAAGGACGAAATCAAGTCCCGCCCTACATTTTTTTTTTAGTTTTTTTTGTGAAAGAATTGTTTGGAGGGAGCATGAAGAATCATTTTCACACATGAATTGGCATCTCTAAGTCCAGACCTTAAAAGATTAGTTCACTTTAAAATGAAAATGTCCTGTTTCTGAGGAAAACTTTTGCTCCACACAATGGTCTTAAATGGCAACCAAAATGTTGAAGGTCCAAATCAATGCAGTTTCAAAGAGCTTCGAAGGGCCTCAGAGGCGTTGCACGAGGAATAGGGTCTTATCTAGCGAAACTATCGGTCATTTTCAATATACTTTTTAACCTAAATTGCTGCTCTGCGACGTGCCACGGATTGCGCAATCACGTCAGAAAGGTCGCACTAGACGTAGGCGGAAGTACCGCCCCAAGCGAACGTGTGAAGACAAATATAAACACCCTTTACAAAAAAAACAATTTCAAAATCTTCCGACATCGTTGTTTAACCTTTTTTTGCTAAAGGATGTTTGTATTAGTCTTCGCATGTGCATTTTGTAAACATGGGGGCGGTACTTCTGCCTATGTCTAGCGTGACCTTTCCGACGTGATTGTGCAATCCGTGGTGTATCGCAGAGCAGCACAAGATACATCTATGGGTCAAAGACGAAATAGGGGTTTTCAAGCATCAAAAAAATAAATGTGTAATACAGCTTTAAATTTTGTTTTTTTCCTGTACATTAGAATGTGTCCTGTTTAATTTTATATTTTCTTATAAAAAATAATGACTATCACACATTTTTTACCATGATTTACAGAAGACACCCACTAAAATGTCATTCAGTGTAACAATATTTATGTATCAGAAAATCTTATTAGGCATATTTAAAACAGGAATCATTTGATGGCATATTAAAGGACTCTATTTAAGTATCAAAGTCCAGCCCACAAATACTAATTAATTGTAATTTTTAAATCTTTATACTTTGCCACTATCCTTCAAACCACTAGGTTTACCTATTTGCCAGGAAGAAGTTTTTGTAAGGAAGTGAAAATCATTTAAAATAGAATAAAATTTTGTATGATCACATTATTTTATATATTTTAATGATTACAGGTTAGAATAAGTATATTGTTTAATTTTTTACATAAATATATCTGTTACACTGAATGAAAAAAGCATTACCCTGAATGACGAAATTCTACTTCAGCTTATATTGCAGGCCATAAGCTGGCCATCTATATCAAAAAATGAGCTTGACCAGTAAAGTTAATCACAATTATTCACAACATCTACTTATTTTAAAAAAATTCTAACAATATAAATGTTTTTTTGGCATTTCACTGAATGACGTGCGGTTTTGTAACTTAGATACCACACCATGAAAAGGTGGAATTATCAAATATTTAAGAGCAATCAATTCACTTTTCTGCAGCACCACATGGTCTTCAGGGGGCCTTTTGATGATGTCACAGACTGTCGAATGACTATCTGTTTTTTATATGATTTCAGAATGGCTTCTTGATCCTGTTACACTGAATGATCTCTTACAAACTGGATTTTCGGGACAAAAGTCCCCTGGTTATTTAAATACTTAAAAAAATAAGTAAGACATAGTCCTTTTAATATAACACAGCCAACACATATTTGAAAATGCCAAGAAAACAAATATATTTTTTTACTTGTTATTTCATACATTTATTTAAAGATGTAATGGCAAAATCAAATTCCGGACCATTACGCTGAATGACAATTTTACACTTTGGAACATTATTTCCCCTAAATGTTGACATTTTATTTTGACAAAAGTTATTTGAAATAGTAAAGTAGACAGTTTACTTGCATTTAACATGTTTTTTATGTATATAAAATTACTTTTGTAAACATAATTTGATGCGGACACCAAAATATATATATATATATACATATATAATATATCTTTTTTTTTTTTTAAATGACAGATGGTTTCGCTAGATAAGACCTTATTCCTCAATTGGGATTGTGCAGAGCCGTTTTGAAGCCATTTGAAGCTCTTTGAATCTGCATTGATTTGGACCTTCAACATTTTGGTTGCCATTGAAGACCATTGTGTGGAGAAAAATCCTGAATTGTTTTCCTCAAACTTAATTTCTTTTCGACTGAAGAAAGACATGAACATCTTGGATGGTACGGGGGTGAGTAAATTATCAGGATTTTAATTTTGAAGTGAACTAATCCTTAAATTCATTGAAAGTCTTTGGGGTGTGCTTGAGTAGACTTTACAGAGTCCTTGACTCCTGCATTGTCAATACAAGATCTTGACCAAAAATTGATGCACCTCTTGATGGAAATAGGTCAAGATCTTGTGTTGACAATGCAGCAGTCAAGCACTCCGCACTCTGTAAAGTCTACTCCAGCACATGGACTCAGAGGTGTCAGTTCATGTGTGAAAATGATTCTTTCTTTCCAAACCATTCTTTCACAGTTTGAGCCTGATGAATCTTGACATTGTCATCCTGGAATATGGCCATGATTTATCTTCCTACATGGTTGTTTAAATGAAAAGCTACACACTCCATCAATTACCGTTAGAAGAACTGTCGCCAAACATACAGTATAACATGCTAGAAACATAATAATCACTGCAATAATGATCCAATCATAGACTCTTAAGAATTTGCCTATTTCAATCCAAACAGTGACTTTTATTTTGGCTTGGCATTGTACGTCACAACAGGGAAGCCAATGCTATCGTAACTTCTGTTTCATGCCGTCTTCAATAGCTGAATTACCTTGTGTCGTGGACGTGGAATTCGCGGCAACCTAAATGGAATTTTCTTCGCCAGGCGACGCTCCATCTGCACGTAGCAGAAAGATGCCACTATGAGAGCCAGCAACAGCAGTCCGAGCTTGGCCTTAGAAAGGGATCAGAGAAAATGAGCAGCTGACTTAATCATCATTTTAAACATTGATTTTTAATTCCATGTTAAAATCTCCACATATTAGGGTGCAGTAACATATACCGATGCTCGGCGGAATTTTGCAGACGAAATCCAGTCATTTAATAGAAATCTCTGTGGTCAGGAGTTTCGTGTAAAGGCGAAAAAGTTCCCCAGGCAGTGTTCACTCATGTTCAAGTTGGCCATGCGAATGACCAATTGAAAGATTCTTGGTTTGAAAGTAGCTTCTGTGTGAGCTGTCCTTCATACATCGCTACACTAGCGACAATAGACTTTTGCTAAAATATATGTGACCACACCTTAGACAGGACTCCAGACTGCGACTAAAATGGCCACCAAAATTCCACAAAAAAGTGTGACAATAGTTTCATGCAGTTTCATCAAATCTCATCTTAATGCCAGTGCATGCCAGAGTTCTGTATGCGATAACACTACTGTCCAATTCACAAAACAAAAACTCTTATGCACTGGTCCTTCTTTAACAAGTTAAAGTGCGGTCACATTAGCGAAATTATCTATTGTCAATAGTGTAAAGATGTATAAAACACAACTAACACACAAGTCATTTGATAAAGGCAAACAAAGCAGCTTTCTGTTGGTCAACGTTGCGATGTCATATAACTGACTGAACCCGATGTGCAAAACTACAGGATCTTTTGCCGTCACACGAAATTGGCAATCACGTGGATTCCGTTTTGAAACAACTACTAGACAATGTTGACCAGCAGTAAATGTGATTGCGCCTTCAGTCAAAAAGTTACACGAAATGGCTTTGAACTTGCTCCTTTGAATCAAACTCAGTGAATTATTCAGAATCAAGTTGTTACTGAGTTTACAACTGACTTCCTCACTGAACCGTTAAGTTACTTTTAAAAAATATTTGATTTTAGCATTTTTTTTAAACAGGCAGAACTATTTCTTTTGGAACTATAACATTTTGGAAGTAATTTATACTAAATACACTGAACTAAATCACTTCTGAACAACCACCTGATTCTGTGATTTGTAAATTAAAGTTATTTTTGTTTGTCTGGCATCCTGTTACAGTAAGTGCAAAGTATGCAAACAAAACCTAAAGGCCTTACCCGCATAGGCAATGCAGACCAAAGGTAGACGATGAAGATGGCGATGGCCTGCCACCAGTGGTAGATGGTATAAACAAAGTCTAGTCGCTCCTTGTCTTCATACAGCATCCCCAGCAGAGCTACACACAACGTTATGTTAAATGTCATATTGTGACATTATGTGATTGCAATCCAATCCAACCTCTCCCAGATTCAGTCTAGATGGCTACTTCCTGTATGTTTTAAATGTATAAATGCCATTTGTACTCACTGCTCAGTCCAGTCTTGTTGAAAGCAGTGCCCAGACCCCAGAGGGCAGAGAGCACCAACAGATATGGAAGATTGTGAGGTGTTCTGGGTTGTGGCGACCAGCACATAAGGGTTATGATTAGCACAAAGTGCACGAAAGCTCCCACCAGAAGAATAACCGGCCTGGGCAAGCGCAGCAGCACCAGGGCCAGGCCCGAACAGATGGAGGATGACAAACCATATACCATAACCAACAACCACAGCTTCTCCATCCCGACCGAACACACTCCATATGACTGAGAAAGAGAGGGAGGGAAGAAGAAGAAGAAAGGTAATGAGTAATTGTGCGCTGTTACTTTAATAGCACAATTAATCTAAATACCAGGCAAATTGGTTTACTTGCTTTGTAGTTGCTTAAAGGGATAGTTCACCTAAAAATTAAAATTCTGTCATTATTTTCTCACCCTCATGTCGTGCCAAATTAAGATATTTTTAATGAAACCTGAGAGGTTTCTGTCCGTCCATTGATGGTTCAGCTAACCAAAACTTAAGATCATCAAGGTGTCATAAAACGAATCCATATCAATCGAGTGGTTTAATTCAAGTCATATCTCTTAAGCTCTGGGACCATTTTTGGGGATTTCTGCCTGGATTTGGCCTACCCAAATTTAATAGCTTCCCATACCCACACACAGTGGTCTAAATATACAATTTTTTTGGGGGGGGGCAAAGTGATGCATGTCAAAGTGATGCATGTCTCCAAAATGTAGAGACTCTAAGCTTTCAAATGGTACCACATATGAGGTCAGAGTTCCTCTACAGACATTTAAAATTAAAGTATATACTTGATGATGTAATTCCTGTACAGGGTCCGCAGAGTTTAAGTGGTTAAGACTTTTATTTACATCTAAAAAATGATCGAAACATACATATACATACAGTAAATGAGCAAGTTTGTGCGTGTCATGCGCTATAACAATCCTTGTTGGTTTACCAATGTAGTTTGTTCTACTAGACCCTACCAATGAGGTTTGTTCTAGCATGTGACACATTACACGAACTTCCACGTTTACTATGTATGATTTGCTCTGTGTATTTATATGTGAATAAAAGTAAACTAAATTAAATCTGTTCATCATATAAAGCGATCATATCTCTTTAACACTTTGATTAAACAGCTTGATTCATTAGGATTCATTTTACGTGTTTTTTTTTTTTAGACCTTTTTGAATCTTACAAGTTTTGGTTACATGGACTTTCAATGGAGGGACATAAACCTCCCAGGTTTCTTAATAAAATAATCAGTAACACTTTATTTTAGGGTTCAAATGTCACTGTTAATATATAGTCACTTATTAGCATGCATATTACTTTATTGCCTTATACTGCATGACCATATTCTACATCCCTTAATCCTACCCTATACCGAAACTTAACAACTACCTTTCTAACTATTCATTTATTGAGACAAAAGTCATAGTTAATAGTAAGTTAATAGTGAGAATTGGACCCTAATCTAAAGTGTGACCGAATTATCTTGATTAGTGTTTTGAAGATTAACCAAAGTCTCAGGGGTTTGGAATGACATGAGGATGAGTAAATAATGACAGAATTTTCATTTTTGTGCCAACTATCCCTTTAATATTGTAGAATGGTCTTGTTAAGCTAAAAATATTCAGTGCTGAGAGCCGACACTGTGTGACTTTTGGTATTCAGATTTTACCTGTATATTTGCCTACAGATTCACAGTCTATTTTCTCTCACCAGTATGAGTCCCTGCACGGCGAAGAGCACTTCAAAGCCAGAGTAGATGAAGAACGGACACAGCAGACGGATACGGTAGTCACGTAAGTGCTTGAAGGGCAGCTGGAAGATGTTCCCCCAGCCGATGCTGCGAAGGTCAATTTCCTCTGTGGGCCGATATGCAGCTCCACACAACACGAGGAACTATTAGGGGAACATTGGGAGCACACTGTTAAAAGGGATAGTTCACTCAAAAATGAAAAATCTTCTTCAATTTAAAAAACACTTTATACCTAAATATATGTTGATGATATCAAATGAGGGCAAGATTTTTAGATAATTTAATTCAGGTTTATTATAGTAAACTAAAACTAAAGCCATAAAAACTGTGTTGCTTAAAATAAAGTAAACGTTAACTGAAATAAAATGTTAGTTTTTTTTATATTTTATTTTATTTCAGCTAATTGCCAAGGCAACATTTCTCAGTTTCATTTAGTTTAACTTAATGTACTAAAATAACTAAAAATAAAATAGATTAAAAACTAAATGGAAAATATAAAAACTAATTCAAAATATTCATATCAAATAAAACATACTTAATTTCAATTGTAAAAAGTTAATTCAAAAACAAACATAACTGACGTGACTGATGTGATGCATCTAATGCTTCTACAGTGTATTTGATTTTAAAGCTATGGCTTTTAAGTGATAAACGATCAAATTTCAGTTGGTTCATCCCACAAAGACTTGGAATATAGTGCATGCGTCATATGGACCACTTGATATGAGAATTTTATGGTGCTTTTCGTCAATTTGGAGCTTGATAGTCATCGACTCGTTCACTTTCACTACATACAAATATTTCATAAAGAAAAGAAAGTCAGTCAAACTTTAGTTGAAGGTGTCCTTGTAACAGTGTAATTACCAATAAGTACTGAGTAATATAAATTATAAGTGTACTTACTCTATATTTAGGGTTAGGATTTGGGTTAACACTTTATTTTACAGTGTACTTGTTACATATGTTACATGTACTTACCATAATAATAACAATAGTAAATTATGCATAATTACATGCAACTAACCCTCAACCAAACCCTAATCCTACCCTAACTCTACAGTAAGTACATATAGTTCATTAATATTACTCAGTACTTAAATATATAATTACACTGTAACAATGTAACTGATTTGGTGTTGGGTTAGTGGGTTAGTGTAATTATGCATAATTTACTGTTATAACTAAGTGTTACCAGAAAATGTTATGGATTTGGAATAACTTGAGGCTAAATAAAAGATTTTCACTTTTCATTTTCTTCTTTATTTAAATTATCACTCGATTTCCCCCCCAAAAAAAGCCTTAAACTTACTTTGGCTCAATATATGTGAGAGGACTATCAAGGTAAAATTGCTGTTGGATATAAACTGTTTCTAGTGTTTTAATCACTGGTTTACTCCTAATTTTGGGGGGTATTTAAGATTATGTGGAGAAGAGAGATGTCATAATAGTGATAATAATGAAAACGTTAGTCTTACAATAAGCATGGCGAGGAAGGCTGCTCCCATGAGCACACTCTCCACCTCGATGAGCAGCAGAGAGCGAGGCAAACTGCGTAAGACTGTCTTATTGAAATTCTCTATCACCCCTTTCCCACCAGCTCCTGAGAGAGAGAGAGAGAGAGAGAGAGAGAGGATAACATGAGAAAAGAGAAAATAATGAATGTAACAAGGATGCAGCCATTTTAAATTAGAGTTTGATCTGGATGCATGAGGTGCATAGACTTCAGGCTGCTTCTTTCGTGTTTTTCACTATACAATATGGCAAGTGGCCACTTTCCACGTTAAACAGTGCTGCAGTGGTTTGGCGTGATTGGCTATTTTTAAAAAAGTCTTAACGTCATCTCTGTTGAGAGCAAGACATAGCCGAACATTGAAGGGCAGATGTGCTAACGCTCTGGTTTGCATCAAGTCAGAAGTGTGAATTTTCTAATTGCCAAATGACAGATTTTTTTTCTCCATCAGATCCAACTGACTGTAAATATTCTTGACACATTCGATTTGGTTTTTGCGAGGTATGAGCTCATTATTAACACATGGAACTAACACGCATTCAAGATGGTTTTGATAAGGTTTTTAAACAGTCAGTTTGGAATTTTTACCACTTTATTTATAGTATTTGGAAAATGTTATTTTTTTTGGTGAACTGTCCCCTACTGACAAACTTTAGAATGGCAGTGAATAAATACAATTTTGTATGATGTTTGTTATGTGATGCGATACAATTCACACATTTATAAGAATGGGTTATATAAATTATTTTTGGGGCCACTGCAAAAGGAGATTGTTCTTTTTCTGTCATTGAGTTACTCATTTTCCTTGCAAGTCTTGTAGAGCTGGTGTTCAAGCAACAGCTGCTGAGGTGAGATATTGCTTTTCCACAGTGTCAGAGTTTTTCTTGTTCCCTTTCGTTCAGTCACTACGACGTACGTTAGTGACTAACGAATGGGGTTTCGCTTAGAAGCCAATCATCTTCATCGTATTCAACAGCGCCCAATGGCAGTGCCAATGCCATGGGCATGCGGAATTTGCATGCGTAACTCCGCCCCACCTCGTGGGTATATAAGGAAGTACGCTGCGAACATCGCATTATGTTTCTGCTTTGGAGCCAAGAGGATCTCTTCACTCCTACAAGCCTGAATTCTGAAGTCTTCTCTTCAGTCTTCGAGAGACCAGCGGTTCTCCAGGGTGTTGGTGTTACGGCGCGTTCCAGCGATCTCATGCTGCCTGCCTGCTGATCTGTGCAGTGATCTGCAACAGCTGTGTGTGTGTTTCCCTGGGCGCTTCGGCACTCTGCAGAGCTTTCCTCTCACAAAAAGAGCTTGCGCGTGGCACGTCTTTTTCAAGACGGTTCGCCCGTGCACTTCCGGGTGCGATCGATCTCCGTTGCTGTCTATGGGCACATTCACTGCTCGATGTGTTTGGGCTTCAGCACGTTCGGGCAGTGTTTGTGGATGCGTCATGTTCCCACTGCGGGAACGTGACCATCGCGATGTTGCGGTCGAGACTCAGTGATCTCCGTGAGGAGAGAGAGTCCCCTCTGCCACACCCCAATCTACCGTCTCCGAGTGAGGCGGTACTTTGGCTGGTGGCCAGGGCGACCTGAGTGCGGTGCCGTGGTATTAAGAACCCCGACGATCATTCCTCGGGCCACGCCCCCTCTTGCACATTGCTTAAACCCGCGAGTGTTGGACTGAAACAGCGGCCCGTCTCTGACGCCTCGTTCGTTTCGTTCACGCTCCAGATAGCAGTGAGATGTCGATCGCCGCATCCCAAGGTGGGCTGGAGTCCTTTGGGGATGACGATTAGGAGTTGTGCTCCGCCTCCGGGTGTGTCAGCGCTGCCTGATCCGACCTAAGGTTGACAGCCATGTTATCTCGGGCAGCCGCGAGTCTCGCGCTGGTGTGGAACTCCGCCCAGTCGCGAGTGCTCGTGGTTGCGCGATTGGTTTTTGGGGACGGCACCCGACAGCTGTTGGGCCCCGCCCCCAATGCCTTTCGCTCCCGAGGTGCATGAGGAGATCACGCGGTCCTGGAAGTCCCCGTGCTTCCCGCGATCGTTTGGTGGCCTCCTCCACCTTCTCTGCCCTTGATGGGGCCGCGGCCTAGGGTACACTGGGGCCCCCTCACCCCCACTGTTGAACTCTCTGTTGCGCACTACGGTGTCCACAGAGGGCTTGACGTGGCGTGGTGTGGCTGTCCTAAGCACCCTCCCAAAGCCTGTGGGCTCGTCTACTTCGGTGGCGTGGTCCTGCAGAGCTACGGGCAGGCCGCCGCCCCGTTGCACATGCACAAGGGTGGAGCCGACCCAGGGCTCTTCATTGAGCTGCGTGCCGCGACTGATCCCGCCCCCGGGCGGTGAAGGTGGCCACACGCTCCCTGGGTCGGGAGATGTCCACAGCTGTGGTCCGGGAGAACACCTGGCCTTACCTGGTGATTTGGAGGACGTTGAGTGGGCCCGCCCCCTCAACTCACCCATATCCCAGGCTGGCCTCTTCGGCGGCGCGGCTGGGAACTGCGCCCAACAGTTCTCGGCCGCCCCAGAGCAGACTGAGGCTGTAACACGTACTGCCCCGGCGGCCAGCTGCTGCACCAGCCGCCGGCTCAGTCGCCTCAGTCCGCTCGCCGCCGAGGGCGCCCTCCCTCCTCCCGCCCGGCCCCAGCAGCAGCCTTCACCCGGGCCGCGCCGTGGAGGTGGTTGAGGATGACGCCCAGTCCGCTCCCCAGCCTGGTTAAACGCCACGCTGGAAGTGGACAACTCAGAGATGGGTTCCAGTTCTTCCCAGGGGATGGTAGCAGGGCCTCTCCTTCCCCCGGTGGAGGGCCGGGGGAAAATCCTTCCGCTGCTGGCCCCCGGGCTAGCAGCGCTTGGGAAGAACTCATGTTCCTGTCTCTGAGAACCCAGAGACCGGTGATGACAGTGCGCGCCTCCCACGGGTCCCGCCACTCGCATCCCTCTCTGTCGCCAGCCTCCTGGCAGAGCAGACCCCAGTGGAACGCGCGTCCTTCCCTGGTCTCCTCTGTCAGGACGCAGCCGTTAACCGCACCCCCACACCGGGACGCCCAACAGCCTCCCTTGTCCGGGTCGGTAACGCTGCATCGCTGCCCCACTCCGGGTACACCTGTAGTCCGATTGACCCCGCTGGTGCAGTTCCTGGGAGCCTGGCTTCAGATTCCAGGGCTGTCCCGCTGGGTCGCGAAGACAGTCAGGTGCGGCTACGCGATTCAGTTCGCGCAGGTTCCTCCCCGCTTTCGGGGAGTCCGTTCCACTATGATCGGGGCTAATGCCCCCGTCATGCGAGCGGAGGTTGCCACCCTACTGGCGAAGGGTGCGATCGAACCTGTCCCTCCAGCCGAGGTGAATTCCGGGTGTTACAGCCCGTACTTCATTGTACCCAAAAAGACCGGTGGGCTTGACCGATCCTGGACCTGCGCGTCTTGAACCGTTACCTCCACCGGTTTCCGTTCAAGATGTTGACAGCGAAACGCCTTTTCGAAAGTGTTCGTCCAGTCGATTGGTTGCAGCGATCGACCTGAAGGACGCCTACTTCCATGTCTCCATTCTACCTCGACACAGACCGTTCCTACAGTTTGCTTTCGAGGGGCGGGCATATCAGTACGCAGTTCTACCATTCGGGCTATCTCTGTCCCCTCGCGTCTTTACGAAGATTGCCGAGGCAGCCCTTGCGCCCCTTCGGCAGCACGGGGTTCGCATCCTGAATTACCTCGACGACTGGCTCATACTGGGTCACTCTCGAGAGCAGGTTTGCGGACACAGAGATTGGTGCTCCATCACCTAGCCCGTCTGGGCCTTCGGGTCAACTGGGAGAAGAGCAAACTTTGCCCCGTGCAGAGGATCTCTTTTCTCGGTATGGATCGACTCGGTCGCCATGTGCGCGCTGCTTTCGAGCGAGCGCGCGCAGTCTCTGCTGACTTCCCTTCGACAAGTCGAGGGCAAGAGTGCGGTTCCACTGAATGGTTTCAGAGGCTCCTGGGGCATATGGCATCTGCAGCCGCGGTAACGCCGCTCAGATTGCTTCATATGAGACCGCTTCAGCACTGGCTACGCGATCGAGTCCCGAGATGGGCATGGCGGTCTGGCACGCTCCGGGTTCAAGTGACTCGGGCCTGCTTACAGACTCTCTCCCCGTGGTCGAACCTCAGTTTTCTACGGACCGGAGTGTCCTTAGAACGAGTTTCCAGGCATCTTGTTGTATCAACAGATGCGTCATCCATGGGCTGGGGTGCCATGTGCAATGGACAAGCAGCCGCGGGCTCCTGGATAGGACCCCAGCGCCTTCTGCATGTCAATTGCCTCGAGTTGCTGGCAGTACGGTTCGCCCTGCACCGCTTCCGAGCGTTGCTGAAGGGTCAACATGTACTAGTCAGGACAGACGACACGGCCGGGCGGTCTACGCTCCCGCCGTATGTCTCAACTCGCCCGCCATCTCGTTTTTTGGAGTCAGAAGCATCTGAGGTCCCTTCATGCTGTCCACATCCCGGGAGTCCTGAACCGTGCAGCCTACGAGCTCACGGCTTCAGCCACTTCCTGGAGAATGGTGACTCCATCCCCAGACGGTCCAGCTGATATGGGAACGGTTCGGCGACGCACAGGTAGTCCTGTTGCCTCCCAGGACTCTTCCCATTGCTCCCTGTATTATTCCCTGACCTATGGTCGGCACGGATGCACTGGCGCACAGCTGGTTGTCGGGGCTACGCAATTTTGCGTTTCCCCCAGTGAGCCTTCTCGCACAGGTACTGTGCAAGATCAGGGAGGACAAGGAGCAGGTCATGTTGGTCGCCCCATTGGCACGGCCGGACCTGGTTCTCAGAACTGCTACTCCTTGCGACAGCCCCTCCCTGGCCTATTCCTCTGAGACTCCTCACTCAGAGACGGGGCACCTTTTGGCACCCGCGTCCAGCGTTCTGGAAGCTCCACGTGTGGCTTCTGGACGGGACGCGGCTGGTTTGAGTAGCCTCCACCTGCGGTGGTCGCTACCATCACTTCCGCTAGGGCAGAGTCTACATGACACCTCTATGCGTTGAAGTGGGACCTCTTCGTCACATGGTGCTCTTCCCGCCAGGAAGACCCCTGGAAATGCCCGATCGGGTCTGTGCTTCGTTTCTCCAGGAGGGGGTGGGACGAAGGCTGTCTCCTTCCACCCTTAAGTGTACGTGGCCGCAATATCTGCCTACCACGATCTCCTGGGAGACAATAAGGTAAGTAGCAGCACGACCTGATCATCAGGTTCCTGAGGGGGGCGAGGAGACTGAATCTTCCTCGCTCTCCTCTCGTTCCCTCTTGGGACCTCTCAGTAGTCTTAAGTGCTCTGTAGAGGCCTCCCTTGAGCCTTTGCGGTCGGCCGAGATTAAGCTCTTGTCTATGAAGACGGCTCTGCTGACCGCATTGGCCTCGCTTAAGAGGGTCGGGGACCTGCAAGCATTTTCGGTTGACGAAGCGTGCCTTGAGTTCGGGCCGGCTAACTCTCACGTGATCCTGAGACCCCGGCTCGGATATGTGCCCAAGGTTCCTACCACTCCGTTCCGAGATCAGGTGGTGAACCTGCAAGCGCTGCCTTTGGAGGAGGCAGACCCAGCCTTGGCATTGCTCTGTCCAGTACGCGCTCTCCGCGCCTACGTAGACATGACGCAGTGTTTCAGGACCTCAGACCAGCTCTTTGTCTGTTATGGTGGAGAGCGGAAGGGAAGCGCTCTCTCAAAGCAGAGGCTGTCTCACTGGATAGTGGACACCATTGTTTTGGCAAACCAGCAGCAAGGCCGACCATGTCCCCTTGGTGTGAGGGCACACTCCACCCGGAGTGTGGCCTCCTCTTGGGCTCTAGCGCATGGCGCCTCGCTAACAGACATCTGCAGAGCTGCAGGCTGGGCGACACCCAACACATTCGCCAGATTCTACAATCTCCGAGTGGAGCCAGTGTCCGACTATGTACTCGCCCCTACGGGTGGCCGGTAATGGGCCAGGCTCAGGTGTCTTCGCTTGCTCGCCATTCCACTCCCATGACTGGATACGTGCGATATTTTCCTCAGGTGAGCTCCCCGAGAGCCCTGAGCTCCTCCAGCACTGTCGACGCCGACATCAGTTCAGTCTGCCCTTTCGAGCCCAGACCCTCATGTCCGGCCAGGTGCTCCGTGTGCATGGTTCCCCTCCGGCGACCCCCACACGAGTATTCCCACCATAAGCCTCCTCAGTGAGCAGGTGTCTTTCCCTTGGCAAGTCCCTGCCACCCCTAGGGTTAAAAATCCACCTTCGGCTGGTACCCTAGAGATCTTCCATATGCAACCCTCAGCGGGTCATATGTGTATTCTCTAAGTCCTCCCTACGGTAGGCATCTTGGCATTCCCTCACTGGGATATGCTTCCCAGTGTACCTTGGTAATCCTGTGATAAGTGGGAGTCCTAGGGCCTTAAGTGGCGGGATCTCACACTTACGCAGGGCACTGGATGACAGCTGAGTGGCGCTGTTTTACAGGTTCCCCCATTCGTTAGTCACTAACGTACGTCGTAGTGACTGAACGAAAGGGAACGTCCGGTTACGTATGTAACCCTCGTTCCCTGAGGAGGGAACGGAGACGTACGTTTCCTTAGCCACGTCAGCTGTGCTGCCTGGAACGCGAGGAGTTCAGTCTTGGCTCCTGCAGCAGTAACATAATGCGATGTTCGCAGCGTACTTCCTTATATACCCACGAGGTGGGGCGGAGTTACGCATGCAAATTCCGCATGCCCATGGCATTGGCACTGCCATTGGGCGCTGTTGAATACGATGAAGATGATTGGCTTCTAAGCGAAACCCCATTCGTTAGTCACTAACGTACGTCTCCGTTCCCTCCTCAGGGAACGAGGGTTACATACGTAACCGGACGTTTTTATGTTTTGTTGCTCCTTTATACATATACACTATATTGCCAAAAGTATTGGGACAACCCTCCAAATCATTGAATTCAGGTGTTCCAATCACTTGCATGCCCACAAGTGTATAAAATCAAGCACCTAGGCATGCAGACTGCTTCTACAAACATTTGTGAAAGAATGGGTCGCTCTCAGGAGCTCAGTGAATTCAAGCGTGGTATTGTCTGAAACTATTGTTAATTGTTAATTTTGTCTTTAAAATGATGAAGTGTGTGAAATAAAAAAAATTCAAAAAAAATTCAAAAAAAAAAAAAAATTGTGATAGGTTGCCACCTGTGCAAAAAAAAGTCCATTTATGAAATTTCCTCACTACTAAATATTCCACGGGCAACTGTAAGTGGTATTATAACAGAGTGGAAGCAACTGGGAACAACAGCAACTCAGCCACGAAGTGGTAGGCCACATAAAATCACAGAGCGGGGTCAGCGCATGCTGAGGCACACAGTGCGCAAAAGTCACCAACTTTCTGCAGAGTTAATAGCTACAGACCTTCAAAGCTACAGACCTTCGTGTGGCCTTCAGATTAGCTCAAGAACAGTGCGTTGAGAGCTTCATGGAATGGATTTCCATGGCCGAGGAGCTGCATCCAAGCCTTACATCACCAAGTGCAATGCAAAGCGCCGGATGCAGTGCTGTAAAGCATGTGCCACTGGACTCTAGAGGAGAGTCGAGAATCCCGCTTCTCTGTCTGGCAATCCGATGGACGAGTCTGTTTGGCGGTTGCCAGGAGAGCGGTACTTGCCTGATTGCATTGTGCCAAGTGTAAAGTTTGGTGGAGGGGGATTATGGTGTGGTATTGTTTTTCAGGAGTTGGGCTTGGTCCCTTAGTTCCAGTGAAAGGAATTCTTGATGCTTCAGCATACGAAGACATTAGGGACAATTTCATGCTCCCAACTTTGTGGGAACAGTTTGGGGATACCATAAAGTCATGGATGAACGAGTTTAGTGTGGAGGAACTTGAGTCCCGACCTCAACCCAATAGAACACCTTTGGGATGAATTAGAGCGGAGACTGCGAGTCAGGCCTTCTCATCCAACATCAGTGCCTGACCTCACAAATGCGCTTCTAGAAGAATGGTCAAAAATTCCCATAAACACACTCCTAAACCTTGTGGAAAACCTTCCCAGAAAAGTTAAAGCTGTTATAGCAGCAAAGGGTGGGCCAACTCCATATTAAACCCTACGGATTAAGAATAGGATGTCATGTGCATGTAAAGGCAGGCGTCCCAAAACTTTTGGCAATATAGTGTATATAGATACCTATGTATACCTTATGTATGGTGTGGTAGTTTCATAGATATTTTTTATAGTTGTTAGAACTCCCAGAAATATCCAACAAAACATATAAGTGAAACCAGCAGCAGCACTTCAGAATGTCTTGAATACTTTATAAAGTTGTTTTTGACTCTTCTAGTTCTACATGACTGATTCTACATGAATCAAGCATGTCAAAACTCCATAAAAGGATATGAGAACTAATGCTATGGAAATGTCATACTGAGCATCTGCTCGTGAGCCTTTTAAAATGGCAGCGTGTAAAGCTAAAAAGAGGACACAATCGAGAAAGAGAGCATTTTACCACACTGTGTGACTTTGAAGAGAGTATGATTGTAATCATTCAGATAGTTATTGAGGAACAGCACCATGGGGAACTCGGCAAACACGAAACTCAGCTGCAGGGAGAGAAGAGAGACAGAGAGTGAACACTATAAATAACTGCATGTTAATGCACAAACCCACATATGCAGCCGGCATCTGACACATACACACACACACGCAGCTGTGAATACATATAAATTCTTCAGTTATGATGGCAAAGTGGAGAGCACAACTAATTACAGGTTAACTATTACTACTTACAGCCTTTCACACACATTAGAAGTGCCTTGAAATGGCTTATCTTAACTCACATGGAAAAAAATGTAGAAAACGGACTGGAAAATGATGATGTAAGAATGGAAGGCTCCTTTGGGGGGCTTCTTCTGCTCCTGGACATGTTCGTCCTTATAGTTCACATACTCATAGTACTGCTGGGCCATTCTGATAAGCACACAGGTGGGAAGTTAGATACTGAAAGAAAATAGCTGAATAACTGAGTAGTGAGCTTTTGGTCATGCTAAGACAATGTGAGGGTATATACAGCTGAGAAACGCTTGCTAAATAATCTGAAAAATAATGAGCAAGCAGATTTCCCAAATATTTCCTGTCTACCAACTCACATTGGAAATCAACCTACAAATGGCTTACAGTAACTGCAAAACAGAACTAGGATAAGTTTTTTGTTTGTTTAAAAAAATATTACACAGCTAAAGATTCACCAATATTACAATTCTGCTCGATAACAATGAACAAATACCAGTAATAATTTCACATTAAGGCCAGTAACTTCAAAATATATACACAATATCAACTGAAAGAGATACATTTAAAACAAAAAAAATCTCAAATATTAGCCAATAATCCATATGGTAACAATAAATCTTGCATCACAGTTGTGCCTGCAGTTTTAGTTCAATAAAATACTGTAAATGCCAAAAAATATGCTTAAAATTAATGACACGTACAGTACCGTTCAAACGTTTAGGGTTGGTTAGATTGTTTAATGTTTTAGAAAGAAGTCTCTTATGCTCACCAAATTTATTAGATCAAAAATACAATAAAAACACTAAAACAGTAATATTGCACAATATTATTACAATTTAAAACAACTGTTTTCTATTTTAATGTATTTAAACATTTTAATAAATTCCTGTGATATTCATCATCATTACTCCAGTCTTCAGTGTCACATGATCCTTCAGAAAGCATTCTAATATGCTGATTTGCTGCTCAAAAAACATTTCTTAATATTATCATCAATGTTGACTAAGGCAACATAAGGCTGTGCGATATTGAAGAAAAATTCGATATGCAATACCTTGTTAAATAATGCGATATTCGATATGCGATTCGATATTGCTTTAAGTGTGTAAAATCTATTTAAATCATATATATTAAAAATTATTTAAAAACTGAGAATGATACCATTTATGTGTTTCACATTCTTTCTGGGAAAAGAAAGCATCACTACAACTTCTGAAAGTGACCAGCAGTGTTTTAGCAAAAATTAATGTCACAAATCTGACAATATAATTTTAACATCAATGTAAACAAACAAAAAATGTAATGCCAATATTTAAATACCAAAAACTCTTTGCTCGACTTGGTAATATACAGTTATATTAACCTAAAACTTAACATCAAGAACATCCAGGTAAACAAAGACACCTGAACTAGGGGTGGACCATTATTTTTGTTATTTTAATTTATCTTTGTTATTAAAAATAAGAACTAAAAACAGTAGTCTTCACATTAATTAAATATACACTGATACATAATAAAGCTGTACTGTCACTTTAAGACCTAATGCACGGATCCTATTGACACACATTCGGTTTCTTTCCCCAACTGATATCATTCACATTCAATCGAGACTGCTTTCCAAGATGGCTCCTGTCTGTATACGCGTAATGTACTGTCTTTATAAAGTATCTTCTTATTAAACTGTTTGTACACTTACAAAGTTCTCAAAGCTTCGGTTTGCATGTAGGGACCCTCATTATGCTACCGTGTTAGTGTGAGACTATTTTGAGCCTTGTTAGTGGTATTAACAAGCGATTTAATTTTACTTATTATATGCCCCATATACTAGCGTTATAAGCTAATTTGTTTTTAGAGATAAAACTCTTTACATTCGATTTTCATGAAAACGCATCCCAGAGAACGATCTACTCGGTAACCATGTGTTAATTACCCCTAGGTTCATTTTTCACCGGAGTTGTCCTTTAAAGCATAACCGACTGTGTTTACATAAACACTCGTCAGTCATTTTGACATTACAGTGTGTGTATTTGACGGTTCGAGTGTGTAACAAGGCACAAAACAGAACTGAAGGGATCACACGCTTTCAGAGAGGCGGCTTGTGTGCACGTTTCGGTGTGTGTCAGACAGCAGACAGCGCGAGACTGCAAGGAGTTGTTTTTCGCAAGTTATTGTGTTTAATAACTCTTTTTAATGTCAAGCAAGTCACATAAGTAACAGTCGTGTGCCCAGTCTATTCTCTGCTATATGCGTCGACCTAAAACGTACACTTTTCACAATGTTGAAGTAGCCTATTAAAATCATTCAGATATTGCGTGCGGTTGCGATATGCATATCGTGATATGTACATTTGCGATATTTCGATAATCACGATATATTGTGCAGCCCTAATGTTGACATTGTTCTGTCTAATATAGTATTCTCTTTCAGGATTCTTTGATGAATAAAAAGTCCAAAAGAACAGCATTTATTTGAAATAGAAATCTTTTGTCACATTATACATTTCTTTGTCACTTTTGATCAATTTAAAGCATCCTTGCTGAATAAATGTTTTAACGTTTTTGAACACCCTAACCTGGTAATGTAGTTTCCCAACGATGCCCACAGAGGAACAATGACAACACCAATGGCCACAGCTGATGGTACAAGAGTGTAGTATCGCTCCCAGTAATTGGTTGAAACAAAGAGAGCATAGATGCCTGAAGCCAGGAACATCATCCATTTAGTCCCCAGAAATCTGAGGAAGAATTTGAGAAATAAACTTCAATTAGAGGGGAAAGACTGTAATTATCATCACACATCATTTTTAGTTTCCACCATGGGTGTGAGAAGACCTTTAGTGCCAAAACTGCTCAAGCATTAAGTGGACAGTAGATGAAGAAGTGCTGCTAATAACTGTGTAGCTGGGTGACAAACTTGCTTACTTAAACTTTATTGTCCCCAAAGGGGAAATTCTTTTCCACAGCACTGCACTTGTTTAACCCACACAACAACATAACCAACATAATACAAAATACATACATGTTTTTTTTTTTTTTAAAGTCAAGGTAACACTCAGCGATGTCTGTTGTTAAGGTGATGGCTGAGGGAATTAGGCTTCTTCCAAAGCGAGATCCCTATACCTGCACCCTGAAGGCAGTAGGGCTAAATATTCGTTAAGTGGATGTGTGGAGTCCTGTTCTATTGAAATTGCAATGTGTGTGATCGCTTTGTTGTTAAGTTCTGTGAGGTTGTGTTGGGAGACCTATAACTTTCGCAGCAATATTGGACACCTTTGTGAGTTTGGTCCCTGTTTTTAGCAGAAAGCATATTAAAGAAACAGATAGAACAATAGAAACAGATAGAAAACAAACATCCAAAGAACCAAGCTAAATGAGCAAAGCCGAATAATGTAGGTTGCATGAGCATTGCGAACTAAACAGAAATGCAAGGACATCATTCTACCTAATGAGCACTGGTGTGTAGAGCAAGCCGACGATAGGCGTAACGTTGATGCCCATCAGCATTTTGTTGTCGATATCCTCCAGCCCTAAGGTGCCATACTTGACCTCTCGGTACGTCTCATCGTAGTGCAGAATTAACTGCATCTGTAACAAACCTACAGAGAAACAATTTGTGAAAAAGCAGGCTCAACACTCCCAAAACCTTCTTTTACTTTTGGCATTAGACAAGAGATTCGTCAGCTGTCCCTCGATTTCACAGACCAAATGAGACATCTTTGAGCGTGCGCATGCCAATGAACTTGCTAAAAATGACCAGATGAGTGAAGAGTCAGTCAAGTATGCCATCCACAAAGCATGTCATATTCATTGGCATTGCATGGGAGCAGACAGTGCATAATGAAATCCCACTGAAACAACAGTGTGACACAAGTAGAGTCCTACTCAATGTCGTATTTACAGTGGAATCTTTTTATACAACAGCGCGCGCAGACTTTGTAGAGTATGAGGTCATCGCTCGACTGAATCATATCGTGTGCCTGTGGTGTGTGATGCGCAATGGCTGACCCATGTAAACGCTGTAGATGATCATTCCTCCGCAACTGGCCCCCACCACGTTCTTCACTACACCCAGCCTCTTTCGTCTGTAGTACTTGCGCTCCTCCTCCTCCTCATCGTAGTCAGGATGTGGGCCGAGAAACTCCTCCACCTGTTAGCAGAAGAAAGGTTCAAAAGTCTCAGACCACATTGAAAATGTATTACGCAACACATTTATATTATATTGAATTTGTATTCAATTTATATTTCCTTTACACTTAGACAAAGTGTCAGGATTTTGTCAAATTTAAACAAAGAAAAGTGAAGATGGAAAGTGAAGATGGAATATTTGAGACTGCAGTATTTAGCACATTCATGACATTGACTATATGAACTTGATTTTTTGTTATTATCCTTATTCAACTTTTCACTCAAGTTGTTTTTGATCAAATATAGTTACACGCAAAACTTATGCAGCGAGGATGGATAATTAATTTGATTAATCATCGATAATTATATTATTAATAAATTATCAAATTAATTATAACAATTAATTCATTAATTTGATCAAAAGTTTAATTTATAAAGTTACTAATATATATATATATATATATATATATATATATATATATATATATATATATATATACATACATACATACATACATACATACATACATACATACATACATACATACATACATACATACATACATACATACATACATACATACATACATACATACATACATACATACATACATACATACATACATACATACACACATACATACATACACACATACATACACACACACAATAACTGCTGTTTTTTTTAACTTTATATTTATTAAAGAATTCTGAAAAAATGTATGATGGTACACAAAAACAATTAACCCGCAAAATGGTTTTCAATGTTGATAATAGTAATATTAATGAATGTTGAGCAGCAAATCAGAATATTAGAATGATTTCTGGAGGATCATGTGACACTGAAGTCTGGAGCAATGATCATCACAGGAATAAATTACATTTTAAGATATATTAAAATAGATACATGTAACATTTATTTTAAATTGTAATCATTTTTCACAGTATTACTGTTTTACTGCATTTTAAAAATATGAATTATTCCAAACTTTTGACTGGTAGTGTAAATGTTTAAATTATCTTTAATTCGGTCATTTGTAAAGTAAAACATTGCAATAAGTATATAAGAACTTTTGAACTTTCACTATACGAATATCAGCGAATTTGATTCGTGCATATACATTTTGAGAAAAATATTATATTTAATATCTATTTAAAGAAAAAAAAGGAGGATGCAAGATGGCTTAAAATTATATTAAAATAATCTAACTCAAAAGACGTACATGTAAAATTACATCATATTTCATGTTCTATTATCATATAAACAATTGTTGTTTATATTGAAGAACACAGTTCTAGAAACCATATAGAATCATTAAATTAACAGAGGTTAATTCTTTAATCTATTGTTAAATAATTGTAGAATTATTAAATTATTTTCTGCTAACAAAAAGTTTCAAGCAGTTTGTCGTCAATATACCGAAAGTGTCAAAAGGTTTTAAAAACTTTATGATGCCAAGCCCCCAAATATGATGAACTTTTATGAGGGACCCACTTCCTAAAAGCTATCTATTTTTATTTAGGCCTATGAAAAAACATTTAAACTGTTAGATAAATTGTGTGACATTATAAATACAAAATATTGTTTCCAAACTGAATAAATTGGCTATAACCTACTTAATGTTGGATTTAAAACCCGAAGAAAAACATTTTTCAATTAAAAATTATTTGTATAAGCATCTTTCACAATAAATCTATGCAAGCAGCTTACATACTGCCTTACAACCCCACTGAGCAAGATAAAGGGGACTCACTAGAAAGATACAAAGCAACCATATATACTGGAAAGTAGCCTATGTATGTGGCAAGAAAGGAGAGAGAAAATTTGAATGAAACAGAATGTTGGGTAGACTTTATCCATTTTTGCTTTGTCTTTTTATTTTCTGGGGACCCCATAGAACATTCTGGAGGACCCCAGTGTGAAAACCCCTGCCGTAGCCTACGTGAGCATGTTAGCATGGTTGAGGCTACCTGTCCTTGTATGTTTCCTTCAGGACCGGGCAGCTGCACTTGATCATCTCCTCCAGCAGGGGGCGCGTCGTTCACTTCAGCCTCGCTGTACACGTTATCTTCAGTGATCACTGCTGCCATCTGGCGGCTGCACTGCTCTCTAACCACACGAGTAATGCAGGGAGATCATGTGTATGAAAGGTAAAAAAATTACGATTTCAAAAATAAAATAAATCACAATAAATGCTAGTGAAGCAAAGAAGAGGACAAAAATATGAAAATGTAGCCATTGTATGGCTGTAATATTATATAAAATAATACATACATTTTGTATTTGGAGTTAATAAAAACCCACATTTTGTGGGCAGAAAATCTAAAACAAGTGTAACGTTACAAAACCAATTAATTCGCTGTAAACACCGCGACATTTTAAGACATTTATAGGCAATGTTGTATATCTAGTGAAGCTTGACGACGCCGTCATTCGAAGCAAACATTAAGCATTAACTAAGAGCAAATATAACTCACCAAAGTGGTAACAATGAACTTCGCTACAGCGACAACCTCTGCAAACTATTTTATTTGATTAAAACTCAACTTTAAGAAACTTGTATCGAGTCTCTAATAAAACTTTCTCCTTATAAACAGTTGCGTGTGGGTTTTATTAAGAAAACAGAGAAGGAAACGAAAGTGTCCTCCCTAGTTCCCCATTTTCTTAAAGAGATAGTGTCTCGATATGTAGCCTATGCACATACAGTATGACACAAACCGACTGGAAGGCAGTCTGCTTTGCTTCTCCTGCTCAATGTTTGTGAAAGGAAATGAATGAGGAAAAGCTAACATTGCATCAACATAAGAAACTATTTTACACATGCTATCTCATTTTAATGTACAATGAGAGCTTGAAATAAAAGTGCCTTTGGAAGTAGGAAAATTACCATAACTTTAAAAAAATACTTACCCTCATGTTGATCCAAAGTGGATGTTTTTTTTTTTTTATGGAATAATCTTCAAGCAGCTGTTTTCCATTCAATGTTAGTTTTTAGTGACATTAGCTGCATTCAAAATCCCATACTCTCAAGTAGGTAGTGGTACTTCCTTGAACAAGTAATTACTTCACAACAACTAATAAAAGTATGTTCTATTTAGTATGTTATCCAGATGAACTACATTCGGCAGGTTGTCATTATCATGTAACCTACCAGCATCAATTTAATCGCTTCACTGACATTTACAAATTTTCTCCCATGGCCTCATGGGATAGTAAAGTGTCCATCGTCTGCCTCACTTCTGAATCTTGCTGGAAGTAGGTCATCTGGGTACTTAAAAAAAAAGTACTGTGAATTCGGAAATAGTTTTCACATACTGTTTTTTTTTGTTGTTGTTGTGGTTTTTTGCCTACTACAGTCATGTGAAAATTGTATGGTTTTACATATCGACATAATTAAAAAAAATAAAATCTGGTTCTTGGCAGTTCTTAAAATCAGGTTAATACAACCTCAGATGAACAACAACACATGACATATTACACCATGTCATAGTTTATTTAACAAAAACTAGGCCAACATGGAAAAGTCATGGGTGACAAACTAAATACACCCTTACTGCTTCCATCAGTCAGGCGCTGCTAATCAAATGTCTTTGATTAATTGATCCTCAGCAAGCGTGATCACCTCTATATAAGCAGCATTTTTGGCAGTTTGCTGGTCTGGAGCATTCAGATGTGTGTTAACACAATGCCAAGAAGGAAAGACATCAGCAATGATCTTAGAGAAGCAATTGTTGCTGCCATCAATTGGCCAATTAGTGATGAAGATCATTCACAAGTGGAAAACATTCAAGACAGATGCCAATCTTCCCAGGAATGGATATCCCAGCAAATTCACCCCAAGGTCAGACCGTGCAATGTTTGAAGAAAAAACCCAAGAGCTACATCTCAGACTCTATAGGCCTCAGTTAACATGTTGAATGTTCATGCAGTACAATATAAAAAAAAAGACTGGACAAGACAATTTTTTTGGCTTGTTTTGCAGCCCCGGGACCTGGGCACCTCACTTCTAGAGTCATGTGTCCAAAAGTAGAATTCAAAAGGGTGTACTTTATTTTTCACATGACTGTGACTGTATTTAGTAGGGAAGTATGCGATTTCAGATGCAGCCCATGTTTGTCAAGCTCCAAAAATGAACAGGAAATGTCTCATTGATATTGGTACAATTTAAACTTTTGTCATAATTTGAAGTCTTTGTCATTCATATGAACATTATGTCAATTTCAACTAACGCCATAATTATGACTTTGTCATAATTATGATTTACCAAAGCATTTTTCTTCCATAGTGTAGTGGTGCTAAAAGATGAATTCAGTGACACATCACCCCAAAAATTATTTTTAGTATACTGACAGTCCAACAGTTCGTGTCACTCTAAATTATTCATGTTGAAACTTAAAAACATTAAAAAAAAAAAAAATCTCAAACATAATGTAACCACACTTTTTGGTTATTTTTTTTAATGAATAAAGGGTCAGAAGATTGGTAAGACAGATTGGTAAACATTTTAATTCTGTTACGCAATAAAGGTACATTTTGTAAAATGACTCAGAATGTAAGAAATTACAACGACCAGTGTCAACATAAAAAAAAGTCACCAACAATTTCACAAGGACACAATTTCACAACACTCAAATCTCCCAAACAAGATAACGTTTTACTCCTGTGATGTTAATAATGTTCATGCTAACAAACTATTAATAACTCCTGGAGTGAACTGTATCCCACCTCCTTCCAAAAGTCTGAATCTTTTGGCATGTCTAACAGTAAATCAATATTTGTCGCAATATTGTTCATATTCATGTTATAATATTTATATTGATGTCCACGCTGCCTGATTTCCTAGTAATGGATGTCCAAAGTGCCCACAAACCCCATCCAAGGCCTTCAGCCCCACCTTTGGAGTCTGTATTAGGTCTTATCCAGTGCCTGCAGCAGCCTTCCTCATCACCTCCTCATCCTGAACAGAAAGCTCAGTGAGTTTACGGCCAAGTCTCTCATGCAAGTCCAAGTACTTGGCGACACAGCGGTCCAGACACACAGCTTCCCCCTTTGAAAGTTCTGCCTCCTTGTAATGAGGTGGAACACACTTCTTGTGACACGCATTGGTCATTCTGCAAAAGGAAACAGGACAAGAGAGATGAGATGACAGACCAAGGCCCAGTTGTTCAAAAGTAATCTGATCGGATTTCGGATTGAATCAAATCTTGAGAAAGGGTTGCTCAAAAGAAATAATGGAATCTGAAATCATATTAGATCACACATCTTGGTTTTGACCTGGATCAAATCAAACAGCTGTCAATATCAAACTAATTTCAAGTGTTTATATCACTGAATACAAACTTTATTATCATGATCATCAGATATGAACCAGTCGAAAGTAGTTTCTAACAATTGCATCCCTTATTTCATGCATATTTGTTTGTTTTTGTTATGGGTAACAGGGCTACGGAAACCCCAAGAAACTTGAGTTCTTTGCAAATGAACGCAAAATTTCTTGGCAAAACTTTTCTGAGAGAACACAAAAGCATTAAAATATGTAATTTATCTCCCATTTCATATTTTTTCCCCCATCACCATGTCCCTTTAGTGTAGGGGTCGCCAAACTCAGACCTGGAGGGCCACTTGTCCTGCAGAGTTTTAGACTGGGTAAACCCAGCCTGATCTGCCGGTGATTTGATCTTGCCCTGCAGCTCAGGCTGGAAACCTATACATTAATTTATCCTGCTTCTGTTACACATTTGTGGGAACCAATCACAGACCGGCTTATCCACCTGACGTGCTATTGGCGGGTTTAACACAATAACAGATAGGCCCTGTCCCAAATGGCACCCTAAGCCCTCACGGTCTTCCTCCGAGTCCGCACTTTCACGACGTAATGCCGCTTTGACTGCCGGGAAGAAGTCCGCTGCGTAACCAGCACCAGTGCGGGCTCGGCAGAAGCGCATATCGACCTCAAAGGCTGAGACCTAAAATGACAAATGGGACACCCTGCGGTCTCGTGGACTTAACAGACACGCGCACGCAGCGGCCAGTGCAAGTCCACAAGACCGAAAGTGCACCTGAAGTGTGCCATTTGGGACAGGGCCATAGAGAAGCGATGGATTGATTCCCGTTGATCACGCCTCTTGTGGTCTGATTGGTTGAAGGACTATCCAATTGCATACAGAGTCATTTGAATTATGCTGGTTGATCACTCCTCTTGTGCAGTAGAAAATACATAGCAGACCTATATTCAATATTAAAAGGTTGAGCTTGGTCTGGTAATATAGCCAGACAAGTAGAGTTTAGCTCCAACCCCAAACACACCTGAACAAGCTAATCAGTGTCTTACAAGGCCCTAGTTAGACAGATTAGCTGGTTCAGGTGTGTTTAATTGGGGTTGGAGCTAGACAGTATAGGTGGAAAAGTATACGTGATCTTGGAGCTTTATACAGTGGATGCCATTGAAAACACGGCAAGTCTATCCCTCACAGCCTCGCTTTCATACCGGTCATGGCACTACCATGAAAAAGGTCTATTGTCTTATTATTGGGAGATGAAAAAAAAAAGCATTGAAAAAAAGAGTAACGGCTAACTTGGATCATGTGAGGCCCCTCAGCCTATCATATAATGGCAGTGACATCAGTGGTCAGCATTCAGAGTTTTATGACAGTCCATTACAGTTTACGTCGCACACAGTTTCTTGTGGATTAGCGTGTTCGTCTTGCGAATAAATGTTCTATATTTGATGTAATAATCGCTAGTAAACATACAGTAGGACTGCAATGTGCTTTACTGAGCAGGTGTAAATTGCTCTATTAGCTGCAGATTAGTGTGCATAAAACCAAATTTAAATTAGATTTGAATCTGTTCATTAAACAGCTTTATTGGGCATACATAGTGATACTAGTCACTAAATATGTCATTGTAATTGAATTGTTGAAATATGGAAGCCATAGAAAGAAGAATACATTTATTTATTAAAATATTTATATTTTGTTTACGTTTATTCATTAAAAAGCATTATGCCTATATCATATTAGGTTAACATATATACTTACACTGCCCGGCCCAAAAAAAAGTCAGTTTGGATTTTAATAGGCAAATGTTTAAAGGTCCCATGGCATGAACATTTCACTTTATGAGGTTTTTTTAACATTAATATGAGTTCCCCAAGCCTGCCTATGGTCCCCCAGTGGCTAGAAATGGCGATAGGTGTAAACAAAGCCCTGGGTATCTGCTCTGCCTTTGACAAAATGAAAGCTCAGAAGGGCCAATCTGGAATCTAACCTAAATGTCGTCATACGGGGAAAGGTTACCTCCCCTTTCTCTGCTTTGCCTGCCCAGAGAATTTTGATTCAGTTTATTTTTTACATTGCAATGTCACCACAGGCTTTACAAACATACTTTTACAATATGGATTCTACAGCATCGCCACAAACAGTAAGTAACAGTGTTCAATTCATTAATGCCTGATCTGAGATCAGTGATTTCAGATGTGTAGCAAATTACAGGTGAAACTCGAAAAATGATCATGCAAAAGTTAATTTATTTCAGTAATTCAACTTAAAAGGTGAAACCAATATATTATATATACTCATTACATGCAAAGTGAGATATTTCAAGCCTTTATTTGTGATAATTTTGATGATTATGGCTTACAGCTTGTGAAAACCCCAAATTCAAAATCTCAATCTTCATGTGATGGGAAAAGATCTAAAAATAATGCTATAATCAACAGTTTCACGATTCGTTCATCTAAACAGCTGTAATAGTAAAAAAAACATAGTAAAAGTATTCGAGAGGGGTTCCACATGTATTAATAAGCATTTCAAATGAAAAGATGTCAGCCAATCACAACAGTGGGCGTTACACTGAAGTCTCGCAGCAGACACGCCCCTTCAAACAGAGCATTCAAGCCAGAGGGCTAAAGTCAGGATAGAAAAATGCCCTTTATTTCTAAATTATGACATTTTATGATGTAAAAATCATACTAACAATATAAGTACACCTCAGGAAACATTATAAAATAAAATGATTGCATCATTATTGCAGTGATTATTATGTTTCTAGCATGTTATACTTTATGTTTGGCAACAGTTCTTCTAACTGTATTTGATGGAGAGTGTAGCTTTTCAGTTCTTAAACAACCATGTAGGAATCATGGCCATATTCCAGAATGACAATGTCAAGATTCATCAGGCTCAAACTGTGAAAGAATGGTTGGGAGAGAGCATGAAGAATCATTTTCACACATGAATTGGCAGTGGCACCTCTGAGTCTTTGGGATGTGCTGGAGTAGACTTTACAGAGGGCTTGACTCTTGCATTGTCAATACAAGATCTTGACCAAAAATTGAAGCACCTCTTGATGGAAGTAACATCACAACATTTATTTCCATCAAGGGGTGCATACATTTTTGGTCAAGATCACAGGGGTGTCAAACTCAGCTCCTGATTCAACACACATACCTGTAGTTTTCAATTAAGCCTGAACAAATTGGAAGGCAAGCCTCCTTTAGCCAAAAAAAGCATAACAGCTAACGCTAACGCTGGTATGCAGGGGAAAAAAACAAGAGGCCATTTATCTAATGGATATCAATGGAGGGGAGGCTTTACTATGCTGAATAAACAGCTTTTTTGTGAAGAAACTATTTATAATGTCAAATTTAATGAATGTCGCTAATTTAACAAATCGACAGCCTGTTCGCTAATCTTCAACATGTTTTACACTAAACAATACATTTGTTGGGAACTATAGAGAGAAAGAGAAATGATAATTGACAGAATAATCAATTATGAAAATAATCATTACGTAGCCCTACTACATACAGTACATAACAGGAATGAAAGGAATGCATGGAAACATTTTATGTCCTAAAAAAAGAAAATCACACCTCCTAAAATACACATTTTAGGCTGTTGCACTTTAAGTGCTTGTCCTTTAACATATAGCAGGTCAGTTTTGTGTAATATGTCAATGGCATAGGCCAACAGTTGGTGAGATTTTTATATACTTTAAAAAAAAAATCCTCATACTTTTTGGTTTGTCATTAATGCAAGCAAAAATATTGATCTAACGGATCTAACTGTAGCCAGAAAAGAACATTCGCGTTGTGTACATATTGGCAATATAATATGATTTGTAAACTGTATGTGAGCTTAAAGTACATGCATGGTATTGTGACTTTACCGATATGGATGCAAAATTAAGAAAAACTGAAGACCGTGAACCTGCTTGATACCAGAATGTATAAAATATGTCACTGCAAAAACGACAAGAACTCTGATGATAGCAGTAACTTACATGCAGGTTACATATGGATTAATGCAGAACGTATTAAGTTTGATTGTGCTTTAAACGAAGCGTTCTTAAGCAAGGCCTTGTTTATAAATAATATCTTACAATGAAAGGATAAAACGTATAACGTTATCCTGCCTATAGCCATTAGGCTAATTGTAGTAGGCTAAAGCGTTGCTACAATATACTATGTAATAGTTGCGTGGTCTACTACACAACTCCATATGTTTTCTTATGTCAGATATCGAAAACGTTATGTTAGTAATCCGACAGAAAGCATGCTGTTACACATAACGTACAAGCCATAAGAGATTCCTACCGGTTATACATGTCAGCCATCATCTCAACCTCCAGCTCCGCGGCGAGCTGCTGCGCTTTCATGGGGTCCATCTCTGCAAATGCCCTTTCGGTTCACCCTCGCTCAAAACCCACCGGACAGCGCGTGGGTCCCGTTCAACAAAGAGCTCTTGACAGCTTGCTTAACCTTCAGTGTGTGCTTGGCGCTTGACCGGAGGAAGTACCCACGTGTATCCTTTCCATCCAGCAATGTAATTGTCACTTCCGCTGACAATAAAGTTTTCTATTCAACAACACTTAATGTTGTAAACACAGGCTGAATTCGAAATCGCCCCCTAAACCCTCAATCACTATTCCCTACGTTAGTCCACTACAGTTCACTAGAAGAAGTGAATGAAAACGAGCGAGTGAATTCGGACAACCGCTGTGTGTTTATCGACTGTACACTCGTTATAGCGGCGCAATGTGGGATTGAATGAGTGCTCAATAACGTCCACTGGTTTCGGACACCACTACAAATGGCTGTCCCCTAAAATAATATGCCCCATTTGAGGGTATAGGGGGCGATTTAAATTATAATATATATATATATATATATATATGTAAATTAATTTAGTAGTAATTTGTACTTGTAGCAATTTTATGTATGACAATGCCGTTTTTAATATTGTTTTGTTTTTATTGCGTTATTTTAACAGTATTTTATACTTTTGCTTGCCTGACGTTTATTGAGCTATTACCAGGGTTCTCATCTCTTTTAAACAATTCCTATGAATTCCAGTTGTGATACTGGATACAGATATTTAAAAATACTTTTATAGAAATTAATTTACAATCACAAAAAAACGAATTCTATCTGATAAAAAGTTTTATAGCTAAGCAGCACAGCTAAAAAATGTATAGGCCTACATCACAATTTTTCAAATTACCTAAAATGTTGAGGTTCTTTTACTTTGGGAAATATTGTTATATTTTATTATTTTATTCTGTATGTTATATTTTGCGTTTGAATGGGGGAGAGAGCGGGAGAAAGAGAGTATGTGCTTTCCGTACATAATAAAATGTAAATTTGTAGCAAAAAACATGAAAATAATTTGTCCATTTTATCCTATTGTTCACTATATTTATTTGCTTAGTCAGTGTCATTGTGGGCTTTGGTTATTTTGCTGTTGTAGGCTGTGAGGACCTTATATATAATATAAGACCTTAATAACTAAAATCATTTGGCAAATTGATATGGGACTGTATGCGGGTTCAAGACCTGCCTGGAACTACTTTAGCCGTGCGTTTCCCCGAAAATAATTGCACACCTTACAGAGAAATAGGGTGTCAAAATTGTACAACAGCTTGTCGCTGGGGCAGTACCCTTAAAAGGACATATTTGTACCTGTTTTACTCCTAAAAGGTGCATATTAGTACCTTAGAGTACAAATACGTACCTTAAGTGTAAAAAACTGTGGTAAAAAAGGTACAAATGTGTCCTTTTAAGGGTACTGCCCCAGCGACAAGCTGTTGTACCCCTAAAGCAGGGGTCTCCAAACTCGGTCCTGGAGGGCCTCTGTCCAGCAGAGTTTAGTTCCAGCCCCAAATAAACACACCTGAACCAGTTAATCAGTGTCTTACTAGGCCCAAGTAAGACACTGATTAGTTGGTTCAGGTGTTTTAATTGGGGTTGGAGCTAAACTCTGCAGGACAGTGGCCCTCCAGGCCAGTTTGGAGACCCCTGCCCTAAAGGTACAATTTTGACACCCTATTTCTCTGTGTGTAGAACGTTCATCAACCAATCAGATTCAAGCATTTAACAGTCCCGAAGTATAAGGTAATATATCAAATAATTAAGCACAAACCCAAAAGTGAAATGAACTTATATAATATAGACATTTATTTTAATTTACATAATTTTATATGTAACTTTATACATGAGACATTCAAAAATAAATTGACAGTCCAATTCACTTTAGTAACTTCAAACGGACAAAAAAGAATTCTCACCATTTTATATATTAAACTTTGGGTTTTGAGAACTTTCAAACATCTGCTTTTGACTTCAAAATGTGAAAGATGTATGCGTAACATGAACATAAAATTTCATTCCGTCTCTTCTCCAGTGACATCTACCTCCTCTTCTTCAGTGGTATCCAACTCATCCTCTTGGTCCAGAAGACCCTCAATGGGCGAAGTGACAACCTGTCTAGCTGCCAAAAGCCCAAATGGAAACTCTTCTACAGACTCTCCTAAAACATCTACTTCAATATCTTCGTCATCTAAGTGGCAGTCATCCTTTGATTCTGAATCGGCCCCAATGGACAGCACCATCGAAACATCTTCACCGCACACATTGGGGCTGTGAACGTTTGAACCTTCAGCTTGGACAGAAGGAGCATCTGTGCTTATTTCTTGAAGACAAGATATGAAGGCAAAACGGCAAGATCAAGAATATTGATTATTAATAATGTACAAAAATGTTGAATTATAATTCTAAAGTTTGCATTTTTACCTCCTTTTGATGAATTATCTGCAATCTTAGCAGTTGCGATGTGTCCTTGACTCAATTCCTCTTCCTCCAGAAAGGTCTGTCCATCGATCATCTCAGCATCTTGGGCCCCCTCCAACCCATTGGTGATTTGGCTATGTCCTTCATTCGCCACAAGCAGAGCATTTTCCTCTACAAATCCATGTGCTCTGAAAACTTCAGTTTCTTCTCCCGCCATATTTTTTTCCGTCATCCGATCCTCTTTTTCATTGTTCACCAAACAATCGGCCACCCGGCCAATATCCTGGGTGTCAACACCATGTGCACCATCTGATGTCATCTCAAATGAACTCTCGTTAGAAACTGTAGCTTCCGAGTTTTGTTCATCTCTGAGATGTTCTTCTCGTGTACTATCATGATTCAAACAGAAGTTCTTTTCTACTCCCTCCATCGCTGTCACTTCATTGGTATTAACAACACAGTCCGACTTTTTGGATGACAAATCATAGGCAGCATCATCAATATCCTCAACAGGTGTTAACAAGACAGAAATCTCAGTTGTATGGTCCTGAATGTCTTTTCCCGTCTCATTTTGGGAATCACTATTCTGTAAAACAGTGGCTGCTCTCCTCGAGTTGTCCTCCATGGAAATATCTCCGTCTTTAACTAAATATTTCACATTATCTGGCACGTCTCCACATGACCTCGCATGATTGTCAGATACCTCCATGTCTTCCTTTCCGTTTATCAGTATAGACATCTCTGCTTTTTTCTCCCCACAAATGCCTTTATTGATCGGTTCACCGCTACTCGCCACTAATTTACTATTAAGGTCTTCACTTTTCCCTCCTTGGAATGTTTGAAGGCTAAAAGACATGTCTCGCAGGCTTGATGTTAGCTGCTTATCAATATTCAGAGAACTCTTATATGTGGGACTGGCAACACTTGGAAGAGCCTGATGGAAAATTTGATCAAGGATACTTGGTCCCTTCGCCTGGCCAGCAGATTTTAAGTGAGAAATTGGCATTGCCTGTGCAAAATTGCTGTTAACATCTGCTTCTTCCATTTCTGTTGAGTCTTTCTCCTGCTGTGTATTTGGTTCTTGCTTATTACCCTGATCAATCTCATTGTCTGTCTTAGTTTTTTTCACTTCACAATCTTCTTGGCCTGGAGTGGGCAATTTCTTTGCCTTGTTACCCACGGAAGCTACAGAAGATTTAGGTCTGCCACGACCACGTTTTACAACACCAGTGATAGGCAAAACATCTACATGTTGATGCTGTTTGGTGAGAGGTGAAGACATTTCTCGTCTTCTCTTCACACCTGCAGCTACTCTACTGCTTGCACTGGTCAATCGGGTACTGACTCCATATGTGTCAGAATTTGATGGCTTAATGTTTACACAGCGGGGCTTATTGCGCTTGGATATCCTTGGTTGAACCTGAACCTCAACCTCATTTTCTAGGTTTTGGCACTCAGTGTCCCCTTTCACTTTTGACTTTCGAGTCGCACGCCTCCGTTTTCTCGTCTTTCTCTGTTTAGGACACTCACTAGCTTCACTCACATCAGGCTGAACGATGTTGGAGCTACTTTCGCTGATTAAATCATTGTGTGAAAAGGAAGTCTTTAATTCTTGCATTTCTGCAAGTTCAGGGCATGATCGATTTTGGCAGGCATCGAGGTCACGCTGTGGACGTGGGTAGGAGGAATCAATCGCTGAGCTTACAGGGAATTTCAACATCAGTGGTGATTCAGAAATGCACAAGGGAACGTTTCGTGTTTCTGAGTCCTGCCCGTTTGATGGTTTTGATAGTTCTTGTTTTGATGGAACATCACTGTCTCCTTTCTCTGATTTAAGGGGGGAAAGGCATTGTAGCAGTTTGAAATCTGGCCTGTCATCAGGTATGCTGGTCATAAGGCTTGGCATTTCACCTGCTGCAACAGAGTCTGGGACAGCTGTGGCTTTTGGGGTTAAAATCAAGCCTTTTCTAAGTGAGGGGGTAGAGTTCCTTGACACAGTTGCTAGATTCTGAACTTTGTTCAAGTTGTCCTGTTCAGGTGACTGAGTCGGGAGCTCAACTGTATTGGATCTTGACTGATTGTGAAAGCCTGGGTGGTCTGAAAAAAAACAATTAGTAAAGTCAGGGATAAAGAAAACAAGATATAAATCATGCACACACACATGCAGAGTCTCTAAAGTAACATGAACCAAAGACATTCCAAGATTATACTTTACCTTCATCTCTTTGTCCTGGAGAACCAATTGGTGTCGCTGTCTTGCTTACATCAGATTCCCTCATCTCTGGACCACAACTTTGCACAAGAAGACAAGCACCTTGAGTAGAGGCCTCCGTGCCCCTGTGCCCACCTTTTTGTTCCTGAAGAGGACCCAGCTGATCCTGCTCATTCAGATTTCTGTCTAATGGGACCAACGGCAGGATGTTTAAACCCATCATGAACATATCCTCCAAGAGCATTGCAATATGTTCATCAGATTCATCTGCTTGGGGAGGGCTGGAAGATAATGTTGGTATATCCAAAGGAGAAGAGACAGAAATGGGATGTGAAGTATGAAGACATTTATCTGAAGAGGCATGCGTGGGGGAATTAGAGTGTGAAATAGGCAGGTCCGTAGGTGGGGTGAGAGTTCCAAGACTTTGACCAGGAAGTACAATAGATGGGCAGCTCTTTAGTCAGATATAAAGTAAAAAATAAAATTATACATAGGGAATTTTGCTGTAGAAAGTGTCTCTATAATTGTATACATATACTGTAATACATTTAACCAAATAAAGCATAGTTATGCTCACCAGGGCTGCATTTTTACTTATCAAAAAAAAACTGTATATATGAATGAAAGTGATTTTGGAAGTATGGTGTCCCATACTCAGAATTTGTGCTCTGCATTTCACCCATCTAAGTGCGCACACACAACAGTGAGAATAACACACACACACACACACACACACACACACACACACACACACCCTGAACACAAACCCAGAGCAGTATAATTGTGTGTCTGTGGCAACAAATATAGCACACATATTTTGAATATAAATCCTTACCCGAGTTCGAGGTCCACACTCCTTCGCTTCTTCTGGCTTCTTCTCACTCTCACCTTGGACGGAAACGAGGAGGTCACTCTTCCAGCAAGCTCCACTCATTCTCCTCAGTTTTATCTTTACTTTAAGCTGGTCCAATTTGGCCTGTTTCTGTTCAGTAGTACTGCTTTTTTGTTCGTCGTCTCCGTCTAAAAGCTTGTGGAAGTCTTTGCCTGAAACATTCCTACTTCTTTCCACCACTCCAGTTTGGTTTGATTTGGTCCCTTCAACATTAAGAAGCTTTATCTGGTTTTGTTGACGAGTTGATTTTTTTAATTGGCTTTCTCTCTTTGCCATTTTACACCTTTTCTTAGCCTTTGTTTTATTCTGGTTTGATATCGATGCTTCTGTCATGTCCGCGAGGGAAGGAACAGTGGTGTTACTGACCAAACTAGTTGGACTAGCTTCATCCAACAACTGTGATGGTGGCAAAGCAGGCTCCAACAAGCCACAATGTTGAACTGGAGCAGTATTGCTCTGTATCTTCAAAGGCTCAGGCACGATTTCACTTTCCTGGCTCTTCATGCGGTCTTCTGTCTGTACACCAGTCTCTTTCCAAAAACTCCCAACATCCACATCTCCTCTGTCTACCCACACTCTCTTTTTTTCAAAAAGGTTTCTAAGTCCAAGTCTGTGGGCAGCAGCCATGACTTCCTCATGTTCGCGCCGACTCTCAATCTCCATTTCCCCTGTGTACAGAAACCCAACTAGCTTCAGTAAGGCATGAGATCCTACAGCCTCAAGGCTCAGAAGCCTTTTCTGCCCTGCATGTGGAGCAGGGGAAGTGGAAAGGATTCTTGAGAAGACGGGGCTTAGAGAAGCTAACACACAACTGTGAGCTGGAACACAGACACCTGAAGAAGTGAAAAGTGATTTTAGATTATATGAAAAGCATTGTTTTCGTTCCACTGCTCCTAACTGGTGGAATAATCTTCCCAATCCTATACGGAGAGCCGAATCCCTGACATTACTTTAAGGAACCAGCTGAAAACTCATCTCTTCAGTGAGCACTTAACTGCATCCTGCTGGAAAAAATCTTGACTATTTTTTATCTTTTACAATTTCTTAGCTTGTACTACTCTGAACAATGTCAGACTCTTCAAAATGTGCTGATTAAACTGCTTTTGTGTGTGTAAAAAAAAAAAAAAAGGTTTAAGTCAAGACATTTTTACAACACGTAGGATTAATTTATGACAGTAGACATTCATTTCTATGGTCTCTGTCAACAATTACAGACTTTGGAAATCATCGCATCAGGGGCCTGTTTCAATAAGGAGGTTCAGCCAACTGAGTTAAAACTCATACTCTGAGGAAACTCTGAGTTTTGGGTTTCAGAACAGCTGAATTGAGCTAGTTCAATCAACTCTGAGTAGGTTGACTGAGTTAAGTGCATGCAACGTGACTATGAAAAGCCATGATAGTCGTGGTGCATGAGCTCCGAAATTACGAATCACCATAGCAAGAGCACCTGACAAAAAGATGTCCACATACTTCCAAGTCAATATGCAAGTTTCATTCTTAATAATCACTGTTATAATATCAGAGGTGAAAACTGGCAGAATGGTAAGTTATTGAACTAATATTAATTTTCATAGTATCCCATGGGCAAAAAAAGAAAAGAAATAAGTATAAAACATAGAATTCAAGTAATTCAATTCAAGTCATAATTCAATCAGGTAAAGGTTTAAGGATAAAAGGCTCATGGGTGTAGGCAACATGACTTTACAAACATTTGACATACTAAATAATTCAATGTGCAGCAGCTTTTGCAGCAGTCGAATGCTCTTTTTGCATTATTAAATGTGCTCTTATCCAACCTGTTACATTTCTTAATTAGGGTAATGAAACTACCATTTAAAAATGCTACCGCTCAAATAAATATGCATGTGGATATGGCTAATTTTTTTTAATAAAATCCTCAACCGACATAAATATAACTCCCTACAAATTAATGCCAAAACGAAACATTTAAGTGCTTACCCCACTGGCAGATAATCTTACTTGCTTTAAGTAAAAAGCAATTAATTTATCAATTTCTTATATAGAAAATGCATCTTGATTTAAGATTTTTTTAGATAAATTAGAACTTGAAATAAGACAAATATATTTAGTAAGAAAAGCATCGCTGCAGCGCAAATGAATGGATGATGTATATTTAAACATTGCTAAAGCTTTAAAAGGGGGGAGAAGAATACCTGCTCCCGACCAGGGCTGCGTTTCCCAAAACCATCGTAAGCTTAAGTTGATCGTAGAACAATTGCCACCAATGGTCTCTACGATCAACTTAGGCTTACGATGGTTTTGGGAAACGCAGCCAGGTTAGGTTAAAAAGATAGTTCACCCAAAAATGCAAATTCTGTCATCATTTACTCACCCCCAAGTTGTTCCAAACCTGTATTTGTTTCTTTGTTCTGTTGAACACAAAAGAGGATATTTTGAAGATTGTTTGTAGCAAAACAGATAAAGCAACCATTGACTACCATATTAGGGAAAAACTACTATGGTAGTGAATGGTTGCTCTATCTGTTTTGTCACAAACATTCTTCAAAATATCTTCTTTTGTGTTAAAGGGTTAGTTCACCCAAAAATGAAAATTCTGTCATTAATTACTCACCCTCACGTCGTTCGAGACCCGTAAGACCTCCGTTCATATTCGGAACACAAATGAAGATATTTTTGTTGAAAGCTGATGGCTGAGAAAGGCTTCAGATTGGCCTCCATTGGCATTCAGTACACTTATACTCCCAAGACGGATAAAAGGCACTCAAAACATCGTTACAAAGTCCATCTCACCACAGTGACTCTACAATAATCTTACGATGCGACGACAATAGTTTTTGTGCGCAAAAAAAATCAAAATAACACCTTTTTCCAACTTGTTACTGCCTTCCGTGTGTGCCTCCACGACGCATGCGCGAGAATATGACGCAGATCCGGCGTTCGGACAGATGACCCAGAAGTGATTTGTTTACAATCAGAGGAAGACGCGCGTATCTCAGCTGTTGGATTCTACATTGATCGTGCTTTAGGTCTCGGCGTAGTTCTCAAAATGGGGTTAGAGTGTGCATTTCATGGAATCCCGAACCCCGGCGCTACGCCATATTCTCGCGCATGCGTCGTGGAGGCACACGCGGAAGGCAATAACAAGCTGGATAAAGGTGTTATTGATTTTTTTTACGCACAAAAACTATTGTCGTCGCATCGTAAGATTATTGTAGAGTCACTGTGGTGATATGGACTTTGTAACGACATTTTAAGTGCCTTTTATCGGTCTTGGGAGTATAAGTGTACTGAATGCCAATGGAGGCCAATCTGAAGCCTTTCTCAGCCATCAGCTTTCAACAAAAATATCTTCATTTGTGTTCCGAATATGAACGGAGGTCTTACGGGTCTCGAACGACATAAGGGTGAGTAATTAATGACAGAATTTTCATTTTTGGGTGAACTAACCCTTTAAGCAGAACAAAGAAACTCATACGGGTTTGGAACAACTTGGAGGTGAGTAAATGATGACAGAATTTGCATTTTTTGGGTGAACTATCCCTTTAAGTTACCTCTCTTTCCGAAATGGGCTTGATTTACCCTGCTTTCTCGGGTTTGACATACCTCCTAATCTAAAATTGAAAACCTAGAGTTTCCCTCATTTCAGGGTTAACATACTCAGAGTTTTCACTTCAACTTTCTGAAACAGACCCCATGCCTTCATTTGATTTGTTTACAATATGCAAGTAATAAAGTTCACAGCTTTTCCCAGTGACACAGACCCAGAGTTCGTGATCTCTTACCCTTTGCCTGTAGAAGTGTGTCACACAAGATGTTTCCCTGCTGCTGCTTCTGAAGTTCTCCAAGTAGGAATAAAGCAAAGTCAGGACGCTGATATTTCCACATGCTGGCATCAACTTCAGTCTAAAATACATTTAGAAACTTCAAAACAAAAGGTAAGCCTGTTAATGATCCAGAAAAATTAATCTTTCTTCCATTGTGCGAGATATATATTTACTTACTTTGTTCTTGATTCCGATCCAACAGCTGTAACGTTAGACTAATCAACATTTGTATACGCAGAGGCTTTTACATTGCTTTGATAGGCATACAAACAGAGAGGGAAGACGAGAGACTGTGTTTGAAAGTTTGATGACTGATCGGGCAATTTTAAACTAAATTCAAAGCATTGTCTTAATGTTATTTTGTATTAAATAGCAAATACATGTATCAGTTCGGCCATACTAATCGATCTCGAAGGTCACAAAATGTGTCAACTGATTATATCGCTAACTTAGTAAGTTATTTCCGCCGCTATTTTTTCATCCGTTAAGTGCACGTGCTTCACCAATGCTTGCTAAGATACCCATATTATAATCCAAAATAAACAAAGATTTTACATACGCAAACACAGGTGATCTGTAGGACACGTGAGCCACTACATTACAATCTCATTTCAACCGACTCTCGCTCTAGCTCTACTCAGTAGCGTCATCTAGCGGTGAGATTTTGATCTCAGTGATTCGAATATTTTGAATCGGTTCACCAAAAAGATTCAGTCAGTCACTGATTTGTGAACCTACATCTTTGCGCCAGTAGGTGTCGCCATATGAGATGATCAACTTAAAACTTATACACAAAAAACATACTCGTTTTACACATTCATAATAATTCTCCTTGGTGTGAACGAGACTGATGTTTTCTTGGGCCACTGAGAAGTCTGGCAAAAGATCAATAAAAAATAATATTGTGTGTGAAAACAAGTTTCTTTTCACATAAAGAGCTACTATTAACAAGTGACCAGTTTTTATTTTTCTGTCATGAAATGGAGTTAGGGCATATGATTAAGCTTCCCACTTTCGGCCGACCACCTTCCCTGTTCAATTTATGGAAAAATTGTTGAAAGTTCCCCTGCCGATCGAAGGACTAACGCGATCAGGTCTGATCGTCATGACGTCACGTACGCATCTTGAGTTTCACTTTCAACATTCAACACTTTTCCACGGAAGGCGGTCGGCCGAAAGTTTACTTGATAAAGTTTTAAATATGGATATTTTTCTTACACAAATGCATCGATTCGCTTCAGAAGGCCTTTATTAACCCCCCAGAGCCACGTGGAGCACGTTATTTGACGGACAGATGCACTTTTTATGGACTTCAAAAACAGAGCAACTATGAATCCAATTCTAATGCTTGGATTAGCCTGGACTTTTGTAATAGAACTCAGATTTTATTCGTCTGAAAGAAGAATGTCATATACACCTAGGATGACTTGAGGGTGAGTAAATCATGGGCTAATTTTAATTTTTGGGTGAACTATCCCTTTAAGGAATTATGAATGAACAGCTCCGCCTATTGAGCTAGCTTGTACGTGTGTTGTTTGGATTAGAGTCACTTTCCAAAATTTGTTGCTAGGTGCTTTTTGAAGAAAAGAAAAAGTTGCTAGGGTAGTCTGAAAAGTTGCTAAATCTAGCAACAAAATTGCTAAATTGGCAACACTGCGCCACCTACTGACAGAGAGGGTAGAGTTACATTTTCATTGTTTTTTTTGTTTGGGAAAATCAGAACTTTTTTATGCGCGGTTATGAATGTTAACCAGTTGATTAAAAATAATCTAAACAATTTGGATAAGGTATCAAGTTATTCATGGAGCTGATAAAATACCAGTAATCATTTATCATGTTTACTCAATCGTTTTCTTAAAAATGGTTTATAGGCTGAAATGTAAGGTTGATCTATTTATACAACTTTTTTGTCAATACTTAATTTGAACATGTAATAGGCCTACATGTTAGTAGATAACATTATGTTGTAAATCACCCAACCAACACTACAAACCAAACAGTGCCAGTAAAATGTAGGCACAAAGTGAATTTTGCAGGGAACCTCTTAAGAAAACTAGTGTAATATTACACTATAAAAATTATTCTGCACTTTAGTTGAGCAGTTCTAAACCAGGAAGTCAGTGCCAGCTATGGTCCTCAAGGGGACTTAAAATTAATTAAAACAAGACAAAACAATGGCTAAACTAAAAACTAACATATTTCCTATTTTTAATTAATCTTCTCAAAATGTTTTATCTTTGAAATAAAAAAAAAGAAAGAAAAAGCCCGTCGGGGCTTTGAATATTGTTGTGGACAATGGTTGTAACCAAGCAGAGAGAGCAACCATTGACTACCATAGTATTTTTTCCCCTACTATGTAGTCAATGGTTGCTCTATCTGCTTGGTTACACATTCTTCAAAATATTTTCTTTTGTGTTCAGAAACTCATACAGGTTTGTAACAACTTGAGGGTGAGTAAATGATAGAATTTTAATTTTGGGGTGAACTATCCCTTTAAATCCTCACGTGAAGAATTCTAAATGTATTATATATTAAATGTGTTAACGTACAAAAACACTCTGTGAATCACACAATAATTCACTGTCAGAACCTTGGGGAAAAAAAAAATCATTCTTTTATTTAAAAAAACAGTATTGCTAAGTTACATGTTGAATCCACGAAAGAAAGGTGCAATGTTGAAGACCAAAGGTAAAGTGTTGAAATATAGGAATTATGAATCAAGATCCACTTGTTAGTGTTGCAGAGAAACAGCATGTCAACTGACAGCACATGACACAGAATTTTTTCCTTTCGTCTTTAATTAAAAGATATAAACTGTAAATGCATTTATTTAAAAAATAAAAATGATTGCATATGCATTCACCCACAACACCCCAGAAAAACAAAAATCAGCCCCAATCATAAAATATAGAAAAGAAAGAGCAACAGGACAAGAACCAAAGAGGGAAAAAAAATAATTAAAATTAACAAATATTCTCTGGTATATATAGTTAAATGTGCTTTTATTTTATCTTATTTTCTCATCCAGCTAGAATCAAAATCTGAGCTCTTGCTAAATCCTGCCTGAAAGAGATGCAATTTATTTGTAATTAAAAACGTATCTGCCTCCCTCAACACTGAAATCGATAGATTCCTCAAAACTTGCGAACAGCCTCCTCTATCAGGACCCGGACTTCTGGTCTTCGGACTCCAACCTTTTTTTTACTGACTGTAGTGTCATGAAAAGTTGTATTACAATTGGCAAACGGGAGATTAAAAAGGCATTGGGAAAAAAAAAAAAAAAAAAAGTCCACTGACCCCCTAGTGCTATTCAGCTTCTATTCAGTAAATATCTACAACAGACTTACTGTGCACTTCGAATATGCAGTCTAAGAAACAAGCACTGTCCTTATGGATCCAAAAAAACACAAAACAAACAATGCATATACATCCTCAAATGTACACTCGTTTACTCTCTACACAGACAGGCACTGAAACCAAGAGGCAGGTGGCTGAACGTCCCTGTTCACCGCTTATCACAAACACGCAATCACACGACGCGATGAGCAAGCGAGGCACTCCAAGTATGCAGAGTGGATTTGTGAGATGCAGTCATATTTACACATTCATTTATATTCAGACAAAAGCGAAAAAAGCACAAACTGGGTCCACCAGCAGGGCCGATTCACAAAGTATTGAAAAGTGGGAGCACTGATCGAAGACCAGAGCTACAATTTGTCTCAGAGTTCTTGCCATTTAATTGTGGTTTATTAAAACATTAAGGGGAGGAACTCTTTAGTTTCCACACAGAAACTAATTGTTGTCAGTGACAATTTCAAAGCCCAAACCAAAAGGGGAAAAAAAAATCCCAAAACATCTCTGGAACGCTTTGCAATGTAAGATTCCCAAAGAGCACAGCTGTACTCATCTACCATTAGAGATCTTGAATGCTACTGGTTTAAAATATATTAAAAAAAAATAATTCTCCCAAATCAAAAATCCCTCTGCCTCTTTTGTAATGCTTCATCAACACTTTCACAAACAACCCCTTTCTAGAGACTGAAGACTCAACGAGACCATCCACAAAAAACACAGATGGATAACTTGAGGGGGATTGGTGGTCACCTAGTGCTTTTAGAAAACAATGACCCCAACAAAAAAAAAAAAGGCCTCATGTCCGTCACAATGCGTCGAGACATAAAACTTAGAAATATTCTATATACATTACTTTCTGCAGGCCACATATGACTGATGCAATTTGGCATTACCTTTTTTATCAATGTGAACCACAAAGCAGGATGAAGCAAAATAATCAAAATACCATTGCCATACTATACTAGTGTTCTAATAGATGCATTAGCAAAAAAACAAAAAAAACAAAATAGGTTTATAAAGCTTGAGAAGCCGGGGATACGTCTAAATAGACCTTTTAGTCCCTAGTGTTTCCATTATTTGACAACAAAGAGTGGTATGGACCAAAAATCAAGAAAGGAATTCATTGTGTAGTGTCCATTTTAAGTAGTGGCTGTTCTTAATCACATTGAACTCAGAGTAAGACAGTGACAACTCGAGAATGTTGAAATCTACAGAAGGGTCTTTGCGATTAGTGGCAATGGTCCCGTAAGTGATGAGATCAGAGGCTCAGCAGGGACAGTAGGCAGGAGGAGGAAACTCACGGCGGGTGATGCACACGATCAGTTTTTCTGTGGAGAGAAACAGACGAGACGTGAAGGTCAAGCGTGGTACTCGCTTGCATTAAGTTTACTAATAACAAGGGAAAATGATTCAGTAATGCGTCATCGAAGAGCGGCGATGAGAATTTGTGCATATTACACAAATCACATCACTCATTTTGAGGCAAAGTGATGACAGATAAAACCACTCAAACATCAGATCATGTGACCAAAGCGGACACATGAGGGGAGAGAGAGAGAGAGATATCAGTGTTGGGGAGTAACTAACTGATAGTAGCGACTAGGGATGTTAATTAATCGATGATCGATTAATTGTCGATAATGCATTTAATCGATAAGACTTGATCGTCGATTAATCAGGGTCATGCGTGTGCATGCTGCTCAACCGCGAAACATGTAAAAGCAGACACGAGGAAACATCAAGCGAGCGCGCCGGAGTTTGGAACCATTTTACAGCTAGACGGTTTAGCAGCCGTTTTTTGTTTTGTGCAAATACAAGTTGTAACGTTGTGTTTATTTTGTGTAGGCCTATCGGTTTACAATTAGCGCCAATTGGGGAGCGGGTTGTAATATTATGTTTATTTTGTATGTAACAAAGCGTTTCTTGGAGTTAAATAACCCGCTGGCAAAGACCTGGCTTCAGCTTCAGCACACACAGCTCAAACAGCAACGCACGACTAATAACAACTTTGATTGGGACGGTCATATTGCATAACATTAATGAGAACAATATTTTAATAAATCGTTGTGAATTCATTGGGTTTAGTTGCCGTTTCAGCGCATTGTTCCAGGAAGAGCACGTCCACACATTCTGAATAACAGATCTGTGGCCATTGGTGACATGTATTACTCATTTAATTATCAAATATAAGAGTAATTCAATTAAATGATCAATCACATCGACTTCATTTAGACTAAAAACCCCTTCTCATTCATTTGGGGAGGAACACAGCGTTTTTTGTTGTGACTTTAGCTGACTGTAAATTTGATTGTTTAAATTAACCATAAATTCATATTAAATTATAAGAATGCATAAATTCACAAAAATATAATTTAAGCCAATTTTCAGTGAAATATTGTCTTGTGTTTGAGTGTCATCCTATTTGTATGGAAGCTGGTTTCCGCCACTGAATAAATACAAAAGGTAATTGCGACTCATCTCACAATTCAGACCTTTTTTTCCTTGCAATTACGTGTTTCCATCTCGCATTTCTGAGAAAAAAGTCAGAATTGCGAGATGTAAACTCACAATTGGGAGATAAGTCTGAATTGTGAGATATAAACTCACAATTGACCTATCGGTAAGCCCCTCCCCTCGAACGCAGATGAGCCAATAGCAGTTGAGTATCAGTTGCGCTGGGACCGGAACTCGGACATCTTTAGGTGTCAGCGCCATAGAAAAACATTGGAAAATCCGAAGCTCTCATCGGTTTGATGGTGTTTATGCTACAAAAATGCTCAAATGTAGTGCCTGAGGTACTGTAACACTGATTCCAGGGATCCTGAGAGGATTTTCTGTTTGTCAAACTCTCGTTAAGTTACGATTAAAGTCCCTGCTAATATACAAACCGAAATAACTAACTGTTCTCACGTCATGTAACACTGTAGGTCAAAAACACGAAGGTCTACATTTCAGTGCCTCTCCATATTAAAATGGTTATATGTAAATTAATTTTAGATATGTTTAAAGGGGCTATATGCAACTTTTTCCCCAAAATAAACGTAACAATGGCCTTTTTATTTTACCATTTATGACTCAAACATCTCCTGATGAGCATACTGACACCTTGTCCGCTCACAGTGGGTGCACCTGTAAGCCTGTATCCTATTTTTCCTATTTTCTGGCGGGTCGTTTTTTCCCCGCGCTGTCTGCGGATGTGATGCCCCCACCGCTGCGAGAGCGAGCAGAAAATAAGAGCAGTTCTGTTTTTTATATATTGAGTTTTTGTTATAGTTATATATATATATATATTTATTTATATATATTTATATTAGAGCTATATTTATCTGGTAAATATAATACCAATTGACCTATCGGTGTGTTTTTTTTTTTTTAAGGAACAGTTTGTTAGCAGCTTCTATTTCCTAACTACTTTTCAGTATCTGTAGCTTAGGGATGTCACGGTGAGGAAATTTCCCCACCGGTTAATCGACGTGTGACAACACAGATAAAACCGGTATCACCGGCGGGGGCTTTTCAAATCTTTCATTTTAAACCGAAAGTAAAATGCGCACGGCCGCTCTGGCATTCATAACAGAGCGGGTGTTCTCAATTAATTCCTATGAAAGTTAAGCTTCCATAGGCATGGACTGAAAATGCGCCAGATTGGACACGCACTGTGAATGACTGTGTGGCCATGAATGAATAACAATGCGGCCGTGCTCATTTTACTTTCGGTTTAGAATTAGTGCCAATTCGGGGGCAGGTTGCTTGAATTGTGGGTTCATTAGCCTATTATTCTTAATGAAAAACACAACAAAACAGTACAATGACAAACTCACTTAAAGGGTTAGTTCACCCAAAAATGAAAATTGTCATTAATGACTCACCCTCATGTCGTTCCACACCCGTAAGATCTCCGTTCATCTTCGGAACACAGTTTAAGATATTTTAGATTTAGTCAGAGCTTTGTCCCTCCATTGAAAATGTATGTACGGTATACTGTCCATGTCCAGAAAAGGTAACAAAAACATCAAAGTAGTCCATGTGACATCAGTGGGTTAGTTAGAACTTTTTGAAGCATCGAAAATACATTTTGGTCCAAAAAATCCGCCTTCACGACGCAGTGACACTGCTGACGTGTGTCTGAGGGAGCACGGGCGCACCAGATAACACGTCAGCAGCGTCACTGCAGAGTCGTGAACGCGGATTGACAACAAACCGGAAAAGAGAAGACAATGCTGAATAAAGTCATAGTTTTTGTTATTTTTGGACCAAAATGTATTTCCGATGCTTTAAAAAGTTCTAACTAACCCATTGATGTCACATGGACTACTTTGATGATGTTTTTGTTACCTTTCTGGGCATGGACAGTATACCATACATACATATTCAATGGAGGGTCAGAAAGCTCTCGGACTAAATCTAAAATATCTTAAACTGTGTTCCGAAGATGAACAGAGATCTTACGGGTGTGGAACGACATAAGGGGGGAGTCATTAATGACAATTTTCATTTTTGGGTGAACTAACCCTTTAAATAGGCGCTTTTACATTTCGCTTTAAAACCAAACCTTGCGTGACCACCTTGTCTGTCAGCTCTTCGCTCTCGTGATGAATGAAACCTGAATCCTGCTGCGACTCTTGTTTGGCTCACACTGTATTGAGCAGACACGTTCAGTTATTAAGTGTAGTGTCTGTTCTCTAACTGAACTAAATTATTTTATTACTTTAAAAATGAAAACGACGGTGGGGACAGTGCCGCGGTGGGCAAGTGATGTTACCGGTGTTGCGGCTGAACACTGGTAACACCGGCAACACAGACTCTCGCAGCAAGCCATCTGTAGCTTGACTGTAATTCAAGTACTGTACATTTGGAGTAGCTTGTAGTTGGAAAGCTAGTTTCAAAAAAAACTTCCCCAACACTGGAAATTAATAAACCCATTTCCACCGAAGTACAGAATAACAAAATACTGTTAATGAGGGTTAGAACCACAAATACACAGAGCAGCGCACATACACTTAAATGTACACATGAAGCCCATGCAGAAGGTGGACACACATACCATGCGTGCTCATGCACTGAGTGGGGGGAGGGGAGTGGCCTAACCATCATAAGAGTCCAACAGAGGCAAAGAGCCCCGTCTCTCCCCATACATTCCTCCCTGAGAGTCAAAGAGAAAGATTGAATGAGGATAAGAGAAAGGCATCGAAGAAGAGGTAAGTGATAAGAGAAAGAGAAGGGAGTGTGAGTTAGTTAGTTGAGGTGAGAATACCCCGCTTAGTACTATTAGTGAAATTACCATAGATTAACAGAGTAGTGTGTGGGTTTTAAGATGTCTGGTGTGCTGAATTGCTTGTAAAGGAAGTTGGTGAGAACACAAGTTGTCTTCACAAGGGTGGACATTTCCTCTGAAGGTTTGCGTTACCTGAGGCATGTCTCTGTCAGAGCGGTCCAGAGTGTCGTCTAAAGTGTTTCTCCGTCCTCTCTGGTCTATCGTAGAGTAAGCATCTGGTGCCAGACAAAATTGATATTTTGTGACTGATGTCTCACACTCATTTTGAAATTGTAACAAATATATAATTTTCCAGTGCAAAATGCATGCATACATTTCATATACATACATATATACATACTAGGGATGTCAATTTACACAAATTCCCATGATCGATCATAGATTAAATTAACGATCAATTAATTTATTAATTGTTAGCCTTAATACTGCAATATGCGTCTACAGCAGGTGCTTAAAGCAACAGCATGACAGCAAATGCTGCTCAAAACGCCATGTACCTCATCAAATGAATGAGAAGGGTTTTTAAATCTAAATAAAGGGCTAGTAGGATTGTAAAATAAATCTATGCGATTTATATCTGATAATGAAATGAGTAATGTAATTAAATGATCTGAGTAATACGTGTTACCAACGCCGCCTCAGATGCGTGCTGGTCAGAATGGACGCGCTCTTCCTAGCATGTTCTCATTAATGTTATATAATATGACAGTCCCAATCATAGTTATTATTAGTCGTGCAATGTTGTTTAAGCTGCGCACGCTGAAGCACAGAATGAACACACTGAAGCTCTTTGCTAGCGCGTTATTGAACTCAAACAAACACTTCCTATATGAGATTTAACTCAAACACTTCCTATATGAGATTAATCAGATATATACAAAATAAACATAATATTACACATTTTATCTGCACAAAATGACACAAACTAAGTTGTGCTATTCAGAATGTGTGACTCATGTTGTGCGCGCGCTCTTCCTGGAGCAACGTGATGAAACAGCCAACTAAACCCAAATAACTCAATGTTTTATTACATTATTGCTCTCTTTATAATGTTATGTAACACAGTCCCAATAATAGCTATTATAAGTTGCGCATTGCTGTTGGAGCTGCATGCGCTGAAGCTGATCCCAGCCACGTTTCACTACCGCGTAAATTCTTAACCAGATGCATCTATGAGATAAATCAGATATAGATAGGCCTACACAAAATAAACACAACATTACAACTTTCATTTACACAAAGCAAAAGGCTGTGAACGCACACGCAAACAGTCATGATGAAGGTGTAACTCCAGCTGTAAAATGGTCCCAAACAGAACTCCGGCGTGCTTACTTCATTTTCCCTCCTGTGTTGAGCAGCACGCACACGCATGACCCTGATTAATCGATGAGCAATACGTTTTATCGATTAAAATGTATTAGCGAAAAATGTATCGATCTTCAATTAATCGTTGACATCCCTAATACATACACACACACATATAGTATATATGAAATGTAAATCATTTCCCCAACCATGCATTTTGCATTGCATGTTTTATTTTTTGCAAGAAAGTAATACTTTTATTCAACAAGCATGCATTCAATTGTTCAAAAACGACAGCATTTATTTGAAAAAATGAAGTATACATGTTGAAGTGCAAATTAAAGCAAAAACCAATCGGAATCATGAAAACTCAACTCTGGCAAATGTGGCTAAAGACTCATTTTAGACCCACAGTATATGCATAATAAAGTATGTGCATTTTACCTGGTCCCATGTCATTAAGTGGAATCATGTCTCTGTCCTGTTTGCCCCCTAATAAAGAGACCCAAACAAAGTCAGATCAGAGACACAAAGTTGTATCCTGCATGTCCATTTGACTGATAAATACATTAAAAGCATTCAGCAGGAATGTTGTGTTCTTACCCCGGTCTATTAGCGGCAGGGTGCTGTCCTCATATCCCCCGTTGCTGCGGGTGTTGTTTGGAGGGTTGAGGTTGACCATGAAGTCGGTTTTCTTCCAGCCATCTTTCTCCAGTGTGCGGCGGAGCTCTTTGAAGCCCCACACGATCTGCAGGACCAGCCCAGCGCCACGAACCTCTCGATCTGAACGGTTGCTATATGGGCAAAATACAGACGATTGTGAAACAACATAACTACGGCTCATAAAACAGCATTTGCTGAAAGAAAAAAAAAAAAAATTCCTCTTTCAGTTTCCACCAATGTAACCAGTCAACTATTAACACAGAAACGGATACACACACACACACCTGTCTTTGTTGATGAGCACCAGTCTCTCGATACCCTGGGAGCTACGCAGGGATTTGGCCGCATCCACGCTGGAGCCGATCACTTCCGTCATAGTGCTGAGAACAGACACCACCGTCTCCTCCGAGAGCCCGCGCACAGGCTGACTCTGGCCACTGCCTGGCAGATTGGCCACCAAGTTAGGCACTGAATGCTTCCCTACAGAGCGAGAGGAAGAGATTGAGTAAAATACACTGGAATTCATTCTAGGGCTGTCATGATTCCTCGATTAAATTAGAGTACTCGATTGAAAAAAATTCTCGATTGCAATTTACCCATGTCGAGTAACCGGCAAAATATGGCGCATATATGCGTATAATATATGCGCATAATATGGCGTCTGTGGCGCATTCCACAGACAAGAATCCATGAAATGCATTATTAGACCGTTGGGTATATATCTGTATATATCGGATCATACGCTAGGGTAGGGAAGGCGTAGAGGACAATAGAAGGAAAATAAGGAACGTTTTTTTTTTTTTTTTTAAGATGAGGTTAAGTGCTCTCGGAAGAGTTGAGTCTTTTGAATGTTGTCAGTGATTCTGCAATTCAGATGGAGGTGGGAAGATCGTTCCACCAGCAGGGAATGGTGAATGTAAATGTTCTGGAGAGGGATTTTCTGCCTCTCTGTAATGATACCACAAGCCGTCACTCCTTAGCTGAGCTAAGGCTTCTGGTGGGTGTGTAGACTCGTAGGAGCGAGTCAAAGTATGCAGGAGCTGAGCTCGTGGTGGATCTGTAAGCAAGCGTCAGTGCCTTGAACTTGATGCGAGCAGCGAGTGGTAGCCAGAGCAGAGAGATGAAGAGTGGTGTGACGTGGGTCCTTTTGGGTTCATTGAAAACAAGACGTGCCGCTGCGTTCTGGATCATTTGAAGCGTTTTGATCACACATGATGGAAGTCCAGCCAGAAGCGCATTGCAGTAGTCAAGCCTAGAAATGACCAGGGCCCGAATGAGAAGCTGTGTTGCATGCTCTGTTAGGAACGGTCTGATCTTCCTTATGTTGTGCAGCGCAAACCTGCATGAGCGAGCTGTCTTTGAAATGTGGTCTTTGAAGGACAGCTGGTCATCAAAGAATACACCAAGATTTCTGACCGAGCCTGAAGGGGTGATCAGAGATTAACCTAGCTGGATGGTGAAGTCATGTTGTATTGTCGGATTGGCAGGAAAGATGAGCAGCTCGGTCTTTGCCAGGTTAAGCTGCAGGTGATGTTTTTTCCCATCCATGCCGAGATGTCCGAACATTCATTGTTTAAACACTCTCTCGGAGTTTTGAGGTCCACATTCTTGTTCAGGAAAATGCTACAGCTACTGTAATTATCATAAAGAAGCGTCCAAATATGAAAGATTAAGTGGATATTTGAATTAAAATTTGGCCAATATTAAACAAGGATTTGTTCATGTTGTATGTGTAACAACAACAATCAGGCTGTTGGCGCCCTCTGCAGGTAGCTGTTAAAATACATAATATAATCATCTTATGTACATTATGTATTGTAACAGTGTTGTTCTATAAAACAATATGATTACTGGCTTTTGATACTTTGAGCCAACTGTTATTGCCTTAATGTTATACATGTATTTTAAAGTCAGTTAAGGCTTAGATCTTTGCTTAGGTCTATTTTTATTACCCCCAGAAAGAAAATCAGATTACTTGAACAATCGTCAAAATAATCGTTAGTGACAGCCTTAAATTCATTCATTGAGACTGTACAAGTATAGCTAATTTGATTTCAAATGCAAAGGCTAACACAAACAAACAGGTATTATTGGCTCACACACCTAGCAGCTCACGATTGCGGCCGTCAATGGCCAGGTTCCTCAGAGCTCCAGACATGGCTCTGACCACACGGTCATTCCCATGAGACAACAGCTCCGTCATCATTGGCAGGCCATGTTCCTGTCTCATTGTAGCTCTAATGTACCGGCCATACTGACAAAAATAAGAAAAGAGGTCAAATTATGAAACAGATTTCCCCTCCACGTGAACCCAGTCAAACAAATATTAAGGAATAAATGCTGGTCAACTAGGGCTGCTTGATTATGGCAAAAATCATAATAGATTATTCTGATCAATACTGAGAGCACAAGTACTCATTGACTTTGGAAACATCATGAATTTATTAATCTTTTTAACATTTTCTTGAACTTGAAAATATAACGGAAAAATCAAAAACTAAAAAAAGGGTGAGTGAAAAATGCACAATAACTATTATCTCGGTTACATTGTTTCATCAATTCATTACTGAAAATAGTAATTGAGCTCAATTAATTGGCAAGAACTATGATGGACCAATACATTTTAATTTAGTATCATATGGCCAGGACATGAATCATATTATATACAAAAACTGTAGATTTTAATCTAATGCATTACATTTAAGTTTGTGGCAAAATACAAAATAGTAGTTTCATTAAATGATGTTACAGAAGTTCAGAACAAGCTTAATTTCCATAACCACTTGTCAGCATGTCAGCATTTTTGTAAGTACTCACAGTCCAACGGCCTGCACACAGGTTCTGCACAGCCCCGGCGGCGGCTTCCAGAACCGATGGGTTCTTGCTCTCTTTCAGGAGAGAAGTGTACACACGCACCACCTCTGGCTGGAACAGCAATTCATAACCTACAAAACGACAATCGTTTTTTGTTTCCTCCATTTCATCTATTATCTTATTACCAACTATACAGAGCCAACAAAAGCCAACAAGACTGTCATTGTACCTTTGGCTGGTGTGCTTCTCTTTGGAATGTCAATCATATCTGAAGTTCCATCATCCTCTTTTTTCCCTGAACAAAGCAGACGGCATGAGCAACAAGTGAAATAGAGATGAAGTGACACACAGGAATCTTATCTCCCATTTAAATGATAGTGATGTCATTTATGACAATTTAGAAGCAAACATCTTCAAAAGATTTAAAAGGGGATTTTCTTTAGACAAAGACAGTTCTATTTAGATACAGTTCTGACAAAGGTTACATTTATTCCCTGAGGGAAAACCCCAAGTTGTGATGATTTAATGACTAAAGACTTGATGCAGACGGTTTTCACAGTGGTATATGCCAAAGTGACAAAGTGCAAGCTTAAAAGAATCGGCCAATTGTCTTGCAATACGTCTACTTGATAAAACATTAAAAGGTGGTGTGTAAAGAGTGGATTTATTGGAAATGCTGTGCTCTGGCACCCTCATGTGGTTACGAATGAAAGGTTTTAAATGCTGCAAGCATTTTCAAGGGACAGTCACACAATTAAGATCTCTTCCCTCTTTTCCCAGTTTTTGGGGTAAAAACTCTGTTCCATGAATGGTGTGGATGCCTTAGGAGGTAGCAGCCTATATCGGCTTTGGGCATCTCACTAGGTTTTAAAACGGTAACAAGTATCAGATTATGACACTGGACTCTGATTCCACATCTACTTTCTTCCGATCAATAACAATCTTGTTTGTGTGACTGGTCCCCTTAATAGGCCTTCTTACTTTACAAAAAGTAGTGCAGCTCATAAAACAAATGTGAAATGGCATGAGAATGCATTCTCCCCCATTTCAGATCCATTTTTTGAACTTTGACCTATAACAGGGTTAATAATGGGTTATAATGAGGTGAACTGTAAGTGATTCCCATAATAGCAAAGCGAAGCTTTTACTTGAAGAAAAAAGAAAAAAAAAAAAGAAAGAAAATAAAAGAGAGAAAAGCTTACCTTTGGAAAACCACTCGTCTGTTACAGGATAAAAAGATGTACGGAATGAGCAGAAGAGACAGATAAAGAAGAAAATGAGAGGAAAGGACTGTTTTGGCATACAAAAAAATTGCAATAGTGCCCCAGCCACCATACAACAAACAAGGCACACACACTTGGGAAAATCCATGCACGCTTCATCTCTTTCATGTGCAAACAAACTTGATCTAACAAATCAAACTCACAGGCTTAACAGACTTCAAAGCGTGTACTATGATTTAAAGACTAGGAATAGGCACGGCCTCTTGGCTTTGTTTACACGACATAGATTATGTACTGGAATGCAAAGATAGCAAGTTAACTTATTTTAATTGGTTACGGCCCACAGCTAGTGCCTGTGTTTTTCCTTAAATGAATCAGACGCGCACCTTTGCCCTTTCGGGAGCTGAAGCAGCCGCCCTTTTGGGAAGAGGCGGGACCATGATTGACAGGAGTCATCTCCTGATAGCGCTCGCAGCCTGGTATCTCCCGATGCACTTGATAGGACAGATTCCTCAGCAGACACACACTGTTCTCAATCAGCTGCACACAGACATAATAAACATGATTAAATAAATCATTTGTAAGAGACTGAAGCAGGACAACTAGCAATAGTTTTATAAAATTGTTGAAAATCAAAGAACAAAGACTGATCCTACGAACTATATAGCAATTCATAATTTGCAGACTTGTATTCCTCTCAACGATCCACTTACCCCCGGTTTCAGAGACAAAAGTTCTAGAATAAAATGCATGTTGGAGCGGTTTTAACTGAAAGCAGCTTGCAGTGGCATATCTTAAAATATGTCAATGTCATTGTTTTGTCTCAAGATGCACACCAGTAATGTTTTTTTTCCTAACGTTCATTTATATAAGCCATGCAAATGTCCTAATTGAACTAAGGCCTAACCCCTGGCTTAATACAAGTCCTGTCTGTGAAACCAGGCCTTAAATTTCATTTCTGCACCAGTAGCAGCAGAAATCTTGGGTCATCCTAGCAATATTGGCTTAAGCAAATGGTGTAATATTCTGTTCAGACTTTTTTTCCCCTCAATATTTTAAAGAGTAAATAAAAATAATTGACACATACACACTATGTTTCAGTGAATTTAAGTGTCGTCTTCATGGCGTGGGGCTGCTGTGTGCGTGTATGTGAAAGTAAATGCGCTTTTGCAGTCAGAGATGAATCAGAGGTTACCATTTATATACAACTCTGTGCCTGAGTAGTACAAAAGTTCATGCACAGCGCATTTTACAGAGGACAGCTTCCTGAACCTGGGAGAGTACCAGGCTGGCTATACAAAGACTACTTATCACTGTCAAACTTTCTGCTCAAGTTGTGCTTGCAAAGATCAGAAGCTTGATCATCTGTATTTTCAGAATCCGACTGGGGCTCGAACTGATATGATAAAACTGACAATATTATTACTAACTGTGCATTTACAAATGCTTGAGAAGCCTTGGAAGCTTAAGTTCACGATAATGGTAAAGGGTATTACATTTCCGACACACACTTGAGATGGCCAAATCACAAGGCAAAAGGTCAGCTGGCCAATCGGAGCATTCTCAGCTTTTTGTTTGGTTTACTGGAAAAAAACAAAAAACTGTCCTTAAATGAATTAAATTATAACAAAGTTTATTGAAGATATTGCTGTAAACTATATAGGGGGCCCCTTATATATAATATAATATAATATAATATTTAAAGGTTAACAACAGAGCCCATTCTATTAGCCCAAATTCAGTTGCTATTTATTTTTTAGGTATAATAATCAACACTCATAACATAGTATGCAAACATGTACACTTCACATGAGGCAGTTTTTGCATTAACTTCTAAATCTAAATTATAAAATAGTTTTTTCTCCAATTCGTTGTTGAAATAATCATTTATACACAGTGTCTGTCATTTTTATGAGAGGTTTATTTAAACATACATTAAATAATCAAGACATCACTAACAGGTTAAGTAGAATATAATGAATATATAGGCTTATATAGTGCATATATTTAGTGAAAGTTGATTTCTCTAGTGAATACAATTTTGTGGACACTGAATGACTGCCTGAGGTAAATGTGATGCTACAGGACATTGTTTAGTTTACAAGCAGTGAGGTCTTTCCGCCGTTGAAACAACGATTTAGCGATTACAACACACATGATACGTGACAGTAAGTTGTAATGTATCCTCAACGTATATGTTCATTCATGTTTATTCTTTAGGAAGAGATGATCGATTGTGTTCGCATCGCACGGCCAACCGGCCGCATGTACTGACACGCCTATAGGTTACAGTGATCAGTCACGCCACATTAAAAGAGCTTCAAAATGGCATTTATCTTTTGCATTTCGTGATGAAATGGACTGAATACTTAATATGTTCATGTGGGATTGAAGTGTGTTCGCTGCTTAAAACAAGCCGACTGTTAACTGTTACTGTTAACCGAACTGCATTCGGAAATCGTTCGGTACACGCGTACACCGAACCGAAAGCCCTGTACCGAAACGGTACACCACTAATATTTACTGTGCAAATTTTCTAACAGCTAAAAAAGGGAACTGATTGAAAGTAATTGATTCCCAATCCTAATTATAAACACAATAAAAATATTCAGTATGTAATTAATAATAATAATAATAATATAATGACCAGCAATGCTTTCTTCCCTCTTTGCTCTTCCCGAAAGCATACTTCCCCTGTCATAAAAGAGTAGCGAGTATGAAAAGTGCAGTTTTCGAAACCTAAAGAATCAAAGTTCAGTTGTTACCTTGTTGTCCACATCTTTACAGTTGATCTGTGACTGGACAATGTACATGAGAGAGTCGACCAGTCCAGAGCACTCCCTCAGCTTCCTCCTGGCCTCGCTCCGCTCCGAGCTCACATTCCTGAGAGCGAAACGTCATGCAACTAATTAGGACATTGCCTGTTTAATGTTTAGCAACGTTTGGCATGCACAGAAACTTTTAGCTTCAGGTCATCACCTTAAACGTATTAACCAAGAGTATACAAACAGCATCAGGAAAGTTGAGCAATGAATGAGAGGGTTAAAAAAAGACAAGACACTGTTAGCTCTACTTAAAAGTAATCACGGTGTAAAACCACTCCTCGGACTGAACGGAGTACTTTCTAAAAGCCTAATAGGCGAGTGGGAGAAGTGAGGGACACTTTCAAAGAGAAGCACTCAAGGGAAATAAGTGGATTCAAAAGATCACATTTCTCTCTTTTGTCCAAACTTTGTCCTGGTTCTTTCACAGCCTCAGAGGTTCTTGCTCTCACACACAATTCAAGAGCATTTCCTTTGCACTTCCCCTCTTTCTTCCACATAAAAATGCAGCTTCCTCACACACACACAACCTTTCTTGACAGGAATTCTTTAGCAGCACTGAGGCACACCCCTCCTCCCTATAACGTCTTTCATTAATCTGAATCATGAAACTGTCCTTTCCCAACACATCCTAATCCTTTCCTCCGCCCATCTCTCTGTGTTCCAGTGGCTTAATTGCATCACCAAAGTCATGCGTTTGATTCCCAGGCTTATTAGAGGCATTTTCACACCTGGCTCGTTTGTAGCGTTGGTTTCAGAAACTAGTGCGATTTCTCCCTTAGTGTGGTTCGTTTAAGCATATATGAACACGGCAATCGCTCTTCACAACCAAAAAACTAAACAAAAAAATGATCAGAGATCACCTGGACAATGTGGTCTTTGCCCACTTGAAAACGAACTCTGGAGCTGTTCACTTGTGGTGAGGAATCAATCCGACCCAGCAGTGAAATGTAAAATGCCTAATTGAAATTTGATTGGACAAACATATTGCAGAACAGATGTCCAAAGCACAAAAAAATACAGGCAAAGCCTTGATTCTTGCACACAATGATAAAGTAATATAACGACAAGTACAAAAAAAGCCACAATAAGCCCACTGTCTGTTGTCCGTCCATCCATCTTGACAGATGACCTCCATCCCGAAACAAGCAGGTAACACTCTGACCAAAATGTGCGAGGCAACTGTCCTCACATTGGTCGGTTTACAAATGTTGCCTTCTGAAAGCGAAACCTGCATTAACGTTATATACCTTAAGCAGCCGGTGGTGTTGGTGAGCGCGGTCTCCCACTCCAGGTGCCTGGGTTTGCAGCTCTCCTCTCCCCCTTCGTGCCCCCTCTCCCAGCCCGAGTGCGGAACCATCACCTCATCGGACATGGCGTGCAGCGCGTGGTCCACGATCTCCATCTTTACAGAGTCATGCGATGACAGGTTCCACAGCGTGCCTGACAGAGGATGAGCCATCAGTTACTTCCCGATGTAAACGACAATCCATCTTGTCTGAAAATTGTCTTGCCATTGAAATTTCAAAAAGGACATGACTTATGTTTTTGGTAGAAGTCTCTTGTGCTCATCAAGGTACCATTTGACTAAAAATTCTGTCAAAATGAATATTGTGAAGTAACATCTATTTTAATACATTTTAAAATGTGTTAATGTATTAAAGTGTATTCCTGTGATGGTAAAGCTGAATTTTCAGCAGCCATTAGTCTTCAGTGTCACATGATCCTTCAGAAAACATTCGAATATGCGGATTTAAATTAAAAACTGTGATATGTTTTTCAGGATTCTTTGATTAATAGAAAGCTAAAAATAAAAATCACATTTATTTGAAATATAAATCTTCTGTAACATTATAAATGTCTTTACTGTCACTTGTAATCTATTTAATACATCCAACAAAACTACAATAGAAATTCACCTCCTTTTATAATGTTACTGATATCATAGTGAGCAAATCAAAGCATGCGTTTACATTTTATATTTTGAGCTTGTAATTTAATCAAAAGGTTGTGAAACGACAGACTTCTCTCTGGTGGTATGCCAGAATTGCCAAATCGATTTCTTTTTTCAATCATCTGTTTCACTAAGTTGTATGTCACAACACAGAAGCAAAGATTGCGAATTGTGACTTTAATAGTGTAAAAATGACCTGTTATATATAAAGAGTGTGTACCTGTTATAGTGTCCGTAAGATCCTGATCTCTCGTCTTCCTCAGTAGCCGCACCAGTGCGGGAATTCCATCGCAGTTCTTGATGGCTATCTTGTTATCTGGATCTCGTCCGTATGAGATGTTCTTGAGAGCTCCGCATGCTGCGTAATGGACCTCCTTCTTTGGGTTATCCAGCATGGACACGAGGGCAGGAATCCCCTTCATTCGTCTTACATCTGACTTCACCTGCAAAGAAACATGGAACTTGTGTGTTACACCATGTACTTTGAGTGACTTCGCCATCCTCACCAAGTCACATTCCAGCACCAAGTGATAAAATCACAGCTATGTGGGAGGGCCTACCCAGCATATTGTGACGAGCATCCTGCGTAAATGTGCACTAACCTTATCATTTTTAAAAGTGAGATGTTGCAAGTAAGCTGCAGCATTGCTTTTGACAGGGTCCAGACGGTAGTTGAGCATAGCGATGACTTCAGGAAGTTCAGGCTGCCTCCATGATGTGGGGGCGGGGCCTTTACGAAGAGTGCTGTCCAATGATGCCATGCTCCCTCTCTCTCCCTGAGCCAGCGGAGCTCCTCCTCCCCAATAATACATATCACCAGCTCCACTCATATCACCATCCAGTGTGCCCTCATATGACCTACACGAAACAAGCAGCAGCACATTACGTTTTTTTTTTCCAACCTTAATAAATTGAACTATTCGCTTAACATGTAACAGAACACACTAACCCTGTCCGGCGTGGAGGTGGGGGATGGTGTGCATGTGCCAGCCGGGGCATTGTGCTGTAATGCATGGGTGGCCCCATGCCGTAATCGGGTTCATCATATCCCAGGCTCCTCTGATCATCCTCCAGGCCGTAGGGCTCTGGGACAAAGCGCTGCAAGCCAGAGATCTCCATAGCACTGCCCATACGTCCTACCTGGGGCTGGGCCGCATACGGGTCCAATTGCGGCCGGCTGTGTGTGCGGTAGGCGGAGTCCAGTGTCCGGTAGCCATCCACAGGCCTAAAGAAAAAGAAAGGGGGAGCTCATTTGTACACCTACACTACTGGTCAAAAGTGAGAAACAATTAATGCTCAGCAAGGCTACACTGATTTGATCAAACACAGTAAAAAACTGTAATAAGTAGCCAATTACTATTTTTATATCTTTCAAAATGTATTTTTTGTAAATTTATTTCTGTGAAGGCCAAGCCTAATTTTCTCCAGTCTTCAGTGTCAAATGATCCTTCAGAAATCATTATAATAAGCTGATTTGAAAGGCACAGACCTATAGCGGTCATCCATACGTGTCCCTCGGCTGAGGCTGGTGTAGGCTTCAGATGGAGGGCCGCTGCGGTAATCATCATAGCCACCTGGAGGTCCATAGTGGTAGTTACGGGGGACAGTAGCGGTGGGGTAGTCCATGGGGCCAGCTGGTGGCCTGTACACACGGTCCATTGGGGTATTATAACCAGGTATCCCAGTGACTGAACCAGTGCCATCCAGGGAAAGTGTGTCGGAGACTGAGGGAATGACTGTTCGTGTGGTGGTCGTCTTTGTGACCTTCTTTACCTGATAAGAGAAAGTGCAATTATCTTTCCAACTTGAAAGAAGTGAGGCCGTACTTGACAAAATAAAATCACCAGTTAAATTGTATTGTATGGCTACAGCAAACTTACTGTGGTCTCAGTGCGACGTGTGGTGCCGTCATCATTAGTTTCTAGTGAAATAATTGGCATAACTTCATGGGGGTCCTCCTCGACTGTGACCGACTCAACAATATGACCAGGGTCCAACATCCTGTACTGTAGCACAGGCGCACAAACAAAGAACAATAGTGAGCATAAGCCAAGAATAGGAAGTGTGTCCACTCACACAAACAAACCATCTGGCAATCACAGGTGTACATCAATGACGACACAATAGCAAGTTCGAATAGCAAAATAATTAAGTGTAAAACTATGCACAAAATTATCTTTTAAAGGTCCCATGGCATGAAATTTTCATTTTATGAGGTTTTTCAACATTAATATGAGTTCCCCTAGCCTGAATATTGTCCCCAAGTGGATAGAAATGTTGATCGGTGTAAACCCGAGTTCTGGCTGTCTTTCTCTGCCTTTGAGAAAATGACAGGCCAGACTAGCCAATCCTGAAGTCTCCTGGTTTGACGTCCAAGCAGGAACGGTTTCCTCCCTTTCCTCCGCCCAGAGAATCTGGCACGCCCATGCAAACGCTCCAGAGATCATTAACGTTACTTGTGAACGAGTGAACTGGCAGTTTCTCAGTGTTTGGATGTACAAATGAAAATAGAAGTCTTTCTTCAGTTCCTTCTGATCTGTGATCATTGATTTCTGATGTGTAGCTAATTATTTATTATTCGTGCACACGCTGTGGCTTCTCTCTCTCCAGACAGAACGGTGTTTTCGTGTTTTCTATCTTGTGAGTCAGTGTTTTGTACGTCCTCGTCGCGTCTATCTGTTCTAAAATGTGCATACAGTCTTTTCTGTTTAACATCAGCAGTAACATCTTTAGAGATAAACCTCACACACGCCGAAGCTCGGCCTTCAACATCCCCGACCCCCAGTACTGCATCTGGCCCACAGCGGAGGCACCAAACGCGGCGTGAGATTAAGCAGAAGGGGGGTAAGCGTGAGGGTATCTGGGCTAGGCTAGCCAGCTTTCCCCACAATAAACTGGATTACATTCGATTACTGCTGTTGTGTCTTTGTTTGCGCTGTGTAAGTTACTCAATGCGCATCACTGACGCTATTCATATGATTGGAACATATCTAGAAATAATGCTTTAATCAAACTTACTAACTCGTTCATCTCGCTGTAATGGTACATTGCATGTGTTACAAAGTTGGTAGAATAATGATGAAGAGGACTCGGTGTGACTGGGACTCGTGTTTATTCAGAACTCTGATACAAACACAATAAACTCGCGCTGACAGACAACGCTCTCATAACTCAGTAGTTACTATAAATAACTTTGTTAGCAATCGCTCCGTCTCCGTGATGTCCTGTTCGCGAACGAATCATTCTTTTGAATCGGTTCTTTTTAGTGAACCGAACCAGTTCACCAAATCGGACTGAATCGTTCTAAACGGTTCGCGTCTCGAGTCAGCGCTGATCCATAATTTACTAACTTTCTGACATGAGTGACAGCCCCTCTGACTAGAAATAAACTAATAACCTGAAGTATATTCTAGTAACTACAACAGTTCACCCTGAACTGAGACATGCTGAGAGAACTGATGAGAAGTGAACACAGGTCCATCTGTCTCTGGCAGACTCGTGCCTGCTCGTGCCTCGTTAAACCACGCCCCCTCCGCTCATTTAAAATGCAAAGATGTCAGCCAATCACAACAGTGGGCGTTTTTCCTGAAGTCTCACAGCAGACACGCCTCTTGAAGCAGGGCATTCAGCCACAGGGCAAACAGCAGTATAGACAAAATGCCTTTTATTTCTAAATTATGACATTTTATGATGTAAAAATCATACTAACAATATAAGTACACCTCAGGAAACACTATAAAATAATAGAAAAATGCCATGCCATGGGACCTTTAAGTATACGGACGCCCAGGATTCAACAGGAAGTGTTTGTGTCCAGACAAAGAAACAAAGACTACAGAACAAACAGAGATATCTGTCAATATCATTATCTGATCGCTTACTCCGTACACATGCATCAGTTGGATTAAAACTAAATTGTTTCTGAAGCGCAAGTAAAAAAATAAAAATAAAAACCTTGTGATTTATGTATAACGTGGTTCCCTATATTATTACAGGAAAACGTCATGTGATTACTGGGTCACTGCACTGGAGTGATCTTAAAATGTGTGCTGTATGAAATGCGAGAGAGCAATAAAAAGAACAGTGAACAGAAACAAAAGCTCATACAATAAATTTTAACACGCATAATTAAGCATGAAAATAACTGAAGGAAACACCTATTTGCTTAACGAATAAATCCAACGTATTCTTTTGGTTTCTCTACCCAATATAAAAAATATATATATTTAAATGTAGATATATCAATTATTTATTAAAATTTGTATATTTAAATGTTATACTTGGAATATATATAAAAATTACAAATGCAATGAAAATACAGGTATCGGTACTTGGCTGTTTTTACTAAAACATGCATTTTAGTGAACCAAATACATCGCCATCTGATAAAACGTATGTGCAGGTTACTTTTCTTGCGCACCCGAGTCAGTGTTGCTTTCACATTCACGTGAATAGCGGCACAGCTCGAGCGCAAATTAAACTCCAAAGACCACCTCCTTTAGGCAGTCTCGAATTCGGTACCCCTGAGCTCAGCTGAGCTTACATGACAGCTTTCACATTACCAATTCATGTGAACAGTGCCCCGTTTGGAACGCCCTCACATTTACGTCATGACATACAAGCATTATCTCACAAGTTCCGTTTTTCTGTCCAGAAAAGCATTAGTGCAAATGCAATTCTGATCTTATAAAACGGTTTAATAAAATAAATAAAGTTTATAGTGTGTCATTTTAGACAACATTGTGTTGTTTTTAGTCTGTTTTGCTGAGTTTTGTCAATGAAAATATAAAAGACAAAGCAGAACTGTTCATCTCCAATTGAGAGCAATACACAGTGGCATTTCTTTTCTGAATCCACATCTTGAACGAATTGGGTGAACCAATGATTTAATGGACCATAAAGAGAACCATTATGCATTTACCATTTTCATAAAGAGAACAATTTACTTAACTCCTGAATAAACAAATTATTAGACCGCCACCTACTGGCAGTTTCTCTATAATATAATTTTATATTTCCATATTAATAAAAACAAAAATTAAACAGTTCATCCAAAAATATTTTTTTCTAAAGCTACTGTTTGTAATGTCTATTTGATTTTTTGGGAGTATTTCTCAGCCAAATTTGATGTGCGATTAGATTAAATCGCCACATTGTGTAATTAGATTTAAAATGTTAAAATCGCTTGACAGCCCTAATAATAATCATCTTGCAAAACTGGATTTATTTTACTAACCTGAGTCCCGTTTATGTATCCCTCGTTTAATTTGAGCCGCTCTAACTCTGCATCACCAGTGACACGGCCGTTCTAGAGAAACAGAGAGAGAAAAATTATGACAGAAACAAAAACAGAGGAGGAAGGCGTCAAAGTGGCCAGTGACCATGGCGGTGAACATTCTAAACATTGCTAAACATTCAGAATGAGCACAGATTATGGCAGGACCTCTAGTAAATACTACTACAGCATATGAAAAACATGATCTTAATAATGTCCATGCAAAGGATAAACAACACTGAAGACACTAAAAACTCAAGTTAATGAGACAATTGCACAAGAGAAACATGACAGTGTTGCGGAAATGAATGATGGATGGATGGATGGATGGATGGATGGATGGATGAATGAACGAATGCCAGGAATGTGAAGGGGGTTGACCACTACCGGATAATATTACTCATGCTTTTACACAATGGCATGCAGTACCATTCACACTTAAAGCACAAATTTTCTATGCGCAAACCGGGAAAAGTGGGCTGTTGTACTATTCCCGGTCCACAGAGGGAGCCGTAAAAGTAGATGGTAATCCTAGCTGACAGTCGGGCTTGTGGGAACCTGTCAGCAGGTAGGAACTGAGCCTGCTCAGCATGTTAATATCTACACAACTATGTCAACAGAGAGGCGATATACACGATGGTGGCATTCCAAACACTGCTGACCAGCTTCTTATCGTGCGAGTGTGTGTGTGTTAGAAAGTGTGCTGGAGAAAGAACAGGAGCGATGATTTTTTTCTGAAGGAATAGTTCTCCCAAAAATAAATACCGTGTTATTTACTCACGGTTTCTTCAAGCCTACTAAAGCACGCGGTAGCTTTGTGCGATGAACAGATCAAAACTTCCATCCTTCTGTCATAGTTCTCAATATCATTTGCATTTGTGTGGAGCACGTCGAATTCAAATGTGGAGCATCCATGATGTCAAACGGCACTGGTTCTCATGCTTCGTATTTAAAATGTACACAAATGTAAATGACATATGAGAGCTATGACAGAAAAGTAAAGCTTTTCAATTCACTCAAATTTGGTGTTAAAAGAATATGAATGTGGCAGCCAGAATGTTTGGACTGCAGCATTATATGAGTTTGACATTTAAGTACCTGTTTATTATTTAATAAATAGTCCCCCAAAGTTCTCTGTAAGAGAACACTGTTGGAACCAGTGTCGTTACTGCTTTTTCAGTATATTAAATATATAAGTGGAAATATTACATAAAAATATTAGATATTAGATAAAACTTAATATTTAAAAACAATGTTGGCAAATAACTGAAATAAGTTTAACATACTAAAACTGACCTGATTGAAGGTAAAACTTAAAAAGGTAAAATTAAAGTATACAAAATCAAAATTATCTATTTTTTAGTTTAAGTACTCCTTCCAATTTTGTGAGATGTGTTAGTCTGATGTACCTGAGAGTCAGAAATAAGAAGTTGTGTGTGCAACTAACTAGCATGGAATGAAACTTTCAGAGTACCAACTTGCTTGCGCACAGTCGACGCCCTTAAAGGAGGGGGCGTGTCTAAGTAGATCATGCAACCAATCCAAGAAATCCTCTGGTCTACACAGTGAAGTAAAAGGAGAAATCTGAGATTAAGACGATACTTGATGTGTTCACGTTGAGCAAATTCCACGAAAAACAGAGCTTTCTGAAACCCTCTACACACAAGGGGAGACTCGTCTTACTAAACCGGTTTGTTATCTCTCCGCTCTCAGACATCAGCGGAAGGGGGTTTGGGTGTTGAGAAAGTTTCTGTGATAAGCGGGACATTCACCATGAGGACAGCGAGTAAACGGGAGAGAAACTCCTCTTCGTTGAAGAACATTCATTCGGCTAAGTCAAACAGACAGGTTAATGACACATGTACGATGTACAGACATGCGTTTGTGAGAATCAACAGGGTTGACATTCAAACAAACAACAAAAAAAGTGGTGAGACAAATTGATGACATGAAGAAACATGCAATGGAAACGTTGCTTTGCTAAGTGTGGCTTCAGAGCATTCTGTGATGCCACAAGACATGACGTGAATGATGACAAGAGGAAAGGATGCAAATGGTGGGTTCTGGGGACACTGAATGCAACGGTGAAGGATGGGTTAATCGCCATGCTCCTTGAGGTGCCAACTAGGACGCATTGGTGCAGAGTGCTGCGGCATGGGTGAGATATTGCAGGGTGATGATGCGGGGAATCCTGCTGCTGCGTGATTGGCTGGGAGGGCGTTACCTGCAGGGTGGGGAGGGGGCGGGGTAGGGTACCGGAGGGCCCCACGCTCCTCCTCTCCTCCTCCAGAGCTCGAGTCAGACGCTCAAACTGCATCTCCTGCTCTCGCACGGAGGCCAGGAGAGATGCTGCATTCTCACACTGCTCCATACACACTGAGAGAAAGAGGACAGGGGTTACACACTCGCATCATGAGACCGAGCGCCTTGCGCACTCCAGTGCCCTGAAAACAAAGAAACATGCGCTCCACGCAGTCAAACAGACAAACACATAGCTTGAGATGGTGTGCACCATGTGCCCCATGCGGCAAGCTAAATCAAGAAACGGTAACAGGGAGAGACAGAAAAGAAATGTGAGAGATAGAGAGAACATGAGAGGCAGAAAGTAAAAACTGTGAAAAGAGTGCGAGCAAGACAGGTGCTAACAAAGCGCTTCAGACGCAGGCGTGATCACGCTGCCACCACTGAGTGACAAAACAGAGGAAACCAGACCGGTTTCAAGCTCGCATATTATAGGAGAGTGATTCAGATGCTGTGTGAGAAGAGAGATCGTGTAGAGGCAAGTAGACGAGTGCAGACACAACAAGGAATAAGCCAAGGTCTATTCAAATCAAAAGGCTCCAAAGAAAAGTACTCCAGCTAAAAAAAAAAAAAGCCATAACTTGGCCTTTCTACTGTGGTGGCCTTTCCGGAGGCCATTTCACTGTCATATTTCACTGTTTTTGTGCTTAAGAAAATTCTGCCAACTCTAACTAGCACAGCATCGGTACCATGGCACAGTCAGTGATGGGATCATGTATTTATATAGTACTTCAAGTTTACCATATATATATATATATATATATATATATATATATATATATATATATATATATATATATATATATATATATATATATATATATATATATATATATATATATATATATATATATATATGATTAAAATATATGATTTTAAAGATAAAATGTGTAATATAGTAAAACCTTGCACAATGTGTGATTCCAACATGTTTCAGCAGAGTGCAATAAAATTGAAAATAAATTATTATTACCGCAATGCGTCCGGCTGTGTTTTAATGGGTTTTATGTTGTAATTTAAACAAAAAAAATTTGAAAAAAAGAGAAAATTTAGACCATGATGCTTTAAGATATTTGACGACCGAGATTAGTGCTGTCATTCAATATTTTTTAATTAAATTTTTTGTATTAAAAGTTAATAAAAAAATTTCACATTTTCCTGTAATAAAATTGCAATTTAAAAAAATATATTTAAAAAAAGCTGCATACATTTAAGTTTAATATATTTTTTGTAATACTTTCACATTTAAATCTCCAAAATAAACGTAGAAACAACAAAGACAGAATATTTTAAATATTAAATTAATGGCATCTTTTTACTAAGCACTATGAAAGAAGGCCAGTATAACCGATACCAATACTGCTACTGATGTCTCAATTTTTTCTCTCGATTTTTAGCCATTAATTATAGCCATTCAACATTACAGTATAATTGAAAGCTATCGACTAACATTTAATAGGCTTTACATTTAAAAAAATTTTAAATCAATCTTCACAAACCAACTGTTATAAAGGTCCCATTTAGCTGTGCCTTTAATATTTCAGGGTTCAATAAATGTATTGCTACAATCAATACATTGTTTTTGACCCATGTAAACAAACAAACGTAATTGTACATACAGAACACAGTGAAAAATGACAACAGTGTAAATATAGTAAACAACTGGATTAGGGATGCACCGATACCGATACCAGTACTCGGGTCTCGGTCCGATACTGTTGCAAAGTACTCGTACTCGTAAAACTACCCCGATACAACCGCACCCGATACCACTTTATGGCAACGCATCTTCGGATGCGGAGCCGCGCGGTACATAATTCGGCGTGCACACCCGCACACCGCGGTGCCAAGTGCAAAGGGGTCTCGGCTAGTGCGGACGCGGCGAGTATAAACCAAGCTTAACCGCTCGTGAGGCAGATACCTCTCGTTAGTGACTGCCGAAAGTGAAAGGCTGTTTAGTAGGGATGTGCGCAATGAGTAGCCTAACCCCGGTAGTATAACAAGCCTAAGCAAGCTTAATTGTTATACTAGTTTGACATGACTGTGTGTAAGCTTTCAAAATCCTCCTTCATCCGAGTGGAGTTTATCTGAAGCCTCCGCGAGCGCCAGAGAAAACCAACGCGCATGCAAAACCTGAGGTAAAATTCAATTATTTTATTTTGCTGCAGATATACACTTTTCAAAATAATATATTAATTCCAAGATATAACATTAACACGACATTAATTTAAACATAGCCTTTGTAAAAAATATATATTTAAAGCAAAACCTTAAATACAAAAAAAAATAAAAATGTAAACGACTAGTATTTTCCAAGTCGTCTTGCAGCAGCACTAACGTTTAATTGAGCTAAGGATGTGCGAGACTAGTCGGTGTCACACATTGTAGATGAAAACAGAAACAGGCTCATAGCTGATAATGCAGAGAAGCTTCTTTTCATCTCCAAAAAGGGCTGTATGGCTATGGTAACATATACTAATTTAATTCAGTTGCTCTGCTACCATGTTGTGTGGTACTGGAATCCACTGAATGTTACAGGTTACATCTATGTGAAATGGGCAGCAGTGCCATGTTTGTTTAGGAAAACACCAAGTTGAATGTTAAAATGTCAGCAACAGCATCAATTTGTGTATTTACTTTGTTACAGTCAGAAAGTGAAAAACATCTTATAAAAATAAAACATTGTTAGAAGAACTGTAATGGTATTAAGTACTCGGTATCAGCAAGTACCCAAATATAAGTACTTGTACTTGGTCTGAAGAAAAAAAAGTGGTATCGGTGCATCCCTAAACTGGATATAACGCAGCATAGTTTGAAATCAAGGATTTAAAGTTTGTCGATCTTGCGTCTCCAGTAACAACTGAACTCTTCTGTCCAGGGGCCCGTTCTTCGTACCTCGCTTAATACATCTAAGATGATTTGACAGATCCCAGATCTTTTAATCGTGATAACTGATGTCTGGCTAATTTGGTTCTTCAAACGGATTTGCGGATTGGATTAAAATATCTGGATTAAATGCAGCGATTGGCTGGCGTCAAGACAGCAACGTAATGACATCATGATTAAAAAGCCACCTGGCAAAAAACCCCACGAATTTCTGAACCTTTATAAGGAAACAGCCAAACCAACATAAAAGTTATAATAGATAAATGGTAAATGTTTTTTTTTTTTTTTTTTACATGATTACCAATTATTTATATTCACGATTTTATACAGTATTTGTACACCCTTTACATTTTTATTTCAATGTTGTAATTTAATTTTTTTTATTTGAAGCAGATTTGTAACGTGACAGTATGTACGTTTTTTATGGATCAAGATCAAATTATCCTCTCTTGCGCTGCATCAAGCCACTCCCATAATATCCGTGATCACAATGCACGGCTCAGATTAACTGTACAACATGTGTAAACCAATAAAAACAATTATATAAAGCAATTATTCCATCACAAATAAATCGCTCAATCAAGTGGCTGTGTCTATAGTATTATACATTCTCATATACAATATAAAAATATTATATTATTTAAAATTATTATTATTGCCCCTGGTTCAGTAATGCACTCTTGTAATAAAGTAGCAGTGGCTGGGACAGATTTTAAGTATCACCTCAAGATGCAATCTAATCCTGTTTACATGAAATAAACCTGCTCCCGAGTAGGTTTAAGCTTACGGACCTGTTACTATGACAGCAAGTCCAGGATGAGCTTCGAAGAACCAAACAATGCAAGATCATGTCAAATCGTCATCATATCCAGCAAACTGAGTTAGCGAGGTACGAAGAACGGGCCCCAGGACATATTATTTGTTACTAAACATAGCTCTCTTGTAAGAACCTCTCACTGGAACTTATCGTGACATCAGTAGCGTACTGTATAAATAACTTATGTGACTTCACGCTGCATTTGCTCATTAACACTAGCTATCTGGGTGAGGTGCAAATGCTGCGTGTGAACAGCAGGTGGGAAAAAAAACGAGCACTGGAGAGCTGATCCGAGCACGGATTTCAGCACAGTGATGCACTCTGAAACATAACTGATGTCATACACAGGAAGATGAGTCAATCCGAGCTACAGGTTGAGGTTTAAAAGCTTCCTGGGAAGAACTACCTAGAAAGAGAAGGCATGATGGCTTGGCACAATGTATATTAGCTTACAATTATGACAATAAAGGGAAGAAAGTGAGAAAATATTTTAGGGAACAAACTATTTCCGATCATTTACAACTGAACTTCCCAAATGCTCAAGATTACAGTTAAAGCCAAAGTGAAAGAAACAAGCACATAGCTGCACCTGCCCTTGTCCATGAATCATTACTATGCTTCATTGCAAAAGATAATCAAAACATAAAAAACATGCACAAACAGGTGTTTGTGTGAGTGTGCACCAAATGGAAAAATACTTTTTTTTTTAATCCAAAACTGCCACAAAACAAGTGATAAACAGGCAAACGTGATAACCAAATTCCCCCAATGCTCACCTGCATGAAAGTACAACCAGTTAACGGTTTACAGGAATAGTTCACACAAACAATTAAATTCTGCCAACATTTACTCATCCCCATACCATTACTACTGTACTATGACCAAAGTCATATCTGGTAGTGGGTTGACCGATATGGATTAGCAGGGTGGCCGATATAAGCCAATAATTTTACACTATTAGTAAAATACCTAACGTAAATTAAACATGTATCATTTCAGCAAAGACATTTACATTTCAATTTATATTTAAAAATCATTTGAACTGTTAAATAAATCGATTTATACTTTAGAAAAGAACTTGGGTGTTCTTCGTGATTCAGTTAACCCAAGTATTTTTAACGTAGTAGTAGCGATGCACCGATACCTTTGTCATAACAGGTCCGATTCAGATACTGAAAATTCTGAATACCAGCCAATAATACAGATCTGATACCGGAGCCGTTTTTCTTAATCATTGGAGAATATCTATATCTCTGTGTGCATGGAACTGATGATCAATCTTTGTGTGTTAAACACAATCCACTAAATACCAGGGAAGGCACTAGGCCTATTTTAAGCACACTGTGTGATTTATAGTAGTCCTTTACGATTGTTCCATGTCAGACTGTACGAACATGAACCCCGCGCTGTAAGCCAGATCACACTGTAAGATCCAAGTTGTCATTAATGTCAGACTGCATCAATATTCAAGGCGCGTTAAATACGGATGCATACAAGAAAACTCGTCCGGAGTTATATAAATCAATGACGAGTTCGGTGACAGTGAGCTGCATTACACGCGGGATTGAAATGGTGGCTAAAAAGAAAATCTCTAGCGCTCATTTTAGTCATGGTTTGTCTTGAAAAACTAAGACAATATGACGGTCGTCGTAGAAGTCAACCTACAGGACTGTGCGCCAAATCTTCGGAAACTGTCAGAACTTCGTCTGAGGTCAAATTTGATCACAACGGTCATTAATCAGCTGTCTGAGAACATGTCAAACTAGCGATCAAAGACTTCAGATTTCAGCCTAGGATCAGAGGAATCTTAGGATTTGCTAAATTTGTCTCAGACGGCCAAAATCGCACCGTGTGCACCGGGCTTTAGGGAGGATTTAGCCTTATAACAGCCCCCCTAAAATAGGATGGATATAGTGCAGAATAGTTAGAAATCAAAGATTTCAAGTTTGACACGTTTGTGCGTGTCCAGTGAAAGCCAAACTTTGTCTCTCCAAGTCAAAGCTCGCAATGCAACCTTTGCATTTTCATAATGGAGAATAGGGAACAAAGCCTCACAATCACAAATGAGAGACAAAAGCTTTGAGTGATGGAAAGGTTATCAGTGAATAAAATGCTTAAATTTCAGCTTCAGAACACTTTGGAACAACATGAGGTTGAGTAAATATGGACAGTATTTGTGTCTTCATAAAACTGAAGTATGAAGCATGAGCCATATGGACATTAGTCTACTTTAGTCATTTAGGGTGCTTGGAAAAGGGTATAGAAAAGAACAGCATGAACATTCTTCAGAACATCTTAGAATGTGTTCCATTCAACAACGTCATCCACCCGTGAGTAAATAACCGTTCGTTTTAAGTGGATCACAAGTCGCATAACACCTAGTCAAAGCACTCCAAAACAGGTGGATCTTTATAGGAATACTGAATCAAAGACCTGGTATAATTAAAGTCAGCATGAAACCGCTTCCTATCCCAAACAAAGTAGGGTGGGACTTGATGTTGTCCATCAGGAAATGACTGGATCATTGGAGGGTTGTGGTTTGCCATTGCCGTGATGTCATGCGAGTGACAGGCTGTCCCGCCCTTGCACCAGTAAAACATGTCATCAGAGAAGAGATTCAGATTATGAGGACACATGACTATAAAAAAAATCATGTGCATTGATAAATCATGTATAATACAGCAATATTCAATTTTTTAAAAAAACTATGGCAGTTTAAATGGACTAATCTTGGCTTTGAATCTTTATCTACGGATCTGCAGGGATTTGAACCTTCCCTACATCTGCAAGAAACCAACTGCAAAAATAAAGCATTTATATGCATCCGCTAAAGTATAAACAGAAAAACTACTGTGCATGTCAGAAACTTTTTTTAAGGAGACCACAAAAGCACAACAATCCAAGAGCGAAAAAGAATCCCCAAAACACACAGTGGCTATCATGAGAGCGGGATTGAAATGGAAGCAAGCAGGAGTCAAGGCCAAAATGTCCAAAACAGCAGCATAGGAAAAGCTCCGCCCCACCGACTGCTGTACCCACTGATGATTCAGGCAGCAAACTCAACCCAGCACACGAGCGCTCTCCTCTCTCTCGCCACACAACGGCGTACGAGCGAGAGAGAGAGAGATAGAGAGGAAATATTTGCAGCTGTCTGCTTAGTGGTTAACAGAACAATAGCAAATGTGTGTCCACTACAGAGAATCGGTTGAGAGAGGGACAGCAGCGGGGTGTGCATATGCCGTGGTGACTTTAGTTTGCTGGGGGGGGTGTGGGTGGGTGTGATCGCATTGTCCTTGAAAACACAGACGCAGCAGTCGGTTTCAACTAGGACTGAAACTGTTTTTCCAACTCTCTTCGACTTCCCTCCCCACAAAGCAAACAGACTCTCGTAGAAAGCGAGGAATGAGCACGCACACACACACACACATTCCAGCTCGTATTGTGGCATGTCAGATCCTGTCTCAGCTCCTCTGGCAGCTTGAAAATAACTGGAACACATTTCCCTTCCTTTTTCCTTATATGTCGCTCTTTCGCTGCATTCTCGATGACATATGTCCTCATTCTTTCCCTAAGCATCTGATTGAAGAGTGTGTAACCGATGACTCATTCACATCTCAGACCGTTTCGCTCCGATGCATGCATCATTTAGACAACAAAGACTTCTGATGGACTCTTCATAAAGTACAACACAGAAGGGTGTGTCTAAACTATATGTAATATACGGCTCTTAGTAGACTTTGATTAGACAATCCCAACATTTCGTGGTCAAATATTTTTGCATTTATGTAATGTTACTTTTGTATCACTCTGTGGTCTCGGTCCATTATCATTTTAACTTGCATCATTATTTCCGGTGCATTTGTTCATATAGCAAGTCGTTTGTAAAGTGTGCTAATGTACAGTAAGCTGGACATCATTACAAAATAAACCCTATTCATGATGACAGAATGGATGTTTGTTTTTTCCACGATAATGACCAGCAGAAAGCATTAATATTAACAAAACTCCTTAATTGTAATCTTTGGGTACGATTATTACAAACAACATGTCCATGATTGGTTACTAGGGCAGGGTATTCACGACTAATTTCACGATTCGATTTCAATTTTGATTATTTTGGATATGGATAGAGATATAGATCAGATACAGTACATGGCAAATTTTCTTGAAGAAAAATAATCTCTCAACTAATGCTGTAAACTATACATGATTGTCAGTTGGTGGTAATATTGAAGGTTAAATTAAATTTGTATACAAACACTTAAATTACACTCAAGGATGTTTTTTTATAATAATAAAGTTAGAATACTAACTTAATTACAATCCAATTCAAACATTTAAATGGTGGCTGTCATAACTTTACTGATTTCTTCAAACACGCATTAAATATTGAAGAACATTAAACATTATAATGAATATCAAATGTGGTGCATATATTTATCAAAATGCTCCTAGAGTGAATTTTCTAGCTGACTAACAAGTTTGTGGTTACTGGATATGGTTTTTCTGAGGTAAATGTGACTAGGGCTGCAACTAACGATTATTTTGATAATCCATTAGTTGGCCGATTATTTTTCCAATTAATCGGATAAGAGCCCTTTTTTTACTGACAACACACACTATTCCACATCCTGCCCAATGCTGTCCTTCAAACAATCATGTCAGCTGAGTGCTATGAAAACATACATGGTGAATATTAGGGGTGTAAGAAAATAGATACACGTGAATATCGCGATATTATGTTTGGCAATTCTGTATCGATTGCGTCCAACACTCGTGGCTTTGTGTTTGGCTTAAACCAGACTGTATAAAACCCAACCGCTAGATGGCAGTGTTATCTCAGAACGTAACTGACGCGGAGCCGGAGAAGCACAAGGTGAAGGTGCGTGCCTCGCTAGTGTTTGTAGTAGCAAACCCAGCTCACAAGACGATAGAATTATTCCCTCGGTATACAGAGCTGAAGTGTGGACTCATTTTGGCTTCAGCTATAAAGAAGCCACTAAGGAAATCGAGGAGCCATTTTGTTTGCCAAGTTAAAATACAATACTCGGGAAACGCATTGAATCTGAGAGCTCACTTAACATCCCGACGTCATCCTTGCTGCCGCTGCTGAGAAGCGTTTCGCTAGAATATGTACAGCACGTTTTCCTCTCAGTAACAAAATAAACACAACAAAATTAACAGCGGTGGCAGCAGAACGAAAGCATCTGATCATAGCAATGTGGATATGAATGCACCAGCTCTGCAGTTCAGTACTTTAAATAGCACTTTATACAATAGACTGCTTTAAAGCAAACAGCTTTACAGTATTAAATATAAGACAAACAGTCATGGAATGGACTATGCACTCTGTTGTTAAAGGTCCCATGGCATGGCATTTTTCTATTATTTTATAATGTTTCCTGAGGTGTACTTATATTGTTAGTATGACTTTTACATCATAAAATGTCATAATTTAGAAATAAAAGGCATTTTTTCAATATTGCTGTTTGCCCTGTGGCTGAATGCCATGCTTCAAGAGGTGTGTCTGCTGTGAGACTTCAGTAAAAACGCCCACTGTTGTGATTGGCTGACATCTTTGCATTTTAAATGAGCGGAGGGGGCGTGGTTTAACTTGGTCTATGAGGCACGAGCAGGCACGAGCTGCTGCCAGAGAGACGGATGGACCTGAGTTCACTTCACATCAGTTCTCAGCATGTCTGAACTGTTGTAGTTACAGCATATACTTCAGGTTATTAGTCTATTTCTAGTCGGAGGGACTGTCACTCATGTCAGAAAGTTAGTAACTTTAGTAAATTATGGATCAGCGCTGACTGGAGACGCGAACCGTTTAGAACGATTCAGTCCGATTTGGTGAACTGATTCGGTTCACTAAAAAGAACCGGTTCAAAAGAAAGATCGTTCGCGAACCGGACATCACTAATGTACCTGAGATGGAGCTCAGCGATTGCTAACAAAGTTATTTATAGTAACTACTGAGTTATGAGAGCGCTGTCAGTCAGCGCGAGTTTATTGTGTTTGTATCTGAGAGTTCTGAATAAACACGAGTCCCAGTCACACCGAGTCCGTCTTCATCATTATTACCAACTTTGTAACACATGCAAAGTACCATTACAGCTGTCGAGATGAACGAGTTAAAAGTAACTTCTAACTTCTGAATTCAGTACTTCATAGTTCACAGTCTTTGTAATGTGTTTCAGCAATACATTTCTAACATTTATAATGTGTTTAGAAACAAATCTCAGAATTGCCTTTACAGGGACTTTAAACAGGGTTATTGTAGTTATTCCATGGTAACCAAATTAACCATAGTTTTGCTTCAATCCATAGTTTAACTATGGTATTCGTGTGGTTATACAAATGGTAATCAATACACCAAAAAAAAAACATGGCTTTACTATCTAATAGAACCATGGTTAATTTTTGTAAGGGTATATCGGTGCTATACATTATGCGCAAAAAAAAAAAAGTTACAACGCAAAAGGACAGTTTAAATCCCTACATCACAAACTCAGTGTTACCAGATAAGAGGAATGTTCTGCAGGAACACACATTCGCTATGGACAAAGTAACCTGTTACTGTCATTTATCCTGTAGAAACGTCTTTTTATATTAATATTCAATTACGCAATGTTATCCCTTTACGGTTACTACTTTAAACTTACTCTGAGGCGTTACTGCGATCTGTCACGCCACATTAAACAGCGCCAAAGCAGCATTATTTTAATTAAAATGGATGTAATTTGAAATCTGAGACAGTGTTTCATATCAAAAGTAAAAAAGCACAAAGATTAGTGGGATTTATTGGATAGGAGGCATGTTACAATGTTCCGTACAATGTCATCAACTGAAACAGGATAGACCAATCGATTCTTGGGATTTAAGAACCGATATTGGTTCGTAAAAATGAGAATCGATTAAAATCAAGAAATCAATATTTTTTTACCCAGCCCTATTGGTTACATGTACGTGATTTCTGATAGAGGAACTTTCCCAAAAAAATTGGATTGTGGTGTCCAAAAAAAGGTTAATTCAAATGAAAGTCAGGGCTGGACGATATGGACAATTTATATCACGATATATTACCCAAAAATGAAAATTCTGTCATCATTTACTCACCCTCAAGTTGTTCCAAACCTGTACGAGTGTCTTTGTTCTGCTGAACACAAAAGATGATATTTTGAAGAATGTTTGTAACCAAGCAGAGAGAGCAACCATTGACTACCATAGTAAGGGGAAAAAAATACTATGGTAGTCAATAGTTGCTCTCTCTGCTTGGTTACAAACATTCTTCAAAATATCATCTTTTGTGTTCAACAGAACAAAGACACTCATACAGGTTTGGAACAACTTGAGGGTGAGTAAATTACAGAATTTTCCTTTTTGGGTGAACTATCCCTTTAATTTCAGTCGATACGATATAATTCCGATATCGCTATGAACTATATAAAAGCCTCAGTCACTCCAGCTGATGGTGACGTCACGTGCATACCCTCAATACAGAGCGGCATAAAGCACTTATGCGCATCCCGTGTGCAGAATGATGCGCTTGAAGCAACACAGGGTCACAGCGTGCAGCGCTCCTATGCAACAGTTTATTGAGCATTTTCTTTTAACATTCAGTGTAAAGAACGATTCACAGCGCTCTATTCTCCTTATATGCAAAACCACAGACCTTTATCTACTGAAGCACAAAAAATAAATAAAAGACGACTCAATTCAGAGGCCTATTTGTGCTCTATTTCAGATGAGTGTGCGCTGCTTTTTACTAGGCTTTAAACAGGAGCATATGATAAACTTTCGTGAAGCACTGTCACTTTTTCTGTCATTCCCCACTTTGGAGGTAGTGAAGGGTTCCGAGCCCCACCTGTCCCCAATCGCCCCAACAAAGTTTTTCCAAACTATCGGTATCGGCATTTATGATTGCCGATAAATGAATATTTGACAAAATTATAAAAACGGACGAAACACCACTCAACCACATTATGAGTGTTGGCGTTTCATAGTTTTTATACATTTTATTTATCAGAACTTTAATATATTTTTATGTTCCTCTGTTCTGTTGTGACCATAATGCAGTTTAAAAATAAACTTGTTTGTTTTATCACATTATTTTAGAGAGGCTGAGGGATCATGAATAACTACAAATAACTAATGTAAGGGAAATGTATATGCGTTTCTGTGTAAGAGAATGTGTTTTGCCATTTAAAAACCTTCATAAATTATCTTGATTTTGATCTATAACGTGAGATGGGCGCCTATGTTTGTTTGCGTCACCGTTCAGAGAGTCCTGTCAGTCGGATTCGCGTGAATTTATCAGTTTCTCCCGAAACACATGCAAGTAAGTGACCGGTGAACTGGGAGAAGAATAGAGTAAACTTTTTAGGTACTTACACTATGTGTATCTGATATGAATAAAACGTCAGCAAATTATTTTTGAATGGATTGTTATTGCTGCTTCTAGTGACACCAGTGTGTGGGCCTATTTTACAAACTCTAAATGTATTGTTTTACTAGTAGGCCTACTTATGTGTATTTAAATGTTTGAAACCTAAAATAAACATTATGTGGTTGAAAACAATGCATGATATGTCAAGTCACCTTAATTTATTTAGCGCTTTTTACAACACGGATTGCTTCAAAGCTTTATAATCGGAAATAGGCTACATTTAGCTTTAGAAGAAAAGCTAAAGTAGGTTTCAAGCACTGAGCGAGTGCTTTTATTATCAAGCACTGAGGCCCTAGCCCAGCCCGTGTCCGACAGCTTATCAAAATTTTCAGCCTGAGTCTGACTGAAGCCAGTGTTTTTCTTTCCTTCTATTTTTTATCCTCCCTGTTAGGCCTACACATTGTTGCAGCCATTAAAATAGTTCAGTTTTGTTTTTAATGTCAAAGTAGTTATATTTCGTTTTGTTTCTTTATTAAGTTAATTTAGAAAAATGTTTGAAGCATTCTTTTGTTTTAATTAAAGTAACAGCGGCCAGCAGCCGACAGTGAGTTAACCACATGTTTGATCAATTTAGCCTCTCAAATCAACACTGGATTTGTCTCTTGCTTATAATAAAATCCATAGATATAAAACATTTCAAGCATCACAATGTTAATTTAAACGTTTAGCCTAAAATATGTATTTTTTTACAAGCTGAGGCAGGCTGCTCGCAAAGGCGCTCACAAACAAAATGGGCTGATTGAAAAAAAAAAAACATGCTGTTTGTCTTACCATACACCTCTCTACAAAATGAATATAAATCCAATCTTCAATTCCCGGCCTGAGCTATATGCACATTTAACGGAGTTTGAACGTCAACGAAAGCAACAGATGAGCTGCATTATATCAGCTCATTTCAAGATCAAAGACCGCAATATGAGAGACCGACCTGAGCACTGGTAAGAGCATTTAGTCTCATTCGTTTTAATTAAGATGATTGTGTTTTTGAGCATCTAAGACATAGCCTATTTTCAGTTACACTTGCGGCGATGCGTTGCATAGCGCCAGCCCCACGCCACTCTACACAGTGTGCGAGCGTCTTGACAGTCGTGGTGTCAAGGTCTCATGATGTTTCCACCAGTGCAGCACATCTCATCTTAGGAGCACCGAAATAAAAATCCCACATGTGGGACCGCTCAAAAGGGTAAAGATGGGCTCAAAAAAAGACCAAATTTCCTCCCGTTTGTCTATTCCCCACCAGTAGGGCGCACCCCACACCTTGAGTAACGCTGACATAGACTGACATTGTGTGAAAATGTGGAGAGAGTTTTAAAACAAATGTGCCTCTTAAATGCATAAATAGCCTACCAACACGTATCGATTTTTAATGCTTGGCATCGATGCATTGTATTGTTACACCCTGCGCATCACACTGAGACCTGTAGTTTAAATATCAGATCTTATACAGCCGAACCACTTCCACGCCACTGAATTAGGCTTTCCTCTGCCTTCTCCTTACTTGTGGACTCATTTTGTAACTAAAACTTGCCGCGTTGGATCTTGCTGTTAGATCCTACTACTGCTGCTGAGCACTGGCTGCGTTTTTGTGGCGTACGTCATCAAGCAAGTAGCCAATTGTGTTCTGCTCTTTCTGACGGCTGCGCCCTGAACGTCAAGTCAGTGAGAAATGCTGTAATGTAGGGCTGTAACGATTTGACCAAAAATAAAAACCTAGATTAATTGAACATTTTACCTCGCTTACGATTAATGAACGATTTTGCTTTTTTTTGTTTTTGCTTTCCTTTTTTCCCTCATTGTTAACTGATAAGGTTTGTACTGTGAATATTTTCTACTATTAAAAAGGTAGGATATTTTTTTGTAAGGAAAAAGTGCATTTCTTTGTGATTTTAAAATACTTGAAGAACTGTTCACTTTTCAGCAGTTATTGTCTATGGGGCAGATTTCTGTTTGTTGGACATCAGATAAATTAGCACAGGCCTACATTACATTTATTTGAATGCATTAATGAGGGAGTGATTGTGTGTGCGAATTAGTCATACCGTCTCTATTAATTATGAAGCTGTGGTTGAGTTTCTAAGCTACTTTACTGATAAATCACAGGGCAGCGTTGACAATGAGTTACCGCGCTGCTCTCTGCGCGCGTTCTTCACGTGAAGTGCGAGCTACTGTCTGTGAGTGTTCGTGTGTCACAATATATCAGGCATTAGTTCAACAAAATACACATCTGATGGTCTAAAATCGCTTCAGTGTTCAAACTGGCAGGCCTTAAAACACATACAAATGATAAAGCTTTGTGAGGACGCAAGTGAACGTGATCTGGCTTCGGGGCTTGCGTGCGCTGTCTCTGTGTGTATCAATAAGAACGACGATTAACTGACCTGTATAAAACATGCAATTACCATAGTAATTGTGAGCATCTATAAACAAAGATAACTGTTGTAACTAATTTCCGTGAAAGATGCAGAGTACTGCATCTTTCTGCAAACTGCACTTGATGTGACTGACAGGGCGGAGTCACGTGACTATGGGAAATTTACGTTGATTAGAGGTTCTATATTTCGGTTCCGATTAATCGCCCAGCCCTACTGTAATGTATGGAAATATCGAAATTGTGTTTAAAAATCATATCACCATTATTGAAAAAAATTATGCCGCAATATATATTGATATTGAATTATTGTCCAGCCCTAATGAAAGAGGTTGCAAAAAATAGTCAAGTCACAATCTAACAGACGTAGCGAAACACCATTTCTTCCATATTGTGATGTACATCAGAGTAAAAATGATCATCAATTTAGATCAACCCATCGGTTGTTGACTAGATGGAGGCAGATATGAACATGACCTTGTGGTCGACTGAAAGAAAGGAGCCTGTGTACATTATGTGTACGTGTTAAGTTCTTTTGTTACAAAGGAAGACTGAGTCATATAATTTTGATGAAACATTACAAGGTCCAAAACTTTTTAAAAAATGTATACAATAAGATCATTAAGAGGAATCAAGAAAACATATAGGCCTATAGTATAAATAAAGGTGAATATCCATTTCATGCCAATTTTGATGTAACTACTTAACCATAATGACACAAGGAAGTGACACATTGCAAACTCAGACACTATAAAGTCCATAAAACAACTAGTGTTGTGTTATAGGCGTAATGTCTAGTGGATTGTGGTTGACAAAAAAAAATAATCTTTAGCCAAGTCCGAAACAGAAGGCAGCTGTCTTGCTGACTAGTCAATCAATGAATTCACAGACAGCGATTTTGTAGGATGGTATCAGGAATAAGGAAACTGGTCATCCAAATCACAAACTTAAAGGCTTCCTAGCAGACAGGATATTACACAAATATTGGACTTGAACATGGCCTTGATGCCTTCCAACCTACGGATGCTGCATTTTTCAAGTGTCGGAAACAGCCTGTGTGCATTACAAATAGGCCTCCACAGGACGCTACACCAACTGCAAGAGTTCTCGTCTTCCAAGGAGAAAACTGCCATGGGACGACTCTCTAAATAGACCTGACCTAGAACACCCTGAAACTTGGGCAAAAAAAAAAAAAAAAAAATCACATATAACATGATTTAACACCACAGGTACAATATATCTGCAGAGTTCAGTGTGCTGAACTATGCAACAAAAACCCAGCATCACTGGCACAAAAAAAAAACACCACCACATCTGGTCAAATGGCAGTCCAAATTAAGAAAGTGTGATTCATCGTGCACCAAAACCCCACCAACACTGCCCTGAGCTCTGGCGGGATTACAGAGAAAGTGCCCTGACACACATCATCAACGCATCATCAAAACCCCTTGATTCCAGAACTCCTACAGTATTAAACATAAGCCGGAGTAATTCATTTCTAATGGGATAGCAGAGGTATTAGACACCTAAGCCACTAAGCATCCAAAGTCTAAACACCTTGGGCTGAGATAGCACTTTATAGTGAGTATAACAGGACACATTAAGGACAAGTAAATAGATCATGCAGTATAACAGACTGCAGCTGCAGCAGGCAGTCAAATATGATCATCATATGCATGTGGGAGGCAATTCAGACAACAGCTGCTGACTTCTGCCCCAAATATGTGGATTATGGGAAGAAAAACAATAAGCTGACTATAATGTGCCTTTATATGGAGTGACTTTGAGACAAAGTCAATACAGGTGTCTCGGGTAGGAAAACACCTTTTAAAATGCACATACCAGTGTGAGAATTCCAATAATAGCATTTGTAGTACTATTTCACCAAACATCACGCATGCTTCTTGGTTCCTGCTGACTCAGGCAATGCTGAGCCTGAAATGTAAAGAGCAACACCATCAGCACTGGCCTGGCTCCAAACTAATGCTCAGTGAACTTTGGTACACAGGCAGCCAACTGATCTACGATCGGCCATGCGTTTTAACCCACTATAACTCGAAACACTAGCCACGGTCAGTACGTGTTAAAGTCTCTAAGCATTAGGGAAGCATCTACTGACCTTTTCTGCACGGACATGTTAATCAGTCATTACACAGTATAGCCTTTACTTCTCATTCAGACAGCTTGCAGTCACACCGCATAGACCAGGAAATGGGAGTGCCGGTGACGTAACACTTTTCAAACATCAACCGGAGAACGTTACTGCAGGTAAAAGGTAACAATCCATGGGCGGAGCGTCTTGTCTTTTCCTGTAATGACACTGCCTGGAATTTGAAAATCCAAAGTATAGTGCTGTAACCACTAAGGGAAAAGAGGATGTGCTTTTTTTAAACCATGGACTCCTTGCTTGGAAGGACTATTACTAGCACTTTTTCTCTCCACACAGCTCTTTCCTTTGCAAGAAATGCAATAAGTGCTAAAGCACTTTATCTAATTGGTTCAACAGACATAATTCATATATTGGAGTGGATCATTTATTAACAACTTTAATAAATGATCATCATATTAACAACTTATGAGTACATAATACTTCCATATACATTTGGAAGAATAACTTTCTTCATCTCCTATTCAACTTCTATAAAAAAAAAAAGTAAATCAAAACTAACAATCTCTCACAAACTGGGTTCGATGGCATCAACTAGTTTTCAAAAACAATTTTTTTGACAGTAATAAATAGACTGGATGGTTGGTTCTCTTCAAATATGTTTTCCAATAAGATAAGAGGTTCAAGTTAATTTTACACACCATCTATCCTGTCCGTTCTTTAATTGCTAAATAAGCTGCGTTGACAATATGTAAAGTTTCAATTAAAAGTTCCCCCAAAATGGAAAGTCATTGTTTAATACCCCTCATATTTCAAAACTTTGACTTTTTCTTCTGTGGAATAAATGATTGAGAAATGTCTCGTCTCTTGTCCACACAACAGAAGTCTATGTCACCAAAACTGTTTGGTAAACAAAAATCTTTAAAAAAAGAAAAAAGCACAAGAAAGAAAAGTCACGCAGGGTGAGTGAGTGAATGATAGAATTTAAATTGAGTGAGCTATCCCTTTAAGAAAAAAGATATGAGAGGCCATATATTGTGACTAGCCACTGTCCTAACAGTTGTGGGGCAGTCGTGGCCTAATGGTTAGAGAGTCAGACTGGAAACCCCCCAATCGCTCCCTGAGCTGCCCACTGCTCCGGGTGTGTGTATGCCCACGGTTTGCAGTATGTGTGTGTGTTCACTACTCGCTCCTCCTAAAGCGTGTTCACTAACTTAGATGGGTTAAATGTAGAGGAAAGTAACCATACACATCACTAACATGAAGTAAAGCATCTTACTGTTAGGGTTACTATATAATATATAAATAATAATATGAATTAAAAAAGTTAGCAATGTAATAAATTACAAAAGGTCGAATTTATTCTGTAAGATCTGTAACTTTAGCTAAACTTCATAGACAGATTTGTACACTTAGTGGCCAAGGTCCTGAAAGGTTCTTTTAGAGTTTCAAAACTTTTTTCAAAATTTAAAATAATAAATGATAATAATATCAACAACAAATGTGATTGAAGCCAAACAGAGACATATTTGCGCTTGAGCACAATGGGCCATCAGAGGCGTATACAATTCCGCTCTACAGCGCTCAAAGCGTCACATTTTTAATATTTCAGATTTTTTTTGACAACACTACATAGAAGTGGCCTAAATATATAAAAATTAAAATAAGACTGCAACCCGTGACATTCTATCCGGAGTTCACATCCTCAGACTCGGAATTATGCGTTTCTATGTCAACACCATCAACTGCAGATTAATCTGCAGCCGTCAGGTGGTACACGAGCTCTGTAAGTGGTTTAGGTTCATTATTATTGTATTGTTATGTGCTTTGAGACATGAGAATTTAACATTCGTGTCTGTTAATGGAGGTGTGACTTTAGAGAGCGCTCTGAAGGGAGGGTGGGATCTAGTGCTTTCAAAGCTAGCTTGCTATTGATACCCTCTCCGAAATTCCCTACCCTACCTTTAAACGTGCAAGGTCCAGGTTGTTCTTTACAGCTTTTTATTTAAAAAAAATAAAATTATATATATACTCTTTTTAAGTTACTTTACTGATATGTTTTTCAATTGGCGCACACATCATGTACAGATATGCAACGTTAACTGTATTTTTTTAATGCACGTCACTTAAGAAATGATTAAACAGTGTTTTTAATAACAGCGCTGTGTCCTTCCGCGCTTGAAAGACACACCCTGCATGGTGCTCACATTAGAGCCGGTCATTACAGCGGTCAAACTATTTGGTTACCCGTCATTGAGGAGTCGTCTTCAAAGACACACCTCCCCTCACAGCTTTTGAGAAATTCTTTAGTAGCCTAACGGTCAGGAGAATCAAGCCTCCTCGATGGGTGGGGGGCGTCTCATACCGGGCGAGTGTACACATGTACCGGCCTTCTCAGGTCATGGTAGACGAGTATCAAAAAAAATCCCAAACATTCCTGCTTTGAGGCTTTTTGCTCAGAGTCTGATAAGCATCATGAGCGGCACTGACTCACGCTGAGTTTCACATTTGACTCAATGGACATGAAGTTACGCACATCCACACAGTTTAACCTGCTGCTTCACGCGGGCTGTGTGTAAATGAGAGTCACTGTTAACACACACACTGAACCGCGCCTTTCCCATCCCCCACCTACACACACCCTTTCACTAAAATACTAACTCAACAGGTTTCCAAACTTTTTTTCGTAATGATTTTTGCATTTATCCGACGAGTTAACTGACTGAATTTCGCCCTCTTCTGGGAAAAAAAAACACTATTCGGAGTCAACCAGGTAAACCTGAGAAATAGTCGTTGCACCTGTGAGTGATGAGTCCAGGTACAGCAGTAAGTGCGAAAGTGATACTACATATTTGAGTACAAAACAGCCAATATGAATGAACCAATATACTCACTGTGCTACAAAATCACAATTTTAAACTCATACATTAATTCTCACTTGGAAATCTTTTTTTTTTGTATATAGTTTTTTAAGCCAGTAATTCATTAAGAGTCACAATCTAATGCATTAGATTTAACTACAAAATACACTGGCTAACTACATTTTGCAACTCGTGTTATCAAAAAACAATGATTTTGAAAACGGTCAGGTGACTTACGCAAAACCAGGTGTGTTAATGGGCCTTGACCTGTTTTACTTCACTGCAGTGAACACTTCACCCTCACTGCCATTTATTCACCCACAAATGCATTACTGTCCACATATAAAAAAAAATCATAAAGACAGCATCTACAATTAAATCTAAACACTGAGGAAAAGTCTCACTGAGGTGTAACTGTTATAAACTATTGTAATCGCCACATTAAAGATGAGGCACTGAAGCCAATTCGGGATTCGTTTGCTGAAGTGGTGGCTTTAACATTATCAAAATATTTACTCGCACACAAAGCAAGAGTTCTCAAAAAACAATAACTTTATCGGTTCTATTTATCCTGGATATCTGCAATAAGGTTGGATGAAAACACAACGAAACGCTGCGCAAGCAATGTTTCTTCCACGAAGCCTGCATTACAATAGAAGGAAAAGACTATGCACTCGATTTAAAAATCAACTTTAAGAAATTTCAGGGAAACAATCTTCCTCCGTCCCGATGAACCTCACGCTCGTGCCTTTTGGATTAGCACGACAGCTAACTCCACTAGCCTTGCTAACATGGAGAGCTGGCTAACTTTGTTCTACTCCACAATTAAGAGGCCAAACAGGGAAAACCAGAGAACAACAAAGAAAGCCAACAGAGAGATCAGAGCAAACAAAAGAGTTTCCATAGTGTCTACCTTTGTTTTTGGTTTCGTTAAAGTCCCGATGTGAGGTCGTGGCCTATCGAAACGGGCTTCTCTATGGCCAGTTTCAGATTTTCCAAGCGGTAGGAAGTGATTGTAATTCCAAACGTTTGCTGCTCTATATTTGGGCGTTTCAGCCCCACGCTACGCTAGACGCATCTGTCCTATTTTATTAGAGTTGGCTTTCTAACGCGTGGCCTGTAACGCGTTACCCCTGGATGAAACAAAACAAAGAAGAAACCTGAGATGAACAAATTTAAGCAGTCTTTTTTAAAAACCCACCAATCTATCTCGCTCCCCTTGTTCACTCCTCTCTTTGCTCGTCGTCCCACTGTGAAGCGTCTGACCCCTCCCCTGTGAAACAGGAGTTCAGCTCACCGACACCGCTTGGGCGGGGACACACACTTGTTTTAATATGCAAGCGAAAGAAAAACGTAATATTACACCGCAAAAACGGGTCTTTAAACTTAAACGCATTAACCCCGCTATTCGTTGTCGTGTGAATTGTGTGTCAGACACCTGCATTTTTTATATTATATGCCACGAAACAACGACTTTTCGCGGCAACTGATTGTTAGATTGATTGGAATCGAGTGAAGGGAATCCAAACAAAACGGAATAGTTTATGGGGAACAAAAAACAATAGTACATTTAAATAAAATAAAAACAACAACAATAAATAAACAACCTTGTGTACAAGGCTGTACTGTACCTTATTTTTTGTATTTTTGATTATCTTGATGGACCTTCACTTGTCACCACTGCACAGAACTGACATTGCATTCAAAACATATGAATTGTTAATGCCATGGTCCATCTAAGTCCATCATTTCTGTCTGTCGCTCAGAAGACTTCCTGAGGTGGATGTGTCACTTGAAGGTTTGAGAAACAGACTATTTTAGAATTACAGCATAATACTGGGTGTCTTGTTCAAGCAAAGAAGGGTTTTAAAGGCCAATGAAATATCTGTTGATACAAATTGTCTGTGTTTTGTCTCTCCTTTTAAACTTGAAATTGAAGTTCAAACGTTATAAATAATCAACTCATTTCCTATCAGCTTAAACCAGAATGAGTCATGATCAGTCTCTATGAGCCAATGAAGCATCAGTCATATCTGATCAGTCATCTGAGCCTTCCATTTAAACGTGGGAGATTACAGGAACACTGAGTTCCCCACCCAGGAAATCAAGATGATATTAAAACTCAGTTCAGTTGACACAACCAGTCAATATGGAGTTGAGTCAAAGTTAACCTGCAAGTATATATGGAGCACACATCATATAGCGCCTTATAGGTTCATAGGTCACTCCCTTGACTCTAGGGCACACACAAACTTTCAGCAGCTACAATGTAGAGAATTCCACAGTTGTCCATGTGATGTTGCTCATCAATCTCAGTTAAAGTTCACATGGCATATTGTTAGCCACTGGGCAGTTTGTTGCTAAAACTAGCCCTAACAAGTATGGGGAGCAATTTAATCACAAATCAAATGAGGCTATAGGATCACCACAACAGATAATATTCCATTTATCAGGCTTTATCAAATATTTAATAATAATGAATATGATGCAAAGTTGCTTAATTGCTATCTTTTGGTATTTTCTTTTTTCTTTTGGTTTACGCTTTTGGAAATTATTAATATATTTTGCATTATAAGGGGTATGTAACCCTAATCCACCTAAAACAAAAAAATATATTATTTTTATGTATTTTCTTTATTATGACACACTTCTACACTGAGACTAATTTCATGCATTATCCAGTTTTAGGCCCCAAAGTGGCCATTCAACATATACTACCGGTCAAAATATTTTTAAAAAGTCAGTATGATCATTATTTTTTTTGCTTTTGAAAGAATTGAATACTTTTATTCAGCAAGGATACCTTAAATTGGTTAAAAAAGAGAAACAAAGACATTTATGTTGTTACAAAATATTTCTATTTCAAATAAATGCTTTTCTTTTCATTAAAAAATCCTGAAAAAAGTCAGTTTCCACCACAAAAAAAAACACACAAAAAAACACACTATACTGTTTATAGCACTAACAATATGAAATGTTTCTTGAACAACAAATCAGAATATTAGAATGATTTCTGAATGATCATGTGACACTGAAGAGTGAAGTAATGATGCTGAAAATTCAGCTTTGCCATCACAGGAATATATCACATTTTAAAATATATTAAAATAGAAACCAGTTATGTAAAATTGTAATACATTTTTACAATATTTCCGTATACTGCATTTTTGATCATTTGCAGCAAAACAAATGCAGCATTGTGAGCATAAAATCTTACCCACCCCAAACTTTTGAACAGTAGTGACTAGTGAATGCCCATTTGGGTCAATTGTTTATTCTGTGCCTGCTTAGAATAGTTCCCGATGTTCTCTCAGAATGCCACCATTAAAGGTCAGAGTGGAATCCATGACCATTTCAAGGACTGATAAAAAATTTTAAAAAGTAAGCGACTTCTGGCAAGACAACAGAGACCTTATACTAGTTTGGAGCTCAAACAGATTTGTTTAACATTACGTGGGGAGTCTTCAACACAAATATGGAACCAGCTCTTCTGTATAAATTCAAAATGTGGCATATTTCACTCATAATGCAACATCCCTCAACATCATCAAATAGATTGTCACCAATGAGGAGCTAGAATCTAGGAGACTCGGATAAAAAAATATAAAAGGAAGCAACCATCTAACATTGTTCATATCTCAGGACAGAAATAGGTAGAGGATTCTGGCAGGGGACATATGCCATCTACACAACATGAATGCAAACTCAGCTGTAAGGAATTACACATTGTTTCTCAATGAGCTTACAAGAAGGGGACGCAGAGAGGTTAGGACCAGTTGCAGAATGATTATATCTGCCAAATGTGGCGATGTATGAAATAAGATAAAACTCCGCATGGTGCGCACAACAGATGACTCACGATGTTGAGCAGAGCAGGCGAGTCGTGAGAGGACTGGTTAGGGTTCTCTTGGCTCCATCTAGTGTCCATCAGAGGATACTACAGATGCACCTCTCACTGAACCTTCACGAATGATCTGATCGTAAAATGTTTATTTTTACTATATTATATAAATTTTTTTCTGGTCTGCTCTTCCCAAACTCAGATGAGAGGTAAGTTACATTGAGAAAGTCTAACAATTTTACTATGATGTTAAAAAAAATATTGGCCAATGGTTGTTAAAATCTTTGACATTTTTCCAGATTTTGACCAATGACTGTTTAGCCTTAACAGTGCATGTGCTTTTTGGACGATTCTATAATACTTACACTTTTTGTTTCAGTATTATAGTGTTTTTTATATTATATTATAGTTGTTTTTTTTTATCAAGTATGTTTGGAGTATCACTTATTGTGTTATGTCTGTTTCCAGTTTAGTGTCATGCTTCTGTGCATGACAGAAGCATGTTTATTTATTTTATTTACATACTTTTAGTATCCAGGTTTTCTCTTGCACACACACACACACACACACACACACACACACACACACACACACACACACACACACACACACACACACACACACACACACACACACACACACACACACACACACACACACACACACACACACACACACACACACACACACACACACACACACACACACACACACACACACACACACAAATACATTTTATCCAGAGCTTCACCTTCACCACAAATAACAAGTGTATTTTTACGAAAGTCTTTCAGCACCTGCCTCACACTCAAGATCACACACACACACACACACACACACACACACACACACACACACACACACACACACACACACACACACACACACACACACACACACGTCAATCCACAAGAGGGAGCCAGATGGCTACAAGATTTAATTATTTATTCCCAGGGTAGATGTAGGTCAGGAACTGCAAGTCCATTATTTAACCTTACCTGGCCATATACTTGCTTTCGCAATTTCCCTTACACATATAAGCACATTAAAGAGGTGGCACTTTGCACTAAAAGGGTACAAAATTACAAAAGGGTACAAAAGGCCTGTGTACACAGTAAAACAAGTTGGGTTGTTTTAACCCAACCGTTGGAATACACATATTGGGTCACTATGTTGGGTTATTTTTATTAAATTAGGCTAGTACATTCGTGTTTTTTATCTAGTCATGCATGTATGTTTGTATGAATGACTGAAAAATAATGGTGTCGACTGTTGCTGATACATCTGTAATATTAGTTTGTGCTAAACATATTCGTGTTCACTTGTGATTACCTTTGTGCAGTGGCGGTTCTAGGGGGGTGGCCAGGGGGGCCGGTGCCCCCGTGTCAACAAGCCTGGCCCCCCCTCTGGCCCCCGTAAATTTGGAATCACATCGCACCAAACAATGTTCTGAAACTGGTTGCAATGTGCGTTTTTTGCTGTGGCGGTGTGTGATGAAAAGAGCACTTTATTGTGTCATAACCAATAACCAATGCAGAGAAGCAATGAGGAGGCTGCGCGCTGTGGCGCGCAAGTGATGTCTGTTTATGAATGATTCGTCACTCAGTCTGCATTCGCTCAAATAGTTGTAAAACGCGGGCTATAGCGGTTGCTACGCACTTGATTATAGATAAAATAAGCTCTCTTTATACACGTTGTGTTGAATGTAACTGCACCCTTACGCAGCAGTGATAGCTACTGGAGATTAATTTTACTGACTTGACGACTTTGAATTCCATTCAGTCATTTCGTTCATTTACTGGTAGTTAAAATATATTTTTTCAATGGCTAATTTCTCCGAACACGTCCACATATGTAATCTTTGATCATATTCCGAATTAGGAAGATGCAGCCAAAGATAAATTATGACCAACGCAATGAAAGAACCGTTCATGTGCGAATATGACAGAGATAGACATACCCGAGAAAAGATACAGAATAATGTAATTTCAGTCTTGTTCACATATAGCGAGAAATAATATTATTTTATCCAATTGTCCAGTGTTGCTTATAGAGTATTAGATGTTTGTTTTGATGTCTATGCTAACTTTGCGAAGAGTCTGCTAACAGAGAGCAGGTAGGCTACAAAACATGTCAAATAAATGGTTTAGTTTTACTTTTATAAATTGAGCATGCATGATCATATTACAGATACATTACTTTTCAAATAAATAAATGAACTTGAAATGATTTTACTTCACGTGTAGAGACTGCAGATCGAGTGATACAGTACGGCCAAATAAAAGACTTTCAATAATCTGGGAATAAAATAAAGGGTTAGTTCCCCCTAAAAGAAAATAAAAACACCTAATGTAACTCACCCTCGTGTTGTTCCAAAACCTGTATTGTTAGAATGTCGTTAACCAAACCATTTCAGTGCCAGAATGTCCATAAAATTCAAGATATGCGGCAGAAATGCCCCTGTTTGAGTTTTAGACTCAGAGCGTTTTTACACTGGGCACGTTTGTTGTGGTCCGCGTCAGAGCGCGTTCTACACCGCGAATACACCGCAGGCTCCCTCTCGCTCGTATCCAAGGTAAATCATCAACACTATCATCCCTTACACATGTGTTGTATTGAACTAAATACACCGTCATCTGATAAAATGCATGCGCAGGTTACTTTTCTTGCGCACCCGAGTCTTAATCTTATAATATATATATATATATATATATATATATATATATATATATATATATATATATATATATATATATATATATATATATATATATATATTATAATATATATATATATATATATATATATATATATTAACAAAAGTACATATTTTGAATAGGCTATCATAATGTTTATAGTTATTTTATGTTTATTTCCATTTGTTTAGCTACGCATTTGTGTTGCCTCTATCCAAAAAAATACATATACAATGGTTATTAGCAGTTGTGTACTTTGTTTTTGATTCATTATTGCATTAAATATTATTATATTGGATCTAACTATAATTACCCAGTTGTGAATCATATGACCAGTGGATCGTCCGTGGGTGGCCAGAAAACATTTATTATAAACCAGCGGCTCGGTAGCGGACCACTGTCGGAAAAGTGGTGGCTGCCGCCGGTGGTCCGCTAGGAAAACGATGAGCAAAATGCCAGCGGGCCGCCGGTGGGCCGCCAACTTTGCCTCCAGTGGTCCGCCACTGGCCCGCTAGTCGTATTAGCTTGTTGCTTTCAAATTCCCATGAATCGCAGCACAGCTCGAGCGCAATTTGCGCAACCGAGCTCAGACTACCTCCTTCAGGCAGTCTCGAATTCAGTTCCCCTGAGCTCAGCTCACCCGGGTCCGCATGACAACTTTCACATTACCAATTATTCAAACTAAACTGCCAGTGTGAAAACGCCCTCACATTTACATCATGATATAGACTAAGCAATATAACATGAGTAACGAGTGCAATATCACACAAGTTCTGTTTTTCTACCCAGAATAGCATGAGTGCAAATGCGATAGGCCTACTGATCTTATACAACAGTTTAATAAAATAAATAAGTTAATATTGTGTTCAACATAAGAAAGTCCTATTTGGAACGACATGGGGGTGAGTAAATGGTGATAGAATTTTCAGGTGAACTACCTAATTATCTACTGGTTAAGATAAATGTTAACGTGTGCCCCCTAAAAGCACAAGTGGCCCCTGCCTGGCCCCCATAGTTACCGTGGTCTAGAACCGCCACTGCCTTTGTGTAATTGCCAGGTTCATGAACGCGCATAGACGTGCACAGGTTGTTCAACTCGAAACGGGAATTTACAGCGCTTCAGCAAATCCGTCATTCACATCAATGTGACAGAAGACCGTTGTGAGTAGCTAAATGTCTATGCAAACATACTCACTTTTTGTATGGAGAAACTGTTTAAATATTAATTTTGGTTACTTGAATGATGCACAAGGACTTTTATTGCTCACGACTGGAATGGAAACGGAGTCAACAGAATTGGTTTAATTTTAGACGGTTTTAATTTAATTCGATTTTATGCTCTCTTATGATTATATCGGATGTCGCCTGCATCTGTTATATCTTTTACATTCTCCGTGAAAACGGTGGACGAGGAAAACTGTTGTTCTTGTTAGAGAGATTAGAGCGCGCAGACATGTTAATCTGGATTAGTCAACTGTCCACATAGCGCGCGCGCATGTGTGCCATCAGTGATCAACTACAGTTTTACCCTGTCACATTTCAAGAAAACTATACACTGCAGCAGCGTCTTAACTAAATCACAATTATGTAAGCTAGTGTACAGCCAGCGATTATCGGGGTGATAAAACACCTCTTTGCGTCAGGGTCTCTTATATCATGTTAAACGTGCATGGTGGACATGAGATATTGATTTGAGTTAGTCACCATTAGGCCTCCTTTTTTTTTTTACATTTCTTTTTTTTTTTAATGGAACATTGCAGTATTTGTTATAAATGATTTATCCGTGCACATCTTTTAAAAATATTTAAAAAAACAAATTAATGTGCCATCGTAATCTTTTATCAAAGTAACTTCCCCTCCCAGTAGACCTTATTCAGAGCAGTGCCATGATGACAGGTATGAAAGCAAGGCTGTGAGGGATCGACTACCGTGTTTTCCATTGCATCGACTGTAAAAAGCTGTATAAAGATCCTAGATCATTTATACTTTTCCACTGCTTATGTTTTTTTGTCTACTGAAATTTTATGTCCCCTGAAAGAGATGTAAAGAGATTAAAAATGAAAGATGGTGCTGCTGTAAACAAGGTCTATCCTCATTCCTCCATTTACATATAAAGACGTAAGAAAATTACATATTTCTTAATATGTATATCTTAATATATCTTAAAACATAAAATGTAAAAATGACAGGAAACAATTGTCTTAACACTTGATTATTATTATTCATATTATTATTATGCAATTCAAGTTAATATGTAACCTTTGCATCCATTCACATTTTTCTTTATTTTCTTTTTTGATTGGGTATTCCCAAGCCTCTAGCCATCTATTCATATTTTATGCTCGCCATATAAATAAATGATCTCAGAGCTATGTTTATTACAGACAATATGTCTCCATGATGCTGATGATGGTGCTTGTTAAAGACTGTAATTTGCGATTCAAAAAAGACGAAAGTGTAAAGTATCCAGTTTATGGGATCAACAAAAACACTTGGTGGCCGCTCAGTGCTGACCAATTAGAATCAAGTATTTTTAGGGGAGCCGTGTGGTATTGGTAGATAAAACTACAACAGATATGTGTTTTGGCATAATTCTTTAGTTTATATTCATGAAATATCGCCTGTAAAATTTGACTTAAAACATTGCTTTGTCTGTCTCTTCTTGCAGTTTTACAAAACTTCAGACACATCCACAGTTAAAGAGGGTCAGAAGTTTAGGGACAGGTCTACAAACTCAAAGGATAGTTGCATACAAAGACACAACATGCATGATTCGGATCACAAATAGCTAGTATTAATAGTAATAAATTCCTTATGCATACATCTTAAATGCTGTCAAGTTTCAACAGCAGATCTATAGCTCCCTCCCTTGAGAAGAGCATGCGCAACTTAAATTTAGTTCAAACACTGGCAAGCTTATCTCTACCACCATATATTGGCTTGCGTGGTGTGTTTCTGGTCAAATATGAGCAAGCTGTAACACACGAACAAGAGAAATGGATCAGCGATTAGTTTAGAGAAAAGGGACAATGCATTCGGAATTAGAATTTATTTAAACAGATACATTGGCAAGCATATACAGTGCACTTTCCTATACAAGTGGATAGTTCTAAAAGTGTTCCTGAACCTGACGGTGTGGACGCAGAGGATGCCGGGATGCAAGGGATCATCTGGGACGGGGGTGAGGTACAAGCTGACTCTGGCTACAGGACTGCTGGAGTGCTTGTGTTTCGCTGGAGTTGTGTTTGGCTGGGCGTCTCTTGTGTTTGTCCTCAAGACAGATGGCTACTTCAGCGATCTATGCATCAATGCGACAAATGCTAGTAGAGAACTTGGCTCAGGTGAGGTCATTTACATTGGTGGCTTATAATGTATTAGTTCACTTCATTTTATGCTTTTCATTTTGGTCTGTTGCTTATCTGTTTTTCGCTTTAGATTGCAGTCTGCAAGACGAGCATTTCTCATTGGTCTTTACCGTGACCTCGTTCATGAACAACTTTCTCACTCTGCCCAACGGATTTGTCTACGACCACTTTGGCACGATGGCAACGCGTTTTTTGGCTATGTGAGTTAGTCCCTCGTAGGATGTAAAACAGAGGTCAGGCAAGAATTAACAGAACCGCTGTCTCTCAACAGTGGAGGCAAGAAGTTTATCTGATTGTGAGTGGGGTGTGCTTTAAGCAGATAGTAGAAATCATCGTGGGCGTTTGACTGGACTCCAAAAGCAGGGCTTTGTGCACTGCCATTAAAAAACAGCCCTTAAGTAACATTTGTTGACACTGCCGGAAATATTTGCAAATGTAAGCTGTTGTGTAATGTTAGTTGCCACTTGTTTTCTAATAAAAGGGAATCTGAATCACCACAATATTTGAACAATTAACCTGTTAACTTCCACCCTTTTTGGCATAGATCTGAACTTAAATGGTATTAATTCATGAATGCTTTGGAATACAGGCCTAAGGTTGGTTTCTTTTTAAACCTTATTGCAAAAGTGAGAGCACTTCAAAAAATGAAAATGTAAAACAGTTACTTAAGTAAAGTTAAGTACTGTAATGCAAAATGTACTGAACAAAACATTTTTTATTTTGTACAAAATCTGGACTTTAAAATTGCTAACCAAGTTGCGTTTCAAATTTTAAGCTTATATCACATTTCCATGGTACTGCAGTGTTTTCACAGGATGGGTTTTTGAATATGAGGATTATTAAAATATGTGATAAGGAAAAGGTCAATAAGGTAAATGATAATGTGTACCATTTTTATACTAATGCCAATTATATAATCATTTTTTTGTAGATTTCTTTATACCACCGGCGCTTTTATTGTGGCATTGTCCAATAAAGGTAAAGAACGACTGAAAAAAGTTCACTAATAATCACACATGTCTTGGGCCAATTCGGTTTGACTAATTTTCCTCTCTTTTTCCTCAAACAGCTCTCTCTTTTTTGCTTTTTCCTGCTATGTCCTTCATAGCTGTGGGGGGTATTTTATTTCTAATGACAAATATGCAGGTATGTTCATGAAGGATTATATTTCATATGCAAAATGCTAAATTGCTCATATTAATTATTCTCATTACAGGTGGGAAACCTCTTTGGCACTCATAGATCAACCATTATTACAGTCTATAATGGGGCCTTTGACTCTTCATCTGTTATCTTTCTTATCATTAAGGTAACAATTACACACACACACACACACACACACACACACACACACACACACACACACACACACACACACACACACACACACACACACACACACACACACACACACACACACACACACACACACACACACACACACACACACACACACACACACACACACACACAGTGTTTTCATCTTTTATGGGGACTTTCCATAGGCGTAATGGTTTTTATACCGTACATACCGTATATTCTATCCCCCTACACTGCCCCTGCCCCTAAACCTAACCCTCACAGGAGACAATCTGCAATTTTACATTTTCAAAAAACATCACTTAGTCTGATTTATAAGATGTTTTCCTCATGGGGACCTAAAAATGTCCCCACAAGGATGAGGATTTCGGATATTGCTATCTTTGTGGGGACATTTTGTCCCCATAACGTGATGATTACCAGTCCACACACACACACACACACACACACACACACACACACACACACACACACACACACACACACACACACACACACACACACACACACACACACACACACACACACACACACACACACACACACACACACACACACACACACACACACACACACACACACACACACACACACACACACACACACACACAAACACACTGTATATCCAGCGGGTAAAATAAGTATTGAACAAACACATCTCCATTTTTCTCAGTAAATCTATTTCTAAAGGTGCTATTGACATGAAATTTTCACCAGATGTTGGTAACAACCCATACAATCCACACATGTAGAAATCAAACCATAGATGTCCATTAATTAAGTTATGTGTAATAATGTTAAATGACACAGGGAAAAAGTATTGAACGATTGAAGAAATGGAGGTGCAAAAAGGCATGGAAAGCCAAGACAATCAGTAATTAGAAAGCAATCCTGCCCCTTGTCAATGCAAATTAACATTAGCTGGTTTAGTCCCAACTGATGGCCTATAAAAATGTGTCTCATTACCACGGTGTCACACAAGAAACATCTCATGATGGGTCAAATCAAAGCTCTCTCAAGACCTTCGCAACCTTATTGTTGCCAAACATACTGATGGCATTGGTTGCAGAAGGATTTCAAAACTTCTGAATGTTCCAGTGAGTACTGTTGGGGCCATAATCCGTAAGCGGAAAGAACATAATTTCCCCATAAACCGGCCACGACCAGGTGCTCCTCGCAAGATTTCTGACAGAGGAGTGAAAAGAATTATCAGAAGTGTTGTCCAAGAGCCAAGGATCACTTGTGGACAGCTTCAGAAAGACCTGGAATCAGCAGGTACAATTGTTTCAAAGAAAACAATCACTAATGCACTCAACCGCCATGGCCTGTATGCACGCTCACCGCGCAAGACTCCACTGCTGAAGAAAAGACATGTTGAAGCTCGTTTAAAATTTGCTGCACAACATTTGGACAAGCCTGTGAAATACTGGGAGACTATAGTCTGGTCAGATGAGACCAAAATTGAACTCTTTGGATGCCATAATACACACCATGTTTGGAGGAGAAATGGCACTGCACATCGCCCCAAAAACACCATACCAACAGTGAAGTTTGGAGGTGGGAACATCATGGTGTGGGGCTGTTTTCAGCATACGGTACTGGCAAACTTCATATAACTGAGGGAAGGATGAATGGAAAAATGTACAGAGACGTTCTTGATAAAAATCGGCTGCCATCTACCACTGCAGACTGGGAACACCCCACAAGAGCTGCAGTTTTGGAGATGCTCTGACCCAGTTGACTAGCCATTACAATTTGGCCCTTGTCAAACTCGCTCAAGTCCTTAGGACAAAATGTTCACTCAACAGGTGCCTTGATGAAGAGATAATCAGTGTTATTCACTTCACCTGTCATAATGTTATGCCTGATCGATGTATATATATATATCCTATGTTAATCCTATGTTAAAGTTTTTTCACTGTGATTTAAAAAAAGTGTTTATCAGCGACTTATACTGCAACCCATGAAACCCTGTATAACCATTTCTGAAGGTGCTTTATGAGAAAGGGGTGTCTCTTCGCTCTTCATTCCTCTTCTTCTCGGCCTGTAATCTTATTCATCTCCTTCGGACTCTCTTCCTTATGCCAACATCACACATTCCCTATCCCATCCCAGAGGACTACAAATATGGGTGAGTGAAATGATTAGCAGAGAGTGTATTACTGTTCAAAAGCTTGGGGTCAGTAAAATTATTTATTTTATTTGGCAAATATGCATTTTATCAAAAGTGACCTTTACATTGAAGATTTCTATTTGAATATATACCGTTCTTTTGAACTTTCTATTCATCAAAATTAATGCAGCACAACTGTCTTCAACATTGAAAATAATAATAAATGTTTCTTGAGCACCAAATCAGCATATTAGAATGATTTCTGAAGGATGATGGCACTGAAGACTGGAGTAATGATGCTGAAAATTCAGCATTGACATCACAGGAATAAATCACATTTTTTAAATGTATTAAAATAGAATTAAATATTGTTTGTACTGTATATTGTACGTTTGTACTGTATATTTGATCAAATAAATGCAGCCTTTGTGAGAATAAGTCTTTTATAATCATTAAAAATCTTACTGACCCCAAACTGTAAGTAATAAGCAAAATTCTGGTTTATATAAAACTTTTATTTGCAAACAAAAAAAAAGTATGTCAAATAAATTGTATATATTATTGTAGATAAAATGAACAGTGTATATATACTCTACAATTAGTATATAGTACATATAATACAAATAGACTCATACATACACTAAAATATAAAGGTTCCAAAAAAACAAATTCTTAGCGTGAAGAACATTTTAATAATCAAAATAAACTTTTTTCACTATAAAGAGCCTTTTTGTTCAATGGAAAGATTCCATGGATGTTAAAGGTTCTTCATGGAACCATTAATGCCAATAAATAAACTTTATATTTAAGAGTTTAGGACATAATTCAGACTCTTATTCATACTCATAATAACTTCATACTCAGAATAACTCAATTCATACTCATAATAACTCAAATGCAAATCTTTATTTACAGGATGAACTGTGCTAAATCCAATAGCTACAATGTTGAGCAATACGAGGCAAAGCGAGAGCCGAGTTCAGACAGAGGCAGAGGTGTAGATGATGAGCCACTGGAGACCGACTCACTACAGCTAACAGACAACTCTGAGAAAGGTGCTGCTTGAACATCATAGATCTTACTCTGGTAGAAAATGGGAGGAATAAGATTGCTAACTTGAATAAAGTTTCATCTTTTCTGCTATAGACAGTTTTAGGAGCTGTGTTCTGTCCTGGTCCTTCTTGTGGCACCTCATATGGCTATCAGTCATGCAGCTTCGCCATTATTTCTTCATTGGAACTCTGAATCCAATGCTAAACAGACTGGCCAACCAAGACCCAGCCATTGGTAAGCAAATTGTTTTCTCACTATAATGATGCTTTTCAATTCATTCTGTAAATCTTTGTTTATGGTAGGGCTCTCTGGAACTGGAATTTGAATTGGAAAGACATTCAACACAATCACACATCAGACTTTTTAGTAAATGTAAGCATTTGGCTAATTAAGGGATTTTGCACCATGGCCCATAAACTATTACAATTTAATATATTGTATATTTAATACATTTTAAATATATGTGCACATACAGTACACAAGCAGTCAAATGTTTGGAATCATTAAAACGTTTAATGTTTCTGAAAGAAATCTCTTATTGTCACAAAGGCTATGTATTTATGTGTTCAGAAATACAGTAAAAACAATAATATTGTGACATTTTAAGTAATTTTCATGAGGTGAACTCAAAGATCTAAGACTTTTTCTATGTACACAAAAGGCCTATTTCTCTCAAAATATTGTTCACAAATCTGTCTAAATCTGTGTTAGTGAGCACTTCTCCTTTTGCCGAGATAATCCATCCACCTGGCATATCAAGATGCTGATTAGACAGCATGATTATTGCACAGGTGTGCCTTAGACTGGCTACAATAATAGGCCACTATAAAATGTGTAGTTTTACTGTATTGGAGGGGGTCCGGGGGGGTCAGTATCTAGTGTGACCACCATTTGCCTCACGCAGTGCAACACGTCTCCTTCGCACAGAGTTGATCAGGTTGTTGATTGTGGCCTGTGGAATGTTGGTCCACTTCTCTTCAATGGCTGTGCGAAGTTGCTGGATATTGGCAGGAACTGGAACACGCTGTCGTATACACCGATCCAGAGCATCCCAAACATGCTCAATGGGTGACATGTCCGGTGAATATGCTGGTCATGCAAGAACTGGGATGTTTTCAGCTTCCAGGAATTGTGTACAGATCCTTGCAACATGAGGCCTTGCATTATCATGAGGATATTATCATTATCCTGCAACATGAGGTTATGGTCGTGTATGAATGGCACAACAATGGGCCTCAGGATCTCGTCACGGTATCTCTGTGCATTCAAAATGCCATCAATAAAATGCACCTGTGTTCGTTGTCCATAACATACGCCTGCCCATACCATAACCCCACCTCCACCATGGGCCACTCGATCCACAATGTTGACATCAGCAAACCGCTCACCCACATGACGCCATACACGCTGTCTGCCATCTGCCCTGTGCAGTGAAAACCAGGACTCATCCATGAAGAGAACACCTCTCCAAAGTGCCAGACGCCATCGAATGTTAGCATTTGTCCACTCAAGTCAGTAACGACGACGAACTGCAGTCAGGTCGAGACCCCGATGAGGACGAGCATGCAGATGAGCTTCCCTCTGACAGTTTATGCAGAAATTCTTTGGTTATGCAAACTTATTGTTGCAGCAGCTGTCTGGGTGGCTGGTCTCAGGCGATCTTGGAGGTGAAGATGCTGGATGTGGTCTGCTGTTGTGAAGCCGGTTGGATGTACTGCAAAATTCTCTGAAACGCCTTTGGAGACGGCTTATGGTAGAGAAATGAACATTCAATTCACGGGCAACAGCTCTGGTGGACATTCCTACAGTCAGCAGCCAATTGCACGCTCCCTCAAAACTTGCGACATCTGTGGCATTGTGCTGTGTGATAAAACTGCACATTTTAGAGTGGCCTTTTATTGTGGCCAGCCTAAGGCACACCTGTGCAATAATCATGCTGTCTAATCAGCATCTTGATATGCCACACCTGTGAGGTGGATGGATTATCTCGGCAAAGGAGAAGTGCTCACTAACACCGATTTAGACAGATTTGTGAACAATATTTGAGAGAAATAGGCCTTTTATGTACCTAGAAAAAGTCTTAGAGTTTGATCTTTGAGTTTAGCTCATGAAAAATGGGGGCAAAAACAAAAGTGTTGCATTTTTAATTTTGTTCAGGGTATAATCTTATATTTCTAGAAACATCCCATATGCTGTGTGATCATAAAAAAAAAGAACTTAAAACTACTTCTAACAGTTTTAAAGAATTTACTTAAATTTGAATTCTACTTAAATTACAAAATCGAATTACAATTCTGCATCCTCTTTGCTACACCAGTTCAAATATAAGAAGTTCATTGGATTTTGTTCAATTGTCAGTACAATTCTGAATGGTAACACACCTGGTAGGAACCTTTTCAAAAGCCTTACTGTGATGGGTGCAGAATTTATAGCTTATGACTAAGAATTCTTTATTTCTTTTTCATTCTCAGTGAGCAAGTACACCAATGCGTTTGCTTTCACCCAGCTCTGTGGAGTTCTCTGTGCTCCCTGGAATGGCCTGCTAATGGACAGACACAAAAGAAAACCCCTAGGTCCAGGTCAGTTGATAGAGAAATATAAATCTGACTTCTAACAACACACATTTACACAAGATTCATTTTTCTTTCTCATTCCCACTCTTCCCACATCTCTTTGCAGGTGTGTCAGAACGGGAAGCAGACCTGCACTCGTCCGTTCTGTCCCTCCTCCTCACCTCTCTGCAGTGCCTCTTGTTCTCCATCTGTGCAAGCATTCCGTTCCTCCCTCTCCAGTATGTCACATTCATCCTTCAGGTCCTTAACCGCTCTTTTCTGTATGGAGGGAATGCTGCGTTCATCAGCATAGCGTAAGTAAATGCGTGATATAAATATCTCGATTGTCGCTAGACTGGCAGACTGACCGCAGTGAATCCGAATTCCTACAGGTTTCCTGCCCGCCATTTTGGAAAGGTGTATGGTCTAGTGATGTCCCTATCAGCTGTGGTGTCATTGCTGCAGTATCCCTGCTTCGCCCTCCACAAAGTTCTTGGAGGAGACCCCTTCTATGTAAATCTCTCATTTCCACACCGCTGTCAACTAGAAAAGGGTTCAAATACATACAGTGGCCCCAAAAGTATCAGGACACTTGCACACAAAATATCAAAAGTGCTATTAGGTTAAATAGCACAAGCAAAACATTTAACAAAAAGAGGTTTTAAATGATAAAACAATATACTGAGATACTGTTGTGTTCGAAATTAAGTATTGTCACACTTTCTGGTTCACAAATGTTAATGGAACATGTCTGTCCATGTGAACTTAGTTCTGAGAAAAGGTCTAGCATCATTTCTTGGCAGATTGCACTTCATTCTATATTTTATCATCTAATGTAATGAAATTCATATATTACAAGTGTCCATTTAAGGGTTGAAATACTTGAATGGAGCCACTAGATGTTGATGCCTATGGAAACCAATTTCTGCAACAACAAAAAAAATCATGCTTTGGTAAATCATAATTATGACATAAAAAGTCATTTTTCTGTCCTAATTATTGTTGTGTCGAGATTATGGCTTTTTTTTCATCTCAATTTCTACTTTATATGTCATAATTATGACTTTAACCTCATAATTTCAACCTTTTAATTCATAATTATGACTTCAAAAGTGATTTTTCGAAGTAAATAAAGATTATTAAAGTACATTTTGCAAGAATATAACTATTACATTTTCACATTTAATTAAATGTGTTACTTGCCGTTTGTGAAATTTACAAGCAATTTCTGAGTGAAAATAGTTTCTACATCAATATTTTTTCATAATATTTTGTATGACTTTAATGTCCAAAGCATGATTTTGTTCTTACATGGCAGAAATGGGCTTCAATACAATACATGCTTGATTATATGGTTAAATAAAAGTGTGAAATCCATACAAAAGATCCCCATAACAATCTGTCACACTTTCTGGTTCACAAATGTTAGCGGAACATGTCTGTCGATGTGAACTTAGTTCTGAGAAAAGGTCTTGCATCATGATCTTCAGTTAATATTTTATGATCTAATGTAATGAAATTCATATAATAAGTGTCCATTTAAGGTTTGAAATACTAGACCACTAGATGTTGATGCCGAAACCAATTTCCGCAAAAAAGTCATGCTTTGGTAAATCATAATACATAAAAATATTTTTTTTTGTCATATTATGATTTTTTTTTATGTCGGAATTATGGCTTTTTATTTAAATTTCTACTTTTTATGTTATAATTATGACTTTTACCTCATAATTTTGACCCCTTTTAATTCATAATTATGACTTAGTACACTGTCAAAAAAGAATTTTCGCCGTAAATAAAGATTAAAGTACATTTTGCAAGAAAATACTAATTCAGTTTTTCTACTTCAATATTTCACGTTTAATTCAATGTGTTACTTGCTGTTTGTGAAATTTACTAGCAATTTGTGAGTTAAAATATTTTTTCAGTGTATCTCATAATCTTTGAATATTGTATGTCCAAAACATGATTGTTTTCTTACGTGGCAGAAATGGGCTTCCATACAATACCTGCGACTAGATTATATTGTTAAATAAATGTGTGAAAAATGTGGAATCCATACAAAATATCCCCATAACAATTTCCAGCATTTGCTTGGAATATAAAATATTAATTCTTCCTGTGTGGACATTATCATTAACTTGCTTTTTCACAGCTTTTACTGTAATCACTCAGTAAATTATTTTGTATTTCTGTAGGTGAACATCATCCTGACTGTCCTGACTCTACTGGCCTTCATTCATCCTGTCTACGTTTTTCTTCACTGCAGGGAACTGGCAAAACAGAGAGAGAATTTACAGATTTTAGAAGCCTCAATACAGGAAATAGCAATGTATTGATTCTATAGAAGTACTTGATTATGCATATGATTATGCCGATGATTCTTGGCCGTAGCTTTTGTAACTGACAAAGGGAATAGTAAAAAGGATTGTGATTATTTTGTATTCACAACTTTTCACCACCATTGTTACTCAGAAATAAGAGTTAACAGCCAGAGATTTAAACGAATTCCATGTAATTTAATTAGTTATTGAATATTTACAATCTTTATGAATACATAAATAACAATACAAATATTGAAGTATTTTTATAGTTCAGTGTTGTTGGCAAGAACAGACAGAAAATAAAAAAAAAAACCATTGGTTCACAAACATATGCAAAGGGAGATCACATGGGTGTCAGAAACAGGTTCTAAGGGATCTCCAGGCAATTGTGTTCAATAATTCCAGACTCTTCCAGAGTTGTATGATGTTCAGTTTTGCATGCTAATATCCTGTTCCCACAGGGAAAGCATTAATACAGTCCTAAAAACGTCATACAGGACCTTCAGACCCATTAGCCAGTGGTTTACTTTACAAAACATACATAATACTGATTTGTATCTGCCTTTGCATTGTCAGTCCACAATGACTATGTACATATCACAATTTTCAGTAGTTAAAATGAGTTTTTTTTTATAGCATAATTTTATAGATAATGTGTTCTACAGACTGCCTGTACTCTTACAATTTTGATGAGGAAACCTCATTAATAAATTAATTAATTTGTTGTGATTTTTGGTCTAATTTGACAGTCTTTTTAGGTCATGGTTAGTTGGTTGGAACAGTTTTCCTCTTTGACATAAAAACAAGCCAATGTGTGAAATAAAGGTCTCTGTATGGAGAAAGAGTATGGTTTAATTATAAGGTAGTTCATTAAAGGAGACGCATATTCACTCTTCACATTAGGAGTTGGCAAACCGATTGTTCTCTCCCTTTTTCATGTGTCCTCTAAGTTAGCGAGACATCATTCGGACAAACTCTGTGGAGGGTAAGGTGAAAAATAGTTAGTCCTTGCAAAAATCAAACAAAAATACACTTTTTTTGTAGTGTTTAGGCTACACTATTTTATACATTATGTGTAAGTCATCTCAGTTTAAATAAAGAGGGCCTTATTTTAACGGTGGACTTAGGGCGTGTCCGAAACCACTTTTTAACGACGGAAAAAATGATCGCCGCATGGTCCAAAAGGGTTGTATCTAGTCTCTTAATGAGTCATGGGTGTGTTTTGGAACATGCAATAAACCAATCAGAGTCTCATGTCCCATTCCCTTTAAAAGCCAGTTGCGCTCGCACCATGGCAGATTCACTATTTACATGGCGGAATTTGCGAGCGAAAAGACTAAATGCTTCTCCAGAGAGGAATCCTTTTATTTTTAATATTTAAAAATGTTTGTGTGTTGCTGCACGTCCCTGTGCGTACTTTAAATAACAGAAAAAATACTTCACTATTGACTTTAGACCAGGTTTTTGTTGGTCAATGGCGCAGTCATTTACAGTTGCCTCAAATAGCAACACGCCAACAATGCGCCAGAACACGCCTCGTTTTGACCATGGGCGAACAGATGGGCGCGAGTGCATTTGCTGGTTAAACAACGTGGCACTGGACGTGAAAATTATAATTGCGTTGAGCTGAAACGTGCAAAAAAACACTTGTGTCGCGCCTGGCGTCGCATTGCGCCGGGCGTATGATAGGCCCATGGTCTTTTTGGCCTGGGCAGCAAGTTTTAAGAAAAGTGCTTTTTTATATCATAAGGAAAATTCGATTTCTCGTTTAAAAATGATGCATACATCATCCATAAAGCATAATGTACTAAAGAAAAATAAGAGAAGAACAGTTTCCTCTTCAATTAATCAGCTAAATTATCAAAGTCTTCTTTAGGTTTGCAAATGTCTTTGCAGAGCATCGTCTAACAACTGATCTAGTGTGGATCTACGTTGTCCAGTGCAAGAACAGCTTGGGTATATACAGTATTTATTCATCTACAGGCCATATAAATATAATTTACTCATTCCATAAGCATATATAGCCTATACAACGACTTATCTGGACACACATGCAAGAATCAGTTCGAAATTCAAGAATCTATAGAGAACAATTTAAATTCTAACCTTCAAAGTCAACCAGCCCGTCTCCATTGAGATCAACATCCCTGAGGATCTCATCAATCTCTCTGTGGTTGAGCTGCTCGCCCATCAGCTTCTTCATGGCTTCCCTCAGTTCAGCCAGACTGATCTGACCATCACCATTGGAGTCAAACTGAGAGAAAGAGATCCATTAAAAGATTAGTTTACAGAAAAGTGAGACTTCAGAAGTGTTGGGGATACAGTGGGCCAAACTATTTTTTTGTGATTTTCTGCTATAGCTTTTAAAGTCTAACATGTCTACACCCGGACGTGAACAGCATTAGGATGCATTGAAGTAATAAAAAATGACAGGAAATACATTTTTATTGATATATTTTTTTAAATAAATGCTGTTCCCCCAACTTTTTATTCATCAAAGAATCCTGAAAAACATTGACGCAAAACATTTCACAAAACATTCCAGCTATTATAAAGATGTAAATAATTTATTTATACAGTTGTTCTTTTCAAAAGCATGGATCACCAACCTCTCTAAAAGCATCTCTCAATTCTTTCACTCCAATCATGTCTGCAGTCTCAGCCAACATCTTTGGGCCCATCAGGTCAACAAAGTCCTCGAAGTCCACTCTACCGCCACCTAGTGAACAAACACACGATTATGTAAGAAGTATCATGAATACTGCATATGAGTGGTCAGATATTTATGCTCCTGATAAAATTTAGTATAATGATAAAGTAGCTACTCACAGATCTGCTGACTGAGTTCAATCAGCTCCATCTCTGTGGGCATGTAGCCCATCGTCCTCATGCACTCGCCCAGATCCTTACAGCTAATGAAGCCGTCCTTGTCTTTGTCAAACTCTCTAAAGGCTTCTTTCAGCTCTGAAGACAGAGAAAGAAAGAGAGAGAGCATCTTCGTTGACATTAAACATGTAATCTGGCAGTCCAGTAAGAGGATTCTGAAGGATAAAGTTACGGCACTCATATCATTTGCTGAAGGAATAGTTCATCCAAAATTACTCACACTTATGCAATTGCAAAGCAGTAGCCAATGCCTTTTCTTTAGTAGAGCACAAAAGGAGATGATAAAATATAGTAATCAGAGTCTGTCAAGCTCAGCGGCTCATAAGTCTTTTAAGGTGTGAGAGCAGTCGACTGAAATGCAATGAGTTCAGTTAAAAATGAGATTTAAATCACAGCTGTTTTCGAGACAGGAAAGAACTAATACCATTTGGCGTTTTTTTTATATGGGGAAATGTGAATGAGAGCTATGGAACATTCTTTTATATTTCTCCTTTTGTGTTACACAGAACAAAGAAAAGTCTTGGAAAGACGAGTGCGATGAAATTCTTTTCATTATTTGGGTGAATTATTCCTTTAAATGTATCTTAAGGGATTTAGAGGAGACTGAAGGTAGATTTGTATATATAAACAGAGAGAGGTTATGGCAAGAATCCATGTGGAAAGAGGGAGAAAAGTCAATAAACGAAGGAACCATATTTTTTTTGGTTGGCGGGAGGGTTTATCGCTCTTAATGAAATAAAGCATATCAGTGATGTTGGATATTTCTGTACCTTCAATTTCCTCTGGCCGTAGATCTCTGTCCTGTAGTGAGTACAGATTTCAAAGAGACATACAGAGACAAACTATTAGGACAAACACATTGATGACGTAGACAGGCACATAGATACATTTACACACACACACACACACACACACACACACACACACACACACACACACACACACACACACACACACACACACACACACACACACACACACACACACACACACACACACACACACACACACACACACACACACACACACACACACACACACACACACACACACACACACACACACACACACACACACACACACACGTTGACGCACCTATCATTAAGAAGACATTCCATAGACGTAATGGTTTTTACTGTATAAACCGTATATATTCTATCCCCTTACACTAACCATACCCCTAAACCTACACATTTTCACAATTTCCAAAAAAGAAGAAGAAGAAGAAGAAAAAAACTCATTCTGTATGATTTATCAGCTTGTTTCCTCATGAGGACCTCGATTTAGATCCCCACGGTGACACGAGTCCCCATGAGTCAGTGTGCATTCAGGTTAAAGTCCCCATTGGGATAGAAAAACATGAACACGCACACACACATATACAATAATTTACTCATCAAATGATGTGGGAAAAATCATAGAAAAATCGGTTAGAAAGTGAGGGAACCCTGTATTACAGTTTTTTTCAATTGTTTACACGCAAATTTGAAAACAGAGTTCTTTTTGTCAAAATATAATCACAATTATCCAAACACCACACTCAATTAGCAAAATTCCTAGATTGTTTGCAAAATGACACACTTCAGTCAAAACATACACACTTCAGTCAAAACATACACACTTCAGTCAAAACATACACACATTTGTGAAAATGCTATTTGTTTTCATTTAACCAACACAGTCATCAATGATCATACACTATTGCAGCCAGTTTCACACTGCTGTGATAAATAAAAAACACATTTGTAAAAAAAAAAAAAATATTTTTAGCCAGACATTCTTACTGTATGTAAGAGATAATTTAGGTGACAAAAAATAGTGAGAAACTCACAACATTATTCATGATTTGTTTTGAGATAGGAGATTGTAGACAAATACTGCAGGCCTACTATAACCTTACTGCACTGCACAACACTGATGCTGCAGACTGAATATGTCAAGTATTTATTTCAATACTTACTAAGAGTATTTCTTACAATAATCAGTTACAGTAATCAACCAACAATGAAATCAATGAAACAAATAAAATCTGTAGACAAATAAAAATGACTGCATGATGTACATAAACTTTTACTCTGAAGAAAAACTACTGTAAAAGCCTGAGTGCTACGTTTTCAACAAATGTGTGCTTCCACACCTGGTGGATGTGATTATCCAATTCGTTCATTAGTGTGGTCATTGGCAATCCGGGGCTTTGTAATGACAAGGAAGTAACCTCACAATCCTTATCTCTGTCTAAGGTGTGAAAATGTGTGTAGAGTTTTACAAATCACTGTGTGTAATGTTTTGCAAAAAGGGTGAAGCAGACCTTGTGTGTAATGTTGCGCAAATCTGTGGAGGTGTTTTGCTCATTGGAGTAGAATTTTGCAAATTGTGTGGAAATTTCTATTTTAGTGTGTAAACAATCATAAAAAACTATAATCTTTCCTGTAATCTGCATTGCATTTGGACTGTGCTTGTTGAACTGTCACTCAGAGTGCATTGTACCAGCGAGCCTCACGCACACCTGTCATTGTCTCTGAGGGCAACCATCTGCACACCGTTGCATGACACACACGGGTGAAAGAATGGAACACACGAGGCTCTGATTACCGGTCATCACAGGTAAAAACAAAGGGAGCATCCGCATATAAAATGGGCTTCGCACATAACATTCATGTACAGTATCTTCTCCTTCCCCTTTCCAGGTAATTATCAATCTGACATTATGGCGTTCTTCTGAAAAAGTCTACAAAATTCTGCAAGTATAAAGCCAATTTTGGGTTTAACCCTCATTCACCACAATATGAAAATATGGGTATAACCACAATATGGGTCCATGGTAACATAATGTGTTTAGGATTTAAAATTATGTGTTTCTATGATTTTAACATAATGTTTTCCTTAGAATATAAGGTTGATTTTGTGCATTTTTGGTTATTACCACTTGATGATATTAAGGCCCTAAAGCAAAATCGACCAGTAATCACAGTGTTTTGATATTATGGAATATATTTGAAGTTGAAGTTTGAGTTTGAAGGACAGGAAAGCACACACATGGGATTGCGTGTCGTCAGAGATTCATGTTCGTGGAAATGAAGAAACTCCGTCATTAAAACATTATCAGCCAAATAAAAAAGAACAAGCAAAGCAATGAAATCTCATCTGAAACAACATTACATAAGTAAGATAAAAACAAATGGTAGAGTGATTTAGATTTTGATCTGATTGACTGAGCCTGTGTTTTGGCAGTGGCCAGCCAGAACATATTCACACAGCTGGGGAGTGTTTAGGCTGATTACTACCATGAATTGGCAAGCATGATGAAAGCAGCAGAAGGATAGGGTCACTATGGTGAACAGATTACAAGGGTCCGGGTTGCCAAGCAACAAATGGAGTTCACATATTTTTTTTTGTGCGAAAATCAGGTGTACTCACTCTAAACATACAATAGTTTTTACATAGTCTGTTCAACATGCACCAGCCTCACTGAGTGTTGCATATCGTCAGCTTGCTATAATCAAATAAGAGTTTAGAATACATAGGGATAGTGATATTATTTGCATGGGGAAAAAAGGCTTAAGCTAAATAAATAAATATGTCACAAACAATTTCAGGGAAATTTTCCATCGGTTTCGTCTTTGCAGCTATTTCTGCAGCTTACACCCTTTCCCAGAGTTTCTATCCACACAAAAAGGATTCTGTGATTATCAGACAGATGTAGACATTGATATGAAACATTAAGCTACTGTGAAACTACACAGTTGTACACTCTTTCTCTTTAGAGTTTAGTATTTTTATCCACATCCCCCCACCAGACTAGCATAAGGATCTGATAGAACTGCCATTGCTAGTTGAAAAATCGATAAAACATTTTTTTTTTCGTCAGTCCAGCAAAGACATATGAGGTTTTACCAAGATTGTCCCATGAGTAAAAAAGAACATTATGTTAATGGTATATATTGACAGCAGAAGGATATTACACTGTCTCAGTCCCATTAATCAATACTGTAGGGTACAGGATCTAAATTACAATCTTCAAAACTACTTCATTGATTTTCACATTCAGGTATATATTATACTACATCCTGATTTAAAAATGACTGGTTCACACTTGAGGGTAATTAGGTTGCAATTGCAACAGATTGCATTTACGTCTATTATGGTCACTTGTGCTTTAAATTTATAACCATGCATTCTTACAAATGCTGCATGAAGGACTTGGAAACATAAAAAAATGATCAGGAACGCAAGATGATGGGTCATTATAATGGGAAGGGATGGGGGATTTGACTGAAGATGGAAAGGACAGACAATAATAATATGATTCCCTGATGGAGTTCTGACACTGATTTTCTCTGTCCTCACCATGCAGTGTCTAAGCAATGTGCGTTTGTAAGTGTGTGTACGTACGAGTTGAGCCTGAGCGAAGCTCTGTCGGAGGAAGACGCAGGCGGGGCCCACAATGTTGTGTAGCATGTTACAGTTCTGAACCAGAGCACTTATCGGCTCCTCAAACTGCCCGTTTCCCAAATCTTCATCATCATCATCATCCTCCGCTGCCGTATCGCCGTTGCCATCTAACATGGCGGTTGCCAATGGCAGCCCTCTGCCTTCCACGGGCGGGCCCCCCTTTGCAAGGAACCATTTCATTACGCACCAGACAAAAAAAAGAAGAAAAAAAAAACGGACAAGTTCTAATGCTGAAAATGTTACACTGCTGTAGAAATTATCTGTCAAAAATCATCCTGCTGCATGGTGTCTATACTATAAATTACATTCTTTTTCTTTTTTTCTCTCTCAACGAATTAGTTAAAGGGACAGTTCTCCGAAAAATGTCAGTCTTTCTTCCGTGGAACACAAAAGGAGAAGTTTTGCAGAATGTTCGACCTGTTCTCCTCCATATACTGTAATGAAAGTGGATGGGAACCAGGTGCGGACAAGCTTCAAAGCAGCACCATAAAATCAAAATGTGGTGCATATGAAGTGTGCTCTATATTTCAACTGTTCTGAAATCATGCGATTTTGCTTTGATTGAGAATTCTTACTCGTTATTTACTGGAAATCTTAAAAAAAACTTGCTTGACAGCCATGGTCACCATTCACTTTCATTGTAATAGTTCAGCTTGGACATTCATGCTATAAATATATACATGGATTAAAGAAAGTCATGTTTGGAACAACATGAAGGTGAATAAATAACGATTTTCAATTGATCATTTCATATACCATTCAAAAGTTTGTGTCAGTAAGTTTTTTTTAAAAGAAATTAGTACTTCTATTCGGGAAGGATGGATTAAATTGATCCCAATGATGAAAAAAGAAAAGAATTTAGAATGATTATTATTAAATTAAGCACAACATTGATAATAATAATAAATGTTTATTGAGCTCTAAATCATCAAAATTATTTCCGAATAATCACATGACACTGAAAACGGAAGTAATGGTTGCTGAAAATTCAGCTTTGCCATCACATAAATATGTTAGAATAGAAAACAGTTGTTGTAAATTCTAACAATATTTAACAAAGTTACAGTTTCTACTCTATTTTTATGAAATAAATGCAGCCTTGGTGAACATAAACATATTTTTTTAAAGTCCGGTGAACTGTCCCTTTAAGTTTGTACACTATTAAGTATTGCTACTGAATTCACACAGTTGATTTGAATAGCTTAACTTATCACACATACTTTCTGCCAATGGCCAAATAAGCATAAATAGTAATTTTCTAAATCAGTCTCACTAAAAAAATAGTAATCTACTACAAACTACATCTACATCCTTTTTAAGAGCTAATTTAAAAACTGATCTTACCTTCTTCATACTGCTTCTTTTAGATGGTTTTGCTCCCATCATTTGTATTTCTCTAATTCTCACTGCTCCAACTCTTTCTTGTCATCTCTGTCTCTCCCCTCCCTCTTTATCCCTCACTCTTGGTTCCTGCCCTCAGATTATTACATAAACTTTGCGACATACGATCCCCGTCGTCAGAATATCCAAAGAGGGGGTGGAGTTGCTTAAACAAAAGGTGATGGGAGTGATGCTAAAACCCACTAAAACAGTCATGCCATGTTTTGGGATCAGTGAGACCAGTTCCCTCAGCCAGAAACGGTATTTCCAGGGTTTTCTGAGTGCTCTAATCCTGATGCTCTTGAATCTTGCATCTGTTGTCTATTTTCTCCCTCTCTGCATGTTCTTTCCTTCCATTTGTTTCTTTTGCCATTGCCGTGTTATTTCACATCCTCATTTTGCCTTGTGACAGGCTCTAATCGCACTGCAAGGGAATGTTCTGGCACGGTACAAAATAGGAAGGGATGGAGGGATGAAAGAGAGAGAAAACGAATCATGGGCCAGGCAGGGGTGGGAAAGGTCTTCATAATCCGCTGCATTACAGATTACATGGTGAGTGCAATGCAGCTGGCAGCGCTGATAAGGGAATGTAGGATTGTAGAAAGATCGTGGAGAGCAGGTAGAGAGCCATCAGATGGTATAAAGAAAGGCGATGAGCCACAGTGTCAGGGGTTGGAGGTCAAAGAGGTCAGAAGAGAGGATAAATAGATGGGTAGATGAAGCCAAATCAGTACTTATTATACACGCCTGTAAAAAGGACAGGGAAAATGGTGAGGATATAATATAGCAAACAGCAACCGAGATGGAATATGTCACCAGGGCCATGAACAAACATTTCGGGGGGCAGGTGCTCAAGAGAAAACAAGGGCACCCCTCTTAGAAATATTTATGGAAAATAAGTTATATTTTTGACAATCTTTTAATTCATTAATATCCCGGTTGCCACGTCATCAAACGTCACTGAAGGCCATCTCAATTTGAAGGATGGAAGGCAGCCTTCATTTACATTTACATTTAGTCATTTAGCAGACGCTTTTATCCAAAGCGACTTACAAATGAGGGCAATAGAAGCAGCTAGAGCAGTCCAAGGGCAACAATATCAACAATATGCAAGTGCTGTAACAAGTCTCAGTTGATCTAGCACAGAACAGAATTTTTTTTATTTTTATAAATAAATTAGACAGACAGACAGACAATGAATAGAATGATAAGTGCTATTCTCGATCGGTCAGGTGTTGCTGGAAAAACGTAGTTTCACGTCGTTTCACGTCGTTTATTCAGCTTGTTTTAAAGGATGCATCTGATGTAGATCCTTTGCGCCCTTAAATAACCCACAATCCTTTGCACACATTTAAATTCATGAAAATAAACAGACGGAAAACGAGTCGGTACTGAGCTCTTCTGAGTTTATTATGAAATGTACGACAAAAATAATGTGTTCGGACATGAAAGCATAGATGTCATCTTTTGTTTTACTGTAAATTAATCACTAACACTAAACTAACAATAATGTAAGCCACTGCAGCAGTGTTGCATCTTCAACACTGTTTTTTCATGTCCGCAGGTTGAAGCGACCCCAATTATGTGATATTTAGCCCCGGGAATGCAAATTTTAGCAGGCAACCCTGCCGGAGATTGGACTTGGAGATTGGACCCCAAAACGCGATTGGACTTGTTTTGGGCTAGTTTGGAGTGGCAATTGGGCGGGTTTTGTTGTGAAAACCTGGCAACCATGGATTTGCATGAGTGCCCAGACTGCTCACTACTGACGGAACCCTTGCAATGTGTTTAAATGGAACTAGTGGGAGTAAATTAAGTATGATCTGACGTCACAATTTTGTTGCATTGTGATATATGGATCTGCCTGAAGTGTACATATTGAGTAAACATATTGAGAGTGATCAAGGGTCTGTCCAAATAAACTTCCCTCGCTCACTTGACGAAGTTGAAAGCACTTCAAAATGGTGGGGCTGATTCCCCTGAAGGGAAGTGCTTAGGGAAGTTTGCGAGTGTAAAGCCGAAAGTATACTTTTTTTACGTGTACGCGAGCGTATGCGCACAGTCGAACGTACAACCTTACAAAGTATACTTCTTTTGACTCATACGCGTACACAGGTGTTCGACACATGAGCAGTTTTGAGCAATAGCTCGGCACCAGTTACAACCAATGTCAATACTGCAAAAACATTAAATGCAACCTGTGCGTTCACATGATTTTTCATTAACAAAGTTCGGGAGGAGCACGTTCAAATGATCTATCCAATCATTATGTCATTCCAATCAGCTGTCAGCAGTCAGTAATCAACATGTCTACCCAATCAGCAAAAGTGGAGGACTATACAATGTTCCTTGACAGGTTTTCAGCATCCCTCCACCACCCCGTCTTCCTCACACTCACCTGGTTACTTTCCTAACCAGAGATACGGGGGGGCTTCGGGTTAGGGGGGGGTACTCTGGGCTCAGCCCAAATACCGAGCTCGGAGCCCTCTCCTCGGACAGCACGGCAAATATGGTGCGCGGTTACAAAAATCCGGCGATGCGCGTTCAGTACGCACATACTCTTCTGATGACAAAATTTGCGGCACGCGCACTGTACGTTGACCCTCGGGTATGCGTAAAAAGTGAAGTATACTTTGGCCTTTTAGTCTAAAAGTGGAGTTAAACGCAGCCCACAAGTGTCCACTGACTTTATGAATGAGTCATTGAATCATTGACTCATCCGATTCGTTCAAAAATGGTGAATCATTCAAGAACGAAACACCATGTGTTGCTGGAACTATTTTTGTTGGCAAAATAGAGCAAAAAGAGTCCAAATTGACAATGTTGTGTCTAAAAATGGTTAATGCAAATAATGAAATTATTGTTTAATGAACTGTTGTATAAAATGAATATCACATTTGTAATCGTGTTGATATTCGAGAAAATAGCACTCTTGCTACATGTGGTATTGCTTTATGTTACAAACACAAAATAGAACTCATACAAGGACAATTCATATTGTTGGGGGCATTTTTATTAATTTTGGTGGCATTTCCAAACTTGCACAATGCTATTTTACGTCAACGCCAGACTAGCTTGTTTCTTGTTAAGCTTAAGGGCTATTGCCTAAGTTAGGCTGGCTGTATTGAGATGTTTTAAAGGGATAATTCATCCACATTTTGTCATCTCTTACTCACCCACAAGTTGTTCAAATTCAAACCTGTATGAGTTTATTTTTTTCTGTTGACTGTTGTTCCATTGACTTCTAAAGTAGGAAAACAAATACTATGGAAGTCAATGGCACCCCACAACTGTTTGGTTATAAACATTCTTCAAAATATCTTCCTTTGTGTTCAACAGCAGAAAAACTCATACAAGTTTGGAACAACTTGAAGGTGAGTAAATGATGACAACATTAACATTTTTGGTTGAACTATCCCTTTAATCGTTCAGTGACAATTGGTGACTGACAGTGACAAAAGATGTCCGAGAGTAGGTAGAGCTTGTGTGGTCTCGCAGAATTATTATGAATATGTTTTTGAAATGCTTTATTGAGAATTGATGCCATGGGCCGAATTTACACAAAAACTAAAATATAAAATAATAATAATAATTAAAAAATTCTTGCAAAACTCACACTTTTTTTACTGTGGTGAATATCTGAAAAAACATTGTACAAGAAATGTCATATTATATCATATTATATGTATTATATGCCAATGTATTTTTGGTCAATTTCGCAAAGGTGAAATACTGTTACATTTCTGTGTGTTCCAGACCCATTAACATGGTTGTTTGTTTTGCTTTAACCTGCTCACAGACCCTAAAATATGATTCATACCCAAAGATCTTATTCTTGGAATTAGAGGGAGAATAAAAAAAAAATCCCTTTTCACATCTACAGTGATTTACAGATTTACTTATGAAAAACATAAAATAGTGAACATTGGTGGAAAAGAAAAGAAAGTATGCCTGTCCTTGAGATTAGATGTGTTTAAACACGCAAAGGTGAGAACAAAACATGTTTTCCTCGCAGAGATCTCTTGGTCTTTTCACCTCTCCTACCCAGAAGAAAGATCAAGGTATTACTGTATTCAATCCCACATGCAATATTACCACATGTAATCTCTTTGCTATTTCTCATGCTAGATTTTTTTTCTAAATCTTATAAGTATTTCTCTCTCACCAACTTTATCCATAATAACTAAGATATTTCAAGATAAAATTAAAGATTGGATTGTTAGAGATTTATAGATTAGATTGATTGAGATTTAAGGCTATGTAATACAACAGTATGGCATTTCAATAATATTACATTGTTTATTAACGTAGATCTTACAAAAAAAAACCTAGCACAAGAGGGCAGTGTTAATCCAGGGAATTGTGCAGTCCGCCCTTGTATGAGTATGAATGATTTAAATATTAATTATTTAGGAAGCATAGTAGAATAACCCAGGGCTATATATTTTTTCTTCAGAATTCTTTGTATCTACCATCAGCAGCGGCATTATGAAAATGTAACCACTAGGGGGAACCAAACAAGCATTTTTGATATCCACTAATGTGTACAAAGTTATAGAAACCCATTGCACATCTGTTTGACATTTTTCATAAGGTGATTGTGGGGAGAAATGTACATCATTGTGGGGCTTTAGTATTAAATTAGTATAAAAAATGAACTAGATTAAATAAATAAATAAAAAACCTACCAGACAAAAGTTTGGACTCTGACTTCCTGTGTGTTTGTCATTTTGGTAAAGATCTTTTGTTCAAAGGCTTATGCGTAATAAATGCTTGAAATTTGTTTTGTAGAACATATGCAAATTGTGTGTATGTACAAAAATAAAACTATAATGATTATAATAGCATTTTTAATTGGATGAGCTGGACCGAAGGAGGCTAACAGTGCACACGAGGTTGATGAAAACGCTCATCTCAGAATAAATTTACCAATTACAATGAATATTCAAATTATGCAACGTCATTCGTCCAGAAATGAGCCCGAAAGGAGAAGCAATTAAATTCCTTCTTTAAAGCTGCAGTAACTTTTTGTTGGTTAAAAATGATCCAAAATCTATTTTAGAGCAAGTACATAACCAGCCAGTGTTCAAAACTATCTCCTTACCTTATCCCGATTCACAAAGATAAGCTAATGTGTTATAATTCTGTGGTAGGCTACTGGTGGATTTATAATAATACAATTATTATACAATAATAATAATTTGCACGGTTTGATGTGATACGATGAGCTAAGCGATCATTCGATGGTCAGAGCAAAAGATCAGATAACATTTTGTGGGGGAAATTCGTATTTTGGCCATACTCCAAGACAGAATGTGTGATTCCTCAAAACATTAGATTCATCCGCATTGAGGAGTCATGCCAATGCACAACCCACATAAAGAAGATAATTCCGCTATTAACTGCAATTGCAGGTTTTAAACAGAGATGGGGACAAACAGGCAACACTTAGCCTATGGACTTATGGATAGTTATTAATATTAGCTTTAAAAAATTAATGAAAATTAATCCTCATTATCAGAGGATACTTCACTGCATCAACTCCATAAAGAAAGACTTTCAAATGAAATCTAAATTACTGAAGAATCTCAAAGCTGAAAGACTGAGCAACATGGCCATAGGCATATCAATTTGCCATAAGTGTCACACTGTGTTGGATCGACAAGTGTTTAAGTGGTCATCTAATGAAAACGTGGGCTATAGATTTAAACATCTTTCTTTAGGTTATATGAAGATCACTTTGGAACTGTATTGGAAACTTTTAAACCACAACGTTATCTTTTTTTGTTTGTTTCTTTAAAAAAAAAAAGTTTGACATATATAGATTTTATTGTTTTGTCCGTGTCCCAGACCCAGATGTTTTAATAAACAAGTCTAATATTTACTGTGTTACAGTAATTTAATGTGTAAAAAAATAAACCTGTCCCCCAGAACAATTTAGCCCATAATAAAAATGTTTTACAAAAGTTACTTGTTTACAATGAGAGAAAATGGCTTACACAATATGTAAGAATTTTGGATTGAAATATCCAAAAACCACTAGAACAATGTTATACATTTTGTTGACTTGTGCAATTACATTATTCCAAACGTTTCCAACAATGTTTAAATCCAGAGATATAAGCAATTTTAACCAGCACACGGACTGTGTCCGTGCGTCGCATATCAATGACATCATACCTGCGTTACCCTCGATTTCCGATTTTTTTATTTTGTAGAAACCATGGAAATACCAAAGACGCTTTAATATATTATGTGTTTTATTAGACAGGTGAGCAACTGTTTGGATACATTCATCAACAGAAAACTAATCATTATTATACAGCTCAACACAGTTAGGGCCCTATCTTGCACCCAGCGCAATTGACTTTGTACACCGACGCATGTGTCATTCCTATTTTGCACCCGCGCAAAGCGCGCTTTTCCCTCCACAGAAGCACGTCGCTAAACTAGTGAATGAACTTGCGCTACCTGGGCGGTTCAGCGCAAAAAAGGAGGCGTGTTCCGGCGCAAACAATCCCTGGTGCTATTTTGCTGTTCCATTAAACAATTGCGCCACTGACCAGAAAAAACCTAGTCTAAAGTCAGTGGCGCGTTGCGCGTTGTTCATTATGCTATTTTAAGGGCGCATGCTTGACCATAATGTATAGCGTGCACAACGCGCATACACTTTGCTCATGTAATCTACACAGATGCAACAGTTATTTTTGCAAATCATAAATTGTTACACTAAAAAAATATTAACACATGAGATGACGGAAATCATTGTGGTGTGCCACGAAGATGTGAAAAAATAGGCATAAATCTAGCTTACAAATGATTCAGGCTAATTGTAATAATTAAGGATAAGACCTGTTTGCCCAATAGTGGCGAGACATAGCCTATATGTATATAAGGACATCTGACAAATTGGTTTGTCCGTCAAGAACCAGGAAAAAAAATCGACTGAAAAACTGAAAAAACTGAAAGACTGAAAAAAAAAGACTGTGAAATCACCTTTACCATAATGTACAACATTACAACTTCACTTCTCTGTCTTTCACTGCTCTTACAAGCACATCAGTCTCCTCGGCTGTGAACCGCTCCTGGCGTGCGCCTGGTAAATACGCCATAATAATAGCAATCCATAATGGAACTTGCGCACCTGCTTTTAAAGGGAATGTTGGATGACGCTCGGATTGGTTTATTCACGTTACGCCCAAACCACACCTATGAATAATGAAGCTACTTCAGACCAACCCATTTTAGATTTGCGCCGGGCGCAAGAGCCATTTATCCCGCCGGGAAAATAGCAACAGCGCCGAGACCCGCCCACAAAGTTACTTGCGCTTCGCGCTTTGACACTTGCGTTTCAGATCGTTAAAATAGGGCCCTTAGTCTTATTGTTTAAATCTGGTTTTCTTGATTTACCGCGAGTACCCTGTTTTACCTTGCCTAATATCAATCTAGCTTACTGCAGTGTGCAACAAGTGTAGTAGCTGCCAACCGAACGCACGTGTAACATTTAGCTTATTCACCGTATCCCCAAGAGTTAGATAATTCCATACATACCATTCTCATCTTCGTGTGTGCCATAACTCTGTCTGATGCACCCACCGCTAGCCTAGCTTAGCACAAAGACTGGAGGTAAACAGCTCCAGCTAGCCTACTGCTCATTAAGTGACAAAATAACACCAAAATTTTCCTATTTACATGTTGTGATGTGTATAGTTACATCGTACAAAGTTCCTTGATTACTACGCAGGAATGAGAGTATAGTTCCTAACCACATCAGTCTAGAAAATCGCAACTTTTAATTTTCCGTCGGTCTTAGTACACGATATAGCTAACTATGCACATCACAACATGTAAATAAGAAAATGTTGGCGTAATTTTTTCACTTATTGAGCAGTAGGCTAGCTGGAGCCATTTACCTCCAGTCTTTGTGCTAAGCTAGGCTAGCGGTGGGTGCGTCAGACAGAGTTATGGCATGCACGGAGATGAGAATGGTATGTATGGACTTATCTAACTCTGGAGGATACGGTGAATAAGCTAAAGTCCCAAAAAGTCAGGTCGTTCCTTTAAGGAAATGCTAGATGCAGACAAAATTTTATTTTGTTTAAAACATCCAAGTATACAACACTCGGTAACGCTATTTAGTTTAAGGTGACGTAGTAAATTAGTTAATTAATATTACTTTGTACTTATTTGAGCAAGTACAATGTAACTACATCACCTTAAAATAAAGTGTAACCTAACTTTCTAAAGGTTCATTCATTCTCAGATAAAGCTGGGACTTTAAATGACCTAGATTGAAACTTAAAGTCCTCCTTTTTAAAATGATATTATAGCACTTGATGCTGACTGCTAGAATAGGTTACAAAACAAACAAACATAAAATACTACAAAAAATGTATCTAGGTTTTTAAGGGTTAAAGGGATAGCTCAGTCATAATTCTTTTTCATGTAATAAAGAACCAGCCGGCTACGCGGCTTGTAATTGTGTTACCCGTGGAGACCTGACCTCTGATTGGTGCGGATTAAATTATTTTATTGTCTGACAGCCAGACAACTGACCTATGGTGAAATGTAGAGTGTCTCGTTTCTGTTCATTCAAACAGCTTCTGTGCTTTGTATGTACAAGTGTGTGGGCTATATAGGAGATTTGGGTTGTCTGTTGTATATTGGTGGGCTGTTGATGATGGATTAAGGCCAAAACACGAGAAGAGACAGGCAAAAGGGAGACACAGAAGCAGAGGGAAAAAAGGATGTCAACTGAAGGCTGAATGTTTGTTTAGATGTCAGCATGTGATGTTTCCCAAATTCACAGAAATATTATTTTTATTTTTCATAAAATTATAACTTATAATAGCCAAGAAAAAATCCTCCACACCATTACACCACCAGCAGCCTTAACCACTGATACAAGGCAGGATGGATCCATGCATGTTGTTTACGTCAAATTCTGACCCACCATCTGAATGTCATAGCAGAAATCGAGACTCATCAGACCAGGCAACATTTTTACAATCTTCTAGTGTCCAGGCGGTTAGAGAGTGCATTTTCCTGAGCACTTGGTGGGAGTGGCGGCACTGTTTGCGGGACCTCGATTGTAACAAGTGGTTATTTGAGTGACTGTTGTCTTTCTATCACCTTGAACCAGTCTGGCCATTCTCCTCTGACCTCTGGCATTGCCGCCCACAGACCTGCCAATCACAAGATATTTTCTCTCTTTCCTGACCATTCTCTGCAAACCTTAGAGAAAAATCCCAAAAGAGCAACAGTTTCTGAGATACTCAGACCAGCCCTTCTGTCACCAACAACCATGCCATGCTCAAATTCATTGAAATCACCTTTCTCCCCCTTCCGATGCTCAGTTTGAACTTCTTGATCTTCTTGACCATGTCTACATGCCTAAATGCCTTGTGATAATGTCACGTGATTGGCTGAAGATATTTGCATTAGAGAGCAGTTGAACAGGTGAATCTAATAAAGTGGCTGGTGAGTGTATAAAATGCATAACAAGTGTGATTTTCATTTCCCAAATAAAATAGCTGAAAACTGTAGTTGTAACATAACCCCATGGGACATAAAATTGAAGGTGCATAGATAAATATTAATTTGGCAGTGACATTGAGATTTCAACATAAAATGGACTTTAAATTTATTTGAAAATGTTGAAAATTGAGTTAGTGATATGTTGGACATTCATATGATCACAAAGCTGTCACAACATCTAGCGTCTGATATGTTTTTATTACGACGGCCAAAGCTGGAGTGTTCACAAGAGAGTTCTTGTGTGAATCAGTTTTTCGATTTTGATCTCTTGAGTCGTTAATCTCACCCATATAATCCTGTCCTATTCTTTTTCTTTCATCCCTCACTCTCTTCTCCCAGCCTTTCAGTCTTCCTCCTTTCCTCTATCCCAGTGTTGCTGTTTTTCTTTGATTGAATAAGAAATCCAAGATTCAATCCCTACACTGTAGATGAGTTACCCATGCTCAGACTTATGTTTTTCTTCATAATATTAAATATCATTATTAGATTCTGAAACACCAAAAGATAACATTTAGTGTATTGTTGTTACTTTTATTTTCATTATCATAATTTACTGACCTTTTAGTAAACCTTAGTCATCATTTTTTTTTTTTTTTTTTGTCAGGGTTAATACAATTTTAGAAATTGTTAATTTATTAATGTTATTATGTCAGTGCCAGTTAGAAAATTTGAAGGGTGAGAGAAATTCTGAGCTCATACCAAGTTCGGTTAGTCACACTCTAGCTTAGTTGAGGAGTGAAAAGCGAAATAAAGGGATTTAACGGAAAAGCTGAGCAAGTTTTGTATGCAATTCATTGTGTTTGGGAATACGAGCTTTAAAGAATGAGGTGTGATGAATAATAGATAATACCTAATACACTTTCACCTTTTCCTCCAGCACAGCCCCATAATCCCCTGAAAGCAGAGAGTTTGTAGGAAAATGATTATTATGATTACTGTTGTGTGAAAGGTTTAGGATAGAATGGACTGCTGGCTGGAAAGAGTAAATGTGAGGGAATGTGGAAGGGAACCATTCTGTGCTTCTTCCGATTTTTGCAAACATTATAGTGACATTTTTATTCAGATGCCTTCTCCTTCCTCCTGACCACTTTAAACATTTTAACTCCAAATTAGAAAATTAAATACAAAGTCTGAGTAAAATGTATCAGGCATTGGATTGGATCTTGGCAAAATTGTTTATAAGAAAATAGGCTCATGGGATTTTTTGTTGTTGTTGTGCAAACTGAGGTCCAAACTGGGAGAACTTTGCTGTCATACAAGCCAATTAGTGATACATATCAGACAAAAAGACATGCATTTAAAAGCAAACATTAAAGAGAAAGCACAACCCAAGCACAAAACTGCACATAATCCAGACTTTAAAATCACACATGAACAGATTTTGGACAGTGTTCATAATATCCATCAGCAAAACAAACACTGTTAAAGCATGAATGAATGTTATAGGTGCTGATAAACCGCCCTCCAGTGTGGTCTCATTGCTAATGCTGTTTCCCGCCATAACAATCACAGGCACAGCGCCTCTTTTGAGTAGTACTGTATGACAGATATATGAGAGTTTGCGTAAAAGTGTAAATTGCGTCATCAAGCACTTCATAAGGAACCACTTTTGCATGAACCCCTGCTTGGTTCACTACCTTTTTACCGAAAAAAAATCATTCTTAATTAACCATGCCACAGTTCAGCAGACCATCAAGATTATGACTGACAATACAACAGTTCAGCAGAAACGTGAAAACTACTCATGTGACACAGCAGTCCATACCTGACCAAACACAGATGCCACAATGGGTCTGAGTTTCCTGCGCTCCGTCTCTACTCTGAAGGGCTCCGCGTCAGGTTCAGTGGGCGAGTTCAGACTGAGGGTTTTGGTTTTGGGCGGGCGTTTGAAGCTGCCGCCACCTGAAGAGGTGCTCCATCTCCTCAGCTTCTCTATCTTCTTTCTAAAGGACCCCTACATGGAGAAAAAGAGCATTTGATCAGAGAGCGTGATGAAATTTGAGGTATTTACGATATATGGAGACCGAGACTAGTTATCACATGGACTATATATCAATAACTGTGAGGTTTTCACTCTAAAAAATGCTGGGTTGTTTCAACACATGTTTTAGGTCAAATATGGAAATATCCAACCAATGGTAGGAGGGGTGAGAAAGAAAAAAGTATCACTGTTTCCACAAAAATATCAAGCAGCACAACATTTATAACAATAAGAAATGTTTTTTTGAGCACCAATTCAGCATATTAGAATGATTTCTGAAGGATCATGTGACACTGAAGACTGCAGTAATAGTGCTGAAAATTCAGCTTTGCCATCACAGGAATAAATGACATTTTAAAATGTATTAAAACAGAAAGCTGCTATTTTAAATTGTTACAAAATTGATCTATTAAATGCAGTCTTGGTGAGCATGAGACTACTTTCAAAAACATTAAAAAAAATCTTACTGACCCCCAACTTTTTAAGTGTATATAATATTTTATTATATGATACTTTTTTATTTATTAATTACAATTTTTGTTTGTCATTTTGTGCAATAATTGTGTTCAAAAGTTGTATTTTGTTGTTGAAACTTTAATGTATGTGCCTTTACAGAAAGCCATACCCTAAGAAACCTTAAAAATGTTTTTCATTAACAATAATTGTTCATTACACATACTGTAGTGTCAGATTTACTACTTTTTCAATCAGTTGTGCTCCATATTAGCATAACTCTCAAAGGTCACGTACCTTTTTGACAATCTTGTCTTGAGGAACCTCAATGGTTTCCATGCTGCCTGCTTCCATAGACATTTTTCCCTGTGACGACTGATGAGCATTAATGCTTTTCTACGGCTCTGTGTTTCTGCCTCTCACTTTGTCTGTTTAGATTCTGTTGCAGGAAATTACATTGAGTGTTTCCTCTGGACATCACTCGCCCCTCCTCTCTGTCTCTCTCTCCCTCGCTCATGTTCTTTCTCTTTCATTCATTCTCTCTCTCTCTCAATCTGTTTCTCTCTAATACGGTCCCTCCATCTCTCGCTCTCTCTCACTCATTCATATGTAGGTTCTCTGTCTCCTCCCCCTTTTGCTCTATAGATGCTCTTTGTCAAATTAATATGGTAAATATTTTCCCATTGCCAGACGCAATAATACAAGAAAACTTGATTCTAATGATTTCCTTTTATTTTTTAGTCAAAAGAAAACGGATACTCCAAACATATAGTCCAAATTCATTGTCATTTTATATTATAATCTCACCTTTTTTGTTGTGACACAATTTTGAAAAGCAAATGAAAATGCTTTTATTTTTATTCCCACAACAACTATATTCATTTTGTTTCATCAGTCAGTAGATTTATGTACCGGCATTGTGTGATTGGACTGTAAGGAGAAAAGACTCATCTCTCATTCTTTTTCCTGATTTACATCTGATTTAATCCTTTATCCTGTCTCCTGCTCTCTCGCAAAATCCTCTTACACGTTCATGTTCTATAATTTTTCATCCTCTATTTCCACTAAACACCATTTATTTACATTGCCACATCTATATAGAATTATTCTAAATTAAGCCATTTACCTTCCAAAAATGTTGAGAGATTGCTTTTTTAAAATAATACTAAAATTACATGATATGTAAATTCATGATTAATCATTTGTGGGAATGATTACTATATGTTTCATTTATTTTAATAGGTTTATTTGCAAGTTCATGACAATTTCCATATTTTACTTGAAATTGCTTACTGAAAAAAAAAAACCCTACTTTGAATAGATAATTTTATGTATTATGCTCTGTGCCATTTGCTGCCCAGCCAAATGCTTAAAATGATAAATACTATACTTACATTTTTTTTTTGCAGTTCAATATTGTCAACTACCCACACTCTAAAAAATGCTGGGTTAAAAATAGTTGGTTTGAAAATGGACTAACCCAGCGGTTGGGTTACATATTTGCTTAAAACAACCCAATCACTGGGTTAAAACAACCCAATTGCTGTGCTAGTCCATTTTTAACCCAGCATTTTTTAGAGAGTAGAATTTTCTTCCACTGAACCGCATGCAACCTTCTGGATGCATCTTCTGAAATCGGTCCTCGATCAAAGACCAGATGTCCTGACAAGCAGCAGTTTCAATAAGTAGGGGGTAAGACTCGCATTCCACAGCATGCTTTTGTTTATAGGATTTTTGCAGCATGCATAGCCCACACACAAACAGTAATGTTATGTAAGATTAGAAGCAGAGAATAAAGGACAAAATCCACAGAGGCAACTGATCCCTATGATCTGCATGGCACATTTTGTACTGATCTCGAGGAATTTATGTCACACTCAGAGAGATGCTAGAAATGCTTTCATTAGATGATCTGGTTGCTGTAAAGACCTATGGAACAACCAACAATCGTCATTGTGGGCTGCTTAATGTAATAAGAAGCATATTTAATATAGCCACGGGAAGAATATGAAAATATGAGTTCTTGTACACTATTTGTATGACAATGAGTCGGTGAACACATACACTCGCAGTTTTAAACACTTCTTGATTTGCGTGCTCTCCACCGCTTTCCACCGCTTGTTTCAAGCTGCCTGTGACGCATACATGGAGTTTTAATACCTCTAATAGCATCTGTTTCATTCTGTTGCAGCACAGTGCTCACCAGGGCCGTGCAGAGAGTTCTTCAGGGGCAGGGGCTCAAATGTAAAAAAGGGGCATATATATATATATATATATATATATATATATATATATATATATATATATATATATATATATATATATATATATATATCCTTATGCTCATCAAGCCTGCATTTATTTAATCAAAAATACAGAAAAAAACAGTATCCTAATATTGTGAAATATTATTACATTATGTTCTTTTTAACTTTTTATTAATCAAAGAATCATCACAGTTTCCATCATTGACATTAAATCCTCATATTAGAATGATTTCTGAATGATCATGTGACACTGAAGAGTGGAGTAATGATGCTGAAAATCCAGCTTTGATCACAGGAATAAATTATATTTTAAATTATTTTAAAATAGTAAACCATTATTTTAGTAATATTTCACAATATTGCTGTTTTTTATTAAATAAATGCAGGCTTGATGAACATAAGAGACTTATAATGCTGCATAATATTCAAGAATGGTAAGTTAATATAATAAAGTCCTTTCACGTCACCATTTCGCCAGCCTACACTTCATATAATAGGCCTGTGCCGGCGGCACTTGGGTTTTGTTAACTTTGATAGTTTCATGAAATAGTAAACGGTGTATCAATATACATAAATACAAGTGAATTTAACACTACTTACCATTAATGCGACTTTTGCTGCTGTGGTTTTGTGCAGGGATTTGTTTGTTGTCAGTTAAAATCCATTTAGTTAGTGATGGAATTTAAAATATGACACAAACCACAGGAAATCGTTCCACAAACGTTAGTTAGTCTGTCCATTTAATTTTCAACCGATTTATGAATAAGAACAGAAAATTACCGCTCCACTTTACATCGCCCAATGGAATTTGAACTTGCTTTGCCAGATCACGATTGGTTGGTGTAACATATGACAAACGGGCATTGGTGAATTGTGTAATACTTATATAATATATAGATTTGTAATTAAATCAACACATTAGCTCTGATTATGGATGAAAAAAAAAATATTGGTTTACTTTTTTCCCGTAAGGCCACACACTCTCTGAAAGGACCATATTTGGCTCGAGAGCCGTTTCCGAGCAGTGGAAAATCAGCTGTCAATCAAAACGCACGCAACCCATAGCAACGCGTTATGGCAACGCCTCAACAGAAATTGTCCGACTTTTGAGCCGTTCGTTACTATTGTATACATTGTCATGTTATTATAATCACATTTATTTAGTTTTATTGACCACGATATTATCATTGATATTTGTCTGAGAGGGGCACTTTTGATTCATTTTGAAAAAGGGCAGGGGCTCGAGCACCCAAAGCCCCCCCCTCTGCACGTGCCTGGTGCTCACTCTTTTACAGCTTAAAACATGAACTGTTCCGTCTGTCCACTCTGTTCTCCATCCGTTCACTAATTTCTACCCCCCACCCTCACACGATCTCTTGCTAACAACTGCTGAAAACTGTCAACACTCATTGAGTATACAGATACAGTGGAGGTCTTGTACATCAGTAAAGACCACATTAAATGATTTCTTTAAACCTTGGAAATAAAGATTTTGTATTTTGAAAATGATGGGAAATGAGGAAGAAATATTTGAGATTCGGCACTATTTAACCAAGCAAGCCCATTTATAATGTTAATCATGTGAGCAGCAGATGCTTGGATGTTCTGGCTTCCATTGATGCACAAGATGGCCTTTGGAACGTTTGCAAGTAATGCTGGATAACATGATCAGCAGGTTTTACACAAACTTTTAGGTACACATTGCTCACTTTATTAGGTACACATTGCTAGTACCAGGTTGGACCCTTTGCCTTCAGAACTGCCTCTTAATTCTTCGTGGCATAGATTGAACAAGGTGCTGTAACCATTCCTCAGAGATTTTGCTCCATCTTGACATGATAGCATCACACAGTTGCTGCAATTTGTCAGCTGCACATTAACAATGTGAATCTCATGCTCCGGCACATCCCAAAGCTGCTCTATTGGATTGAGATCTGTGGCTGTAGAGACCATATGAGTATCATGAACACATTTTTATGTTCAGGAAACCAGTTTGAGATGCTTTGAGCTTTGTGACATGGCATGTTATCCTGCTGGAAGTAGCCATCAGAAGATGGGTGCAGCGATGCACTGTGATCATTTGTGGACGGTTTTGAATTACTGTTGCCTTTCTATCCGTTTGAACCAGTCTGACCATTCTCCTCTGACGTCTGGACCATCAATTGCTGCTCATTGGATATTTTCTATTTTTTGGACTATTCAACCCTAGAGATGGTTTTGTGTAAAAAAATCTTAGCAGAGCAACAGTTTCTGAAATACTGAGACCAGCCCTTCTGGCACCAACAAGCATGCCACATTCAAAGTCACTTAAATCACTTTCTTCCTCATTCTGATGCTCAGTTTGAACTTCAGCAAAATGGCCTTGACCATGGCTGAAATCCGCAATAGAGGGTATGCATTGACATCACTTCCCACCGGAACACGCCCCCAGCCGGACTGAGTGGCAAAACAGCTGCTGCATCACTGGATTTAATAGGGGAAACTGCGAAAACGTGAGTAAAACAAACGATTATCAGTTTTAATGAAAGTTTGGGGAACAAAACGTATAACTGTACCTTTAAAGGTACACAGTTGGTCCTTAGGGTACAATTACCCCTACAATTAACCATTGGCATGCAAGTTCGGTCCTAGTGAGTCGCTGTCCTGCAGAGAATTGGCTCCAACCCTGAAATACATCTATAGAAGCTCTTATTGAGAATTAACAGAGGTTTAGATGTTGGTTTTATTGGAAATATTTGGTCACTATTATGGTGATCAGTGTTTGATTCAGTTGGCCATTTTGACTCTTGACTTTAGTTTGTGGTTTTTGTTCCAGTGTTAACAAAACACATAATCTGTTCAAGTCAAAAGAAGCCATGAACAAAAATTGTCATGAAGAAAAATGTTTGACTGAACTCATCACTGACTAAAAATATTGATAAATAATATTCACCAACAATACTTTCTTGCCACAGATCAGGCATTCTGAATTTTGATTTTTAAATACATTCAAGGGGGAAAAGAGTTTAGACGCACACAGATATCAGGAATCAGCATATGAATCTCAACAATGATGACATGCTTAATGCTGCAATGCATGCTGGGAGACATGACCTCAATACAATATATAGGGTATGATTTTACACCAAAATTCAACATATTGACATAAAATGATAACTGAAAATCCACGTTTCTCTGCCTGGAGTCCAGTTGTTGCTGTGAAATCCATTTGCTTCTCTTTTCTGTAGCTTTCAGAAGTCTGTTAAACTATACCTCAGATTTATTGTCAAAAATGTTTCCAGTCAACCTCGAAGCTCTTTCCTGTTTTAGATGTGTTTTTCGCGTCATTACACTGAAAACCAATGCTGGCACTCAGACTTTTTAGCCACTCAGTGGGCGTAACTGCAGTCAATTAGGATGACGGCGACGTCATGTGCATACCCTCTATCACCCCCTAAACCCTCAATCACCATTCCCTACTTTAGTCTACTAATACAGTTCACTTGAAGGAGTAAATGAAAATGAGTGAGTGAATTCGGACAGCCGTTGAATTCGGACATCGGCTGTACACTCTTTATTGCAGACTGTCCTCCAAAAAAAAATGACTCTGGTCGTTTTTTAAGCACCTTATTGCAACCTTTATTTACTTTTTTAAGTCATGCACCCTCTAACTGGCGTAAAAATAATGACAGTTTTGTGTTACGTCTGTTGTCATGAAATGAGTATGACTGCTGTTACCAATCAAAATGCGTGTTTATTTAAATGCAATGTGTGGACTTTTTTACCATCATTTCCATTTAGCAAAAATCTTTTTTTATTAACCCAGCCCACCCCTAAACCTTCCCAGTGATTTATAGTGCATATACACTTTATGAGCACATGCATTCCCTGGGATCATCAAACCCATGATCACATGATTAGGGGAGAGCGGGGCACAACCTAACGCTTTTTGACTTTCTCAGTTTGTGTAAATCCACTTGGGGTTCAGAGTATTTATTTTTTCCCACATTAATTGCACACATGTCTAGTACAATTATGTGGTTTTGTTTCATTAATACAGTGTAAACTTTTTTCTTGATTTACCCCGAAAGAATGGAAGTGAAATGTGACAACATGCCCCATAGGTGGGGTACATTGTAACGTGGTGGGGCACAATGTAATAGGGATGGCTCGATACCACAATTTTGTCTTCGGTACGGTACCACAATCTAATACCGAAGTACCGATATTAAATCGATACCATACAGGGTCTGAATTTTGATGCGGGTATTGTGCATAATTTTGCTCACTCTCGCAAGTTTTGGGTTTATGAAGCGGGAAATTACCGCAAATGTTTATTATTAAATTAATCAACAAAGATTGTCACATCAATCAGTCATTTGGAAACTTTTTTGTAAGTAATTTCAGCATTACTGCGCGTCTCCATTGCTTCTGGCTTGAAAAGACATCGCACCTGCACTATAAAAGCAATCTGCGCACTCAGATTCAACACTTTCGCTTCCGTTGTGGGACAGCTGACGGAAATCACTGCCCACGTCTTTTTAAACCTCGCCAATTTGAACATACAAGCGATTTTATAGCATTTCGTAATACATATGGGATGAGAGCTCTTTGAGAGAGAGAGTTTTCTTTGCGCTCATGCCAACAACAAACACACACACACACACACACACACACACACACACGCCTAAAGAGCTCGCGCATTCCAAATTAAGTTGTTTTTCCTCAGTCAAATACACACAAAATTATGTCAAAAATGTCAATCTTTAGTGAGTAGTTACATAAACACAGTTGGTTATGTCTTTCGCGGATGTAAATAGTGCAATAGTATGCGTGCAAATATTATGAGGTCTAAACGTCACTGGTTGAAACGAACGCTGGAGATTTCTTTATATTTAAACGATACGATCTTATGTATGTGCGTTAATCAGTGTTAAAAGAAAAATGTCTAAATTAGATCGTTAGAATTATGCACTCACCTGTCGATCTCTTAATGTCTTACAAGTCAGGAATTAAGTGGCAGATGCTTGGCAAGGTTTGATGGTTTTTCAGCAGTTTTATAAGCAAAGTAATTCCAAATTTCACGTCTACTCGTCTTTATTAATGAGTTTTGTGCGTGTTGAGTGAGATTCAACTGCTGTATTCATCTTGTTCTGTTGCCACATTTGCCGGTTTCGCGTCAGTTTGGGTAGCGCGCTGCCACCTAGCGGTGAACTTCGGAACAGCAGCATATACCGAAATGAGCAAAATCATGATATCGTACCGTTTGAAATAAAATATATACCGGTATTTTTGCAGTACCGGTATACCGCGCATCCCTACAATGTAACATGACCAAATAACAGCTTAAAGGTCCCATGGCATGACATTTTCATTTTATGAGGTTTTTCAACATTAATATGAGTTCCCCTAGCCTGAATATTGTCCCCAAGTGGATAGAAATGTTGATCGGTCTTTCTCTGCCTTTGAGAAAATGACAGGCCAGACGAGCCAATCCTGAAGTCTCCTGGTTTGACGTCCAAGCAGGAACGGTTACCTCACTTTCCTCCACCCAGAGAATCTGGCACGCCCATGCAAACGCTCCAGAGATCATTGCTTGTGAACGAGTGAACGCTGGCAGTTTCTCAGTGTTTGGATGTACAAATGAAAACAGAAGTCTTTTTTCAGTTCCTTCTGATCTGTGATCAGTGATTTCTGATGTGTAGCTAATTATTTATTATTCGTGCACACAATGCGGCTTCTCTCTCTCCCGACAGAACGGTGTTTTCGTGTTTTCTATCTTGTGAGTCAGTGTTTTTGTACATCCTCGTCGCGTCTATCTGTTCTAAAATGTGCATACAGTCATGAGTTTCTGCTCAACATCGGCAGAGTAACATCTTTAGAGATAAACCTCACACACGCCGAAGCTCGGGCTGCACTGACCGGTCGGCCTTCAACATCCCCGACCCCCAGTACTGCATCTGGCCCACAGCGGAGGCACCAAACGCGGCGTGAGATTAAGCAGAAGGGGGGTAAGCGTGAGAATATTCGGGCTAGCCAGCCTAGCCCCACAATAAACTGGATTACATTCGATTACTGCTGTTGTGTCTTTGTTTGCGCTGTGTACTCAACGCGCGTCACTGACGCTTTTATTTTATTTTAAAAATAATGCTATTATCAACACTTACTTTTAACTCGTTCATCTCGACAGCTGTAATTGTACTTTGCATGTGTTACAAAGTTGGTAATAATGATGAAGACGGACTCGGTGTGACTGGGACTCGTGTTTATTCAGAACTCTCAGATACAAACACAATAAACTTGCGCTGACTGACAGCGCTCTCATAACTCAGTAGTTACTATAAATAACTTTGTTAGCAATCGCTGAGCTCCATCTCTGGTACATTAGTGATGTCCGGTTCGCGAACGATCTTTCTTTTGAACCAGTTCTTTTTAGTGAACTGAATCAGTTCACCAAATCGGACTGAATCGTTCTAAACGGTTCGCGTCTCCAGTCAGCGCTGATCCATAATTTACTAAAGTTACTAACTTTCTGACATGAGTGACAGTCCCTCCGACTAGAAATAGACTAATAACCTGAAGTATATGCTGTAACTACAACAGTTCAGACATGCTGAGAACTGATGTGAAGTGAACTCAGGTCCATCCGTCTCTCTGGCAGCAGCTCGTGCCTCGTAGACTTCGTTAAACCACGCCCCCTCCGCTCATTTAAAATGCAAAGATGTCAGCCAATCACAACAGTGGGCGTTTTTACTGAAGTCTCACAGCAGACACGCCTCTTGAAGCAGGGCATTCAGCCACAGGGCAAACAGCAGTATAGAAAAAATGCCTTTTATTTCTAAATTATGACATTTTATGATGTAAAAGTCATACTAACAATATAAGTACACCTCAGGAAACATTATAAAATAATAGAAAAATGCCATGCCATGGGACCTTTAAACTGTTTCCTGATATAATCAAAAAAATATCCAAGACAAACTAAAATATTTTGTCAACAAAATACAATTATTACATTTTTAAAATAAAATAATGGCATTTTTTAATCATTAAAATTATAAGCATTTTTGAGTTTGACTACAAACACATCGCTAAATACAGCTATACAGCATAGTTCAAAACATAATAATAATTGATAATATCTGAACATTAACTCTCAGTCATTATTCCCCCTTTTCTCATGGTTTCTCAAAAGAATTCATAAAAGTATAGAATATAATGGCATATTTCTAATAGGGGCTCATTGTAACGCAGTGTTACAACGCACCCCATCTGCGCAAATAGGATTTAAACCGTGGCTTGTGTCTTCTGATGGTTAGATCAGCATTAAAGAACGATCTCAACTGTTAAATAACAGATATAAGATTAAAATAATATCGGATTTGTCTTATTTTAAATAAACACAAAAAACAGAGATGAAAACTAAACTTAAGTAAGAAATTAACTTTTGCTATGGTTAAATAAATGTTCAGTAATATCTTCCAGAGATTTTTTAATTTTGGCGCTATTTTTTTCTCTAAATAATGTTGATATGGCAACTAGTAAATACACTAAGTTTCGTCATTCTGGCATGTGTGGAAAGGGTTAAAATATGCGTGTTACAACAAACCCCGCGTTAGGTTGTGCCCCGCGCTCCCCTACATGATGTTGTATTTTGCAATGCTCTATCAATTGAGGTACGCAAAACCCGAAATATCTTGCAAATAAAAGGAAACAAACCATTAAAATGAAAATGTTGTCTATAGGGGCACAACTTTAGTAAACGCTCCTATGGGTCGTATTTCATGTATTAAAATGAACGTGTCCTGTTGTCGAAAGGGGCTCAACTTTAGTAAACGCTCCTATGGGTCGTATTTCAGGGAAGTGACAAACGACCTATAAAGGCGTATTAGTTGGAGGACATGTTGCTTTATTGTGGAGCAATGTGGAATAGAATAGAGTGCGTTCGATAACGTCCACTATGGTTTCAGACACCACTACAAATGGCTTTCCCCTAAAATAATGCCCTATTTGAGTGTATAGGGGGCGATTTCGGATTCAGCTCATGTCTACATGCCTAAATGCATTGAGTTGCTGCCATGTGATTGGCTGATTAAATTTACAGTAACGAGCAGTTGAACAGGTTTACCTAATAAAGTTGGCCAGTGATATATATATAATAATAACAATAATAATAATAATTATATATATATATATATATATATATATATATATATATATATATATATATATATATATATATATATATATATATATATATATATATATATATATATATATATATATATATATATATATATATATTCTGTGGAATGCAATATGTATTATTTATAGCAGAAGGTCCATAATTTTATATACAATGATGACCACAGCCGTCAAGCAAGATTTTACATTTTTCATATGGCTTCACTAAAGCACTAAAAATGTGGCATAAAACACATTTTTTTGTATGATGCATTTATCACACTTCTCCCTCTTTTGACAGTTTGTCAGCCCTTTCACTGTATGGAAAAGAACAGCATAAACATTCTTCAAAACATTTTATTTTGTCTTACACAAAACATGACATAACAAAACAAAGAAAATCTGAAATTTTTGTTAATTGTTTTACTTGCTGATAATATAATTAATAATAATATTTTGTATAAAATTAGAAAAGATTGTGCTACAGGTAAAACTTTATCATAAGATTTTCGCTTTTGTTTTATTGTACAGTCGTCTAGTGCTTTCTAGTTAAAAAATGTGTTTCTAGTCGTTTTTTCCTTGATAAAAAAACAAGCTCATGCAACACAAAATGATGAGGAGAAGCATCTGATGAGAAGCTTCAAGACAAATATTCATATACAGTATATATATAAATATATAATGTATGTATGTGTCTGTGTGTATATGTATGTAGTTGGTAATCCGAGCAAATGTGAGAGAACACAGACAGGAATATGGGCCATGTTGTTTTTGTTTTTAGTTCATTTGTTTCACCAGTGGCAAGGACTCTCTTTAATATTCTCAAAATCACAACAACCTCCGAGATAATCCAACATGACTAATGCTTAAATCAAACCCAGTGGAGGACAGACACAGAAAAAGATAAAGGCTTATAAGGCCATCCCATGATTGTGACCTCTAGTTGGTAGACCGTAGTTCACTCAGAAACATCAGTCGTCAGTACCAGGTAAGGTTTTTCCACAAGATAAAGTTACATTTTGTTCTCTCTCTATTTCATTTGTGGGACGGCTTTTAAAGCCGAAGAGGTTGATGGAGCCCTGGGAGTCACGCTGGATGCGGGGAACTCTGGGAGTGGTTGGAGAGCTGAGGAAAGTGGGAGACGATAGATCTTTTTTCCTCATCATTCCAGTAACCAGAACTAATGGCCCACCTTCCTCGACCAGCCCCTCAAAAAGCGCCCCTAGACTTTGGCGGATTCGAGTGCAGAAGTTTGGACAGCTAAAAGTGTAGATAATCGGATTCAACACAGAGTTCAGGAAAGTGAACGTCGTTGCGACAGGTAAGGACACCTCCACCAGATCCACAAACTCTATCTTGTACTGAGCCGTCACCTCCAGCAAGCAGAAAACGTGGTAGGGCAGCCAGCAGAGAATAAAGGTTGCGATCACCGAGACAACCATTTTCGTGAAACCTTGCGAGAGTAAAGCGCCTTTTTGTCCGCTTGGCGAAGACAGGCTGCGGAAGAATTTCATGGATCTCTGTTTGTCATTGCTCGCACCCTGCCGTCTACTCTCGAGCCTCTTCCTGCGAGCCTGCAGCTCTAAAACAAAGGAAGCATAACTGACGGCAATGACCACCAGCGGCACGACAAACGCCAGCAACACTTTGGACACTGCCGTCGCTGCCTGACGCACTTTGCAGTTCGTAAGCAGCGTGCTCTGGGAGGAATAAAGTGCAAAATCATGATAGCAAAGTTTGCGGCCGTCCTTCTTATCCACAACGGAGCGGAACATGAAATACGGAAACGCGTTAAATGCCGCCCACGCCCATCCTAGGCCGCAGATTTTCCATGCTGCCGACACAGTCCGATGATTCTGAGTCCACACCGGCTTAGTCACCAGCAAACAACGGTCCAGCGATATCACAGCCAGTAGGAAGGCAGAAACAAACATGTTGAGGTAAAAGATGGAGGCCTGGACCGCACACAATGGGCCGCCCAACTCCCAGCTGTGGCCCATCAGTAGGTAATAAGTGAAAAGCGGCAAGGTTAGTGTGGTTAGGAAGTCCGACAGCGCCAGATTGAGAACCCATACTGCCGCAACTGTCTTGTTACGAAGTCGGCAACCAAGCACCCACAGCACCAGTCCGTTTTCCAGGATGCCCAGAGCGGATACCACACCATGCACACCTACCACTGCCAGGTTCACTCGAGCGTCCTTGTTCCAGGTGTGGGAGATCATTGTCTGCAGAAGGGGACAGTGGCTGAGGGAGGAATTAGGAGGTAATGAGGAAGTCATTCCTGTCAAAAATAGAGAAAAAATATTCATGTATTATATCACAGCCATCTGAAATGAAGCACAAATATCAACAAATCAAACCTCTATTATGTGTTTGAAATGTGTTTTTTTGTTCTTTCTTAAAGTTTAACATCTGTAGGATCACATCAAGAACGTTCACTATAAAGATAACTATATTACACTGTAAACCCTAATGCTCAAAATAATGAATTGCTTTGAGTAGAACCAACTCAAATTAAACAAATTGGTTCAAACAAATGAACTTTTATGAGTATTTAGAACTTTCTTTTTCTTTTGAGTTCTCAAAACGTACACATTTTAAGTAATCTGAATTGTTTAATTGTTTTGAGTTTTACAAACTTGTTTCTTTTCATTTAGACTGTGCTGGGATTTCTATTTCCCAGCATGCTTTGCCATGACACTCAAAAGGGACAGTAAATCAACCCTCTACAATGCAAGTAAAACACTCGCATATGCGAGTAAATCGTCACTCTGGGCGATTAAATAATATCTATCATTAGCCATTGGCTAATAAATTCTCAGATTTTACTCGCCAGTGTGTGTTTGATGCTAAGAATAAGTTTAGCATAAATATATTTTTACTCGCTGAACACTCGCTTGAGAGAGTTTCGCTCTTGTCAAGTGATCTATACGATTTCAAATCAGCTCATCTGACGTACCGTAAACTCTAGTGTGAAGAACTCCGTCGCTTTGCTGAACGCGTTTCTCACACACAGAGAGAGAGAGAGAGAGAGAGAGAGAGAGAGAGAGAGAGCGCACGAGAGTCTTACATACCACGCAAAATCGACACGCTACATGTTAACTATATTTTTTGTTGTATTTTCCTGTCAAAATAACGGAGTTAATTTGGAATTATTCAGCTTTTAAGAACAAGCAGAAGATATGCTGTTTTTTTCCGGTAGTGGGTGGAACTAATGCGCAAACGGCAATCTCATTGGCTGGCGCTCATCTTTTCCAGTCCCTGTTTTGATTTCAGCAAATCAGTTTGAGCAAATGCTGTCAACGTGATTAATATTCATGAACCCAGCAGCTCATCAATCCTTAGTGCGTTGTATATTGTTATTAGTAGTAGAATTAGTATTATTTTTATTTTTTTTAATAATATAATATAATTACTATTTTCTATTTTTTAACAGAATCACCAACAATATCTTAAGCACCACCACCAGTCCAAAGTTTAGTTAAATTACAAATATGCATTCATGGTTACCAACAGTTTTAGTTCTAATTACTGAAGTTCTATCATTAAATAGTGCTTGATTATTATACTATCATAACATAGTCTAATGCTTGATTGACTGATGTTAAGCATGTACGTTCAGATATTTGAAAAGCTGTGCAATTTTACAAAGATATTGATAAATTTGGTAGAATTTATATATATATATATAATAATATATATATTATATATATATATATATATAAGTATAATATAATATAAAAAAATATATCAGTCTGGCGACTAAACAAAAAAATGTACTAGCCAATGGCGATTCTACTAAGGTGTGCGTAGAGGGTTGTAAATGCTAAAATTGTGTTATATTATGTTTTTTTTGTGTTCAAGATTAATGTTAGGTGGGAGATTTAGTAGTGTTTAATGTTTTACCATCATGGTGACGAGTGGAGCATGAGCTTAGTTCGAGAACAGGTATGTTTAATGTATTATATTGCTTTCCTCATTCAACAAGTGCAATGTTATGCTAATGCTACCATGGCATTGTGTAACCAATTAGCAAGGTGGCATTTGTTGTATTGGCTAGTTAAAGCTAGTAAAATTTCCACTACTACAAATATGAGATTACATGATATTTTAAAGTTAAATGTATGAATTAGCTTACTCAAATATTTCAAGTTCAGAGCAATTCAAATGTATGATTTCAAAATAAAAATCTGCAAGTTCTGCTTACTTAAACTTTAAATTTCTTAACAAAAAAAATTGAGGCAAACATAAATGATGTAGTCTCAACACAAATGGTTTAGGTTAACTTAACATTTTACACATTTCATTTTATATAGCGTAATAAAATTGAGTGCAAATGGCAATTAAGTAAAAAAAACTTCAGATTTGTGTTGTTTCAGCTTATTTTATTTAAATAAACTGAGCAAACAGCTAAAATAATTTTTTGAGTGTATCTTTATCCTTTATAGTTGTCTTTGGTGTGAACGGGCCATAAAGGAGTAGTTCACTTCAAAATGAAAATCCCCCCATCTCATCCAAGATGCTCATGTCTTTCTTTCTTCATTAGAAAATTTTTTTTTTTTTTTTTGAGGAAAACATTCCAGGATTTTTCTCTATATAATGTATTTCAATGGCAACCAACGGGTTTAAGTTCCAAATCAATGCAGTTTCAAGGGGATTCGAAGGGTTTCAAAGGGCTCTGCACGATCCCAGCCAAGGAATAGGGTCTTATCAGCGAAACCATCATTCATTTTCTAAAACAAATAAACATTTATATACCTTTTAACCTCAAATGCTCGACTTCTGTGTTGTTATTCTTCACGATGTATGACGTCATCACGTCGGAAAGGTCACGTCTGTGACGTAGGTGGAAGTACCATCCCAGTGTTAAAACGAATGTACAAAGACTAAATCAAACGCCCTTTACAAATATAAAGGTAAAACAATGATGTCGGACTATTTTAAAGTTGGAGGAGAACATGAGATGGGAGTTTTTCAGCACTTCCACGTACGTCATAGCCGTGACCTTTCCGACGTGATGACATCATATGTCGTGAAGAAGAACAACATGAAGTTGCGGTTAAAAAGTATATAAATGTTGATGTAAAAAATACAGTAAAACAGTAATACTGTGACATACTGTTGCAATTTAAAATACCTGCTCTATTTTAATATATTTGAAAATGTAATCTATTCCTGTTATGGCAAAGCTAAATTTTCAGCATCATTACTCCAGTCTTCAGTGTCACATGATCCTTCAGAAATCATTATAATGTGTAATTTTGTGCAACAACAAAAAAAAAAAAACAGTTCATGTGACAGTGACAATATTAAGTTACCTAAGTCGATCTAAAAAAAGAGTTACTTATACTTACATAACATTTCCCAACAATTTCAAAAAAGAGGAAGGAAGAAGTAGAGAATGTGAAAACAAGCAAATAGGAAGCTATGGTGAATAATGATAATCAGATGAGCTTTGAAGTTAAGCAAACCCTGTCTACTTAACTGCATTTACAGTAATACTCTAATGAACTGTCTTAGTCTCTTAACTGGGTTAGTCCTGTCTGTGAGGTTTCTGATGTCGCTATTCTGACTACTCAACACTTACATCCAAGACCTCGCTACAATAAGGTATGTCGAAATTTTGTCTCGGTTTAAGCATGTGCGTGGATGATTGCAAGCGCTTTGAGTCACAGCATTTATTATTGTCTGCATTTGGTTTTATTTCTGAGTCAAAAAGCAGCAGGCAGACCAATCCAAAATGTTTATCAACAAATTCTCACATTCTCTTGCTTATTTAAAACACATATATTTTGCATTAGTTTACAGTGTCTAAAAAAACATTACATTACAAGTGCTTTCATAACGATGCATGCCATAATGTTGAAATTCGAGATTCATTGGTATTATTGTTTTAAACAAGAACTCAAGAATCGTATTTCACACTTGCGTAATAATGGATGTTTTAGAAGAAATGATGACTGCGCAATGACATTCGCTCAACCTCATTTGGTTGTCAGTTATTATTACTCAGGAAAATCTTGGTGTTGTTGATGTAAGCCTAATACGGGACTGATAATGGACTTGAAAAAATGCCATGATGAAACACTTGAGCATATCACTACCTGCCCTCTCCAACAACATTTAGTTACTTAGAAAATTTGACCAGGGTTTTGGGAAAAGCAAAGAATGTTGTGGAAAAAAAGAAGAAAATTAATTAAATTACATTGTAGCAATGCAGGTACTCACCTATAAGACTTAAGGATTGGTCCTCAAGAGAAACTGCCTGAAAGACAAAAAAAATCAGTAATTGTGTAGATTAATTATTCTGTGTAATCATATTTTAGCAAACATGGTAGTCTGCTCCCACACAGTAAAATGCTATATGAATATGCTATATATATATTGTATTAAGTGAAATAAATGCTTAGTTAGTATCTCACTTAAAGTTCTAGTAACTAAAAAAGAACTGTAGTATCAACATCAATTTATGAAATCATCTTATGTGATGTTCTCTCAGTTTTTTCAGTTGTATTGACAATTCAACATTCAAAATGACTTTGGAAATAAAAGAGAAAGATAACTGCAGAAGTGGAGTAAATGAGAAAAGTCTATTAAGAATTACCCCTTTTTTTGCTTGACAAAAAGGCACTCAAACCAATCAATTAATCTTAACTTGGGTTTTCTGAGTAAACAATTAATAGTATGTGAATCGTACAGATTACTAGATTTTTACAATTGAGTTAAGACATTAAGTAAAGTCAACTAAAAAGTGTTAGTTAGAATCACTGTTGGATGACTGTGCAATGACATTCACTCAACCTGCATCATCCATTTATAAAAGGGTTGTCAGTTATTATTACTCAGGAAAATCTTGGTGTTGATGATGTAAGCCTACTACAGGACTGATAATGGACTTGAAAAAAATGCCATGATGACACACTTGAGCATGTCACTACCTGCCCTCTCCAACAACATTTAGTTACTTAGAAAATTTGACAAGGGTTTTGGGAAAAGCAAAGTATGTTGTGGAAAAAAAAGAAGAGTGAGCTATCAGGTTCATTTAAATTACAATGTAGCAATGCAGGTACTCACCTATGAGACTTAAGGATTGGTCCTCAAGAGAAACTGCCTGAAAGACAAAAAAATTCAGTGATTGTGTAGATTAATTATTCTGTGTAATCAAGGATGGGCAGTATTTCAGATACATGAATTTAAAATACGTATTTGAAAATGATACAAAATACTATTTCTATTATATAAATACTATTGTGAAAATCAAATGTCATTTGTATTTAAATACATTTAAGATGAGTATTTTTGTACTTTCAAAATACTTTGAGCCAGTCAACCTCTTTATCAGGGTGCTGTTTTCATGCATCAACTAGTTCAGACCAGACACGCCCCTCCCCCAACCCCAATATTCATACACAACCTTTCTGGAATAAGGATGTCATGGTCAATCCTACTTGTTGATTAAAGTAGCTTGTCAAATGTGTTTGAAGTATTAACGTTACTGCATGTTAGGGATGGGTGATATATGACAATACACATCGTAGATTCGTAGCAATGATATAAATTGTGAATTGATGGAACTTTTTCTAAATCGTTTACATAGGCCTATGTAAGCAAATATATCTGTGCAGCTTTTAGTGGGCAGGAATAATTGGAATGTTGGAGTTGAAAAAGAAGCAAGGGACGAATGAGTTATTGGGTGTGATGTGATTTGTGTTATTATAACTGCCGCAAAAGGAAAAATTCAAATTCACGCACGTTGGCAGGCAGTTTTTTTGCGCAAGCGCTCCGAGACGGAGTGGAGCGCTGACAAATAGGCCTACACTTTTGACTTAAAGGCCTTTTTAACGCGGCAAGCAGTGGAATCAGCACACAGTTGCCGCTTTCTCTTTAGCTTTGTGCAGTTGAAGCCACTTGTTGCCAACAAATTTTCAGGGGAAGTTGCTAAAGGCAGATCGAGTTGTTGCTAAAAGTCGCTAAATGACGTTGTGACGTCATTGTGCTATGACGTCATTATGTAATCGCAAGGCAAAACTACGCCATTATGTAACGCGTAGATATGATTTGAAATGCTAATTTAGATTTGTTTGTAAAATAAATTAAAGCAATGTGTTAGTTAGTATGTACGGAGCCCCACACATGATGGGCAAGGTAAAAAAAGTTAATTGAGCGCAAAAATTACTAATTTGTTCCCTCGATTTGCTAAACCGTCCACACAATTTACTCATTTGTTCCCTCGATTTATAAATCATGTGCACTATTTAGCCTACTAGTTTTTTCCTGCATGTCATATCCCGGGCTCCGTAAATATGCTACCTAAATGATCTTCCGGTTTTTACAGTGATTTCCACATTTCCACAGCGATCTTAAGGAATTATGAATGAACAGCTCGGCCTATTGAGCTAGCTTGTATGTGTGTTGTTTGGATTAGAGTCACTTTCCAGAAGTTGCTAAAAGTTGCCAAACAAATTTTTTAAAAATTGCTAAATTTGTTGCTAGGTGTGTTTAGAAAAAAAAGTTGCTAAGGTAGTCTGAAAAGTTGTTAAATCTAGCGACAAAATTGCTAAGTTGGCAACATTGGTTGAAGCCTTGTTTATATTTCGCAATTCGCATGGCTCTACGCCGCGAAGCTGCTTACTGCGTGCACAGTAATCATATTTTATCAAACACAGTCGTCTGCTTCCACACTGTAAAATGCTATATGAATATGCTATATATATCATATTAAGTGAAATATGAATAGTATGTTGTACTGACAAATGTTTAGTTAGTATAGCTCACTTACAGTTCTAGTAACTAAAAAAGAACTGTAGTAGCCTATCAACATCAATTTATGAAATCATCTTATGTGATGTTCTCTCAGTTTTTTCAGTTGTATTGACAATTCAACATTCAAAATGACTTTGGGAATAAAACTAGAGAAAGATAACTGCAGAAGTGGAGTAAATGAGTGAAACGTCTATTAAGAATTACCCCTTTTTTGCTTGACAAAATGGCACTCAAACCATAATCAATCAATCTTATCTTGGGTTTTCTGAGTAAACAATGAATAGTATGTGAATCATACAGATTTTTACAATTAAGTTAAGAAAGCCAACTAAAAAGTGTTAGATAGAATCACTGTTGGATTTTACAGTAGGCTTCTATTTTTATTATAAACATTTATAAAACAGTTCATAAACAGTTCTATTGAGTGTTCTATTGAGTTTTCCCGCCACTCATCTGTTTCCATGAACACCAATCTTTACCACAGCTGTTCGTCATTTAGTTCATCACCATGTATTTAAGTTCCTCACCTTCACTCACACTGCGTTTGTCCGGTCTCGAATGTGTGTAAGTTGTGTCAGTTCTGAACCGTCTGTTTAAAAAAAAAAAAAAAAGACCCCAAACCTTTGAACTGTAGTGTATGTAAAAACACTTTTATACAGAGAAAGAGCTCATTTTGAATCAGTTATATTCGGTGTGTCATTATTTTTTCTCAAGAAGATTCCTTTTTTTTTTTTTAAGAAAAAAATAAATGCAAGACGTAATCTTAAACAAGTTTTTCAGGTTGATATGCTGATTTTTCTTCTGCCACTATTGTCTAGAGTCGCTCTGCTCACATTTAAAGCAGCATCTGAGTAAACCTGGAAGGGCTAAAATGAAACATAGCCTACCTTTTGTGAAGTTTGTTTACTGTGCTTCCACAGAGTTTTTTCTCCAGATGATCTTTAGCTGTCCATTACTTTCATCAGTGAACTCTTCTTTACCTCTGCCTGTGTCATTCCTGTGTCTAGTACATTATTTTGCACTGGAGGTGTGTCAAAGAAGGAAGGAGTAGTTGTTAGTGGAATCATTCTGTCACATGGCAGTTTTGCTGTTCATAATTATTGTTTTCCTTCTGCATACAGACGACAGCTGTTCAGAATGTGTGTGTGCGCTTTAAATGTATGAACAGTGGATATGGATATTACAGTAAGACGTTTTGAAGCTCCAGCCAGGGCTGCGTTTCCCAAAAGCATCGTAATCTAAGTAGCCTATACTTGGAAACTCTTCGTAGAACTACGAGTGCTTTGGAGTAATTGTAAATCCCTAAGTGGATCGTAGGAGACAGAGCTACGAGGTCGCCTGCAGGACAACTGGCGAATTGCACCTAAACTTTACTCCTGTCCATTGTGACTACAGTTTTTCTAGATTGTTTACACACATTTTCTGAAAGCATGCCTTATACTCTCAGAAATCCACACACAAAAAAAAAAAAACACACACAATGGGCAAAACCCCTCAGTTCTCCTGCGAAATGAAACTTTACATTCAAAACAATGTAATTACTTCTCAAAAAGGTATTTTGTTTTCAAATAACACAAACCATCATATGAATAGACATTTATAAGAACCAGTTGAACACTGATGTGCTCAATGTAAAACACTATGATGAATAGAAAAAACTTCTTCTCCATTCGTCACAATGACTTAGGTCTTTTTTTGGTTCAGTGTTACACTTACTACATACAAAAGTGGGTTGTAAAATATTAGCAAAATGTTGTGCACAGCGTCAGTCCATAAAGTCATGGATGAGCGAGTTTGTTGTGGAGGAACTTGACTGGCCTGCACAGAGTCCTGACCTCAACCCGATAGAACACCTTTGGGATGAGTTAGAGCGGAGACTGCGAGTCAGGCCTTCTCGTCCAACATCAGCGCCTGACCTCACAAATGCACTTCTATAAGAATGGTCAAAAATTCCCCTAAACACACTCCTAAACCTTGTGGAAAGCCTTCCCAGAAGAGTTGAAGCTGTTATAGCTGCAAAGGGTGGGGCAACTCCATATTAAACCCTACGGATTAAGAATGGGATGTCATTAAAGTTCATGTGCATGTAAAGGTATGCGTCCCAAAACTTTTGGCAATATAGTGTATATGTAATAAGCAAAGTATTTATCATAATGTACTTTAAATAGCATTACAAGTAATGTTAGAAAGATATCAGCTCTGCTGTTGTTCATAAAAACCAGTAGTGATGTACATTGAGGATGTCGCCGGAAATCGAGTCATCAGTGTCCCAAAGTGTAGTGAGCCTTTATTGTCCTTACCAGTGCCAGAATTCGTGAATATACTGATTCACGAGCTAGGGAGCTAATTGAGATGCACCCCTAGTTTCCTAGATGTGTGTCAGTTTGTTCCCTTAGTAACTGATTACGTTCACATGTTCTTCATTTAGTTACTGTACCTCATTATCTCTTCTTGTGTATGTAAGCCCTTAGTTCTCTTCAGTGTTTTATCTTGCATTAATGTTGCATGTTCAGTTAGTGTGCCCTTCTCAGATCATAAATCAGTGTTTTTTAATCTGTGTATTGCAAAGACTTTAATGAGGCCTCGGAAAAGAAGGTGGGCTAGAAAAATAACTACAGCAATGAGTGCTGAGTTTGCGGAGCTCTATGATAGAAAGTATACAACCACATGCTCTGAAACTGCATTCTTCTCTCTAAGTGTTGATGAACATCTCTTGCAATTCAAATCTGTTTGTTCGGAAATTCTTGATGTGATTGCTCCGCTCACAGTTAAACATACTAGTCATACCTCTTCGCCTTGGGTAAATAATGACATTCGCACACTGAGACGACTGTCTAGGCAGGCAGAGAGGAGATGGAGAAAATCCAAAATTCATGTACATTATGACTTGTTCAGAGAATCTTTGGTTACATTTCAGAAGGTTTCAAAAGCCAAGCATAAATTTTATTCTGAGACTATTTTAAAGAACGCTAATAATTCCAAAGTGTTATTTGATACAATCAATGCGGCCATAAATCCGATCCAAAATTTGCAGCTGGACTCCCTAACTATTACCTGTGAAGAGTTTCAAAAAAATTTCAAAGAGAAGATTGAGAACCTCCGTGCTCATATACCACAGGTAGGGGCTGATGTGCATGCTCCGTCACCATGGACTTCCCCTAGGGAGTGGAGCGACTTTTATCCTATGACTCGTTCTGCTCTAGCTGATACTATTGCACATTTAAAACCTTCCTCTTCGAAAGATGACATCATGCCACCACGGCTCTTTAAGCAGATTATGGATACCGTGGATATCAATATCTTGAACTTAATCAACAAATGCCTTAGCCAGGGCATCTGTCCAACTGATTTCAAACATGCTGTTGTGACTCCTTTATTAAAACGGCCAAACCTCCCTATGGACGACCCAAATAATTTTAGGCCGATTTCAAATCTGCCATTCTTAGCTAAGGTGCTAGAAAGAGTTGTTTTTAAGCAACTTCAAGACCACCTGTGGTCGAATTCCATAACGGAGGTGTTTCAATCTGGCTTTAAATCAAGGCATAGCACTGAGACAGTGCTGGTGAAGGTGCTAAATGATGTTTTTTTGACTCTGGACAAAGGGGAAAACTCTGTGTTGATGATTCTTGATCTCAGTGCTGCGTTTGATGGTGGACCATAACATTTTACTGCAGCGTCTGGAATCTTGGGTTGGCTTAAAGGGAAATGTCTTGAAGTGGTTTAGATCGTATCTTGCTGATAGATCTGTTTCTGTGTGTGTAAAAGATTGCATGTCCGGGAGGTCTCTGTTATTGTGTGGGGTTCCACAGGGTTCGATTTTGGCTCCTATTTTGTTCTCTTTATATATGATACCTCTTGGTTCTATCTTTCGGAAGCACAACATGTCTTTTCACTGCTACGCGGATGACGTACAGCTTTATTTTTCGGTAAAACAGTCAACCTGTAATACTTTTGATAACCTAATAGCTTGTATTCAGGAGGTGAAAGACTGGCTGGCAGCTAATTTCTTAAAACTAAATGCGGATAAAACCGAGGTTATAGTTTTCGGCCCAAACTCACACTTAGTGTCCGAGTGACTAAAAGATACCACCCTGTCAGTTGCAATCTCTGACAAAGTTAAAAGCCTTGGTTTTATCTTGGATTCTGATCTAAAAATGGATAAACAAATAAATTCTGTGGTCAGATCTAGTTTTTTTCATTTAAAGCTCTTGGCCAAAACCAAACCTTTTTTATCCTCAACGAATTTTGAGAGAGCTATTTCCACGGTCGTCTTTTCTAGAATGGATTATTGTAATTCACTGTATGCTGGGATTGACAAAAAAGCTCTGGCACGCTTGCAAAACATTCAAAATGCTGCAGCCAGATTAATTAAGTCAGCCAAGAAAATGGAACATGTTACACCGTTATTGAGATCCCTAAATTGGCTACCAGTCAAGTATAGAGTACATTACAAGATCATTGTTCTGGTTTTTAAAGCACTGCATAATTTGGCCCCCCCATACCTTGCTGAGTTGTTGTCAGTTTACATCCCGTCCAGGTCATTGAGATCGGAAAATCAAAATCTGCTTGTGACTATACGAACATATCTGAAACGTAAAGGTGACAGAGCATTTTCGCGAGTTGGTCCTAAATTGTGGAATGACCTCCCGCACTCTGTCAGATCAGCAAAGTCGTTGGCTGTGTTTAAGTCACTAGTGAAAACCCACTTATTAGCTGTAGCATGGGGGTCAGTTTGAAGTGTCCTGGCCCGCTATGTGAAAGTGATCCAGTATATTGTTGTCTCCTGTCTAAATGGTCTGCTTGTATTGTTTGTTTTGTTTGTCTGTTTGTATGTATGTAAGTTTTATTGAAGTGTTTTAATCGATTGTCTGTGAAGCACCTTGGGCAACATCTGTTGTATTATGTGTGCTATATAAATAAATGAAAAAAAAAAAAAAAAAAAAAGTGTTTATTTCTGTTCCTGTTTTCTCCTGGGTGTCAGTTAATTAAATAATATATGGACCCACTTTATATTAGTTGGCCTTAACTACTATGTAACATTTAAATTAATAATTTGATACAATGCACTTATTGTTAACAAACATGTTTCTACATTGTACTTACATTTAAAAAAGTACCTGCATGTAATTACATCTGTAACTAATGTCTGTATTACATTTATAATTACAGTGTTGGCCCTTCCCTTACACCCTTAAACTTATACCACCACACCTGTCCATAACTTTACATGTCACCACTTCAATATCAGCAAAAGTTTTTTGCAATACAATATTATTTTTTTGATGAAAGTACATAGTAATTAAGGCCACCTAATATAAAGTGGGACCGAATATATATTTTTAATTGTCTGTCATACACTCTAAAAAAAAAAAAGATTCTATATGGCACCAAAAATGGTTTTTGGCTCGTAATCATAGGGGAACCTTTTTAAGTGCTATATAGCACCAATTTTGGTGCTTCAGTGGTTCTTCAGCAGTTCTTCAGAGGTTCTTTCACCGATTCTTTGACTAAGGTGCTATATAGCACCGCTAACTAAGGTGCTATATAGCACCGCTACCATATACAGAACATGTTAAGATATGGTGCTATATAGCACCAAAAGTGGTTCCTCTATGATTACGATGAAGAACCATTTTTGGTGCGATATAGAACCTTTTTTTTTTTAGAGTGTAAGACCAGCAAAGCATGACAGTCAAATTTACTGGCATATTATGATTGAATAATGACCGTCTTGTGAGATACGGGTGTGGATCAAAAACCATGTGATCCATCGTTTGAAAAAGAAATGGTTCAGATTTTTTGACAACCTAAATTGCACTTTAAGATTTTGTTTTTAAAATTCCTCAGTCGATATTCAGTTATGTAAGTAACTGCGAGTATGAAGTGCATCCACAAAATATTTAAGGATATTAGTGTGTTTATCTCTTACTGACACCTAAAAAAAATGCCACTTTGGAAATGAGCTAGTCATGATTTATTTGTGCCATGACTGAAATTATTGTCAAGTATAGTTTGTGTAAAACTTTTTTTTAAATCCTATATCCCTATATCTTATATCCCGGACAAGCCCCCAATTTATGTTACGGCCCCGGTCTAGGTCAGGACCGCAACATAAATGACACAACACAAAATGGCTGTTCAAGTACTCATTTTATTTTCTCAGTTTCTTAGATCTTTCTGATCAGTTCTTTTGTGCGGCAGCCAGAACACCAACCAAAAACAAAATAAGTAAACAAAAGAACTTAAGCAAATGATCAGGGGTGAGCAAATGCCAAAATAATAAACAAACAACACTCTAACTTCCCATTAATAAACTAACTTCCCTGTGCATCAAAATAAAGAAACCAAAATACAACAACATAACCTACCTCCCTATCTATCCAACAAAACAGGAGAAAAGGGTGGTGGCCAAGTGGCCTACAAAAATAAATAAGGCACTCACCCCCTACCGCTTCACACGTGATTTACAAACAGGTTCATGGGATATGGACGTTCAGGACATAAAGCTCTCACAATGGTTAACAGCACTCTGTAACTTACTTTAACACCATTTTTACTAAAGCTGAACACCAAGGCTAACACATGAGCAATAAGGATCAAGGAGAGAGACACACAGCAGCGATCATGACAAGTAACAAAGAGAGTGCAAACAGGTAAAAGGCGAGAGCAAAAAAGTGAGAGCGCCCTCCAGGGAGACTTGGAGGAATTTATAGTCCAGGCCTCATCTCTGGTCCAACCATCGACGGTCACTCGTTAAGCCTTGGGCCAATCCTGTCAGAGAGGACACACAGGAACATACACAGCATACAATACGTCATAGACGTAACATGAGGGAAAATGTACTTGGTAAACCTTTAAATAAAGTAAGTGAATAATGCAAGAATAAACATTAATGAGAGTATTAATTAGTTAGTCACAATAATTTATTACATAATCAACATATATTGAACCTGTAATGCCACATGGTCAATAATTGACTGACCAATTCCCGAAGTTTCTGGGACCTCATTGTGCGGGGACAGGTGTGGTCCTATTGTGAAATGTGAATATGCTTTTCAAAGGTTATGATGTACTGGAAAACTCTTTACTGGAAAAGTCATAAAGAAAATTAAAATTATGCAATGTAGAAGTTTTATGTGAATAGTCAATTGTTTTATGGGTTGTAGCCTCACTCAACAGTAAGCGTCCGGTTAGTATTATTACTGCTATAGTTGTTTCAAAACAATTATGGATGTTAATTCACATTTAATTGAGGGCTATTATAGGTATGATTACTACTGTTTGTGTGTGATTAAATATTTTAAAGGCAGCCATGTCTTAATAATATAATTATTGGTCCATCATGGTTTATCCTCCATCCTGGTTAATCATTTGCTGAGGATTGATTGCATGACAACTTCTGTACAGAGATAAGACATGATGTATATATATGCCATCAGAGCCTAACAAGGATCCATAATCAAGGGGACAAAGAGGAGGAACAGACAGATTGAAGGTACTTTGAATACAGAAGGTAAGACGGTCTATTATATACATTCTATATTCTATTCTATTCTATATAATGGATACATTGTATTATATATGAATTCCTTCTTTTCCTCCTTAATTTGTCTACTGGTTTAGTTAGTTTATTTTTTCCTTATGATAAAAAAGTTTTTTTTTTTTCGTGCACAGACGAGCATTACTAAATTACGACATTTTATTTTTCTTGACTCAGATGATCATGAAGTCATCAGTGCCAGTCGTTGCCCTGATCGCGCTGGTAGTGTCCAGGGTGCAGGCATTTGTGTCAGTTGGGGGTAGCGGAAACACCCATGTGACCATTACTGGTTCTGCTGTGATGGCAAAGGTCCACGAGGTCTGTGAAGCAGTGGCTAAATCAGAAGGAAGAGAATTCAATCCAACGGTGAGTGTGTGTACAGTATTTGGTCATTCTTCTGAACACAAACAATAGTTTTTGAGAAATGTAATCATGTAATACCTTCATTTTCCCTCTTTAACACAGGGCTCATCACCTGAAGAGCTGCTGCGTGCGTGTCTGGGCACGGCCACAGGTGAGGTTTCGGGAGCCAAGTTCCGTACGGCACTGAATCAGATCTACATGCAGAATGGATTTGTGGACCGTGATTTCATGGCCAGCGCACCACACCACTTCAATAATGAGGCCTTCACAGAGGGGCGCAACCTTATCATTCAGGGAACTGCAGCCATAAAAGCCAATGTCCGCACTGACAACCTTCAATCTGCCAGAGAAACTCTGGGGAGGGTGTGTCACACACTGCAGGTGGGTGAGAGGGAGATACAGCCAGTGACCATGATACAAAATTGTGCAAGAACATGGTTTTACTCATTAACTCATAAATCAGTTTGTTACAGTTTTTTCCAACTGCTTACACACGTTGTCAAAACCATTTCAAAACTGCACACACAAAATTCTAAATGCCTCACATCTCCTTCAAAATGTAACACTGCATTCAAAATGCCATAAACGCATGTCAGAATGAAGCGTTTGCATCAAATGGCAAACACTTCTTTCATAATAATACATTTACTTTAGTTTGGATATACCATGTAAACACTGTTCTTCTAAATCTAAAGCTCTTTGGTCTTTCATAGGCTTATATCTAAATTTAAATACAATGTTCTACAGTGAAAGTAATCTGCTGATAGGGGTTACAAGTACACTCTAAACCCCAATGCAATGTAGAAACAGAACATATTTATAAGGTCAAACATTACTGTTGTATACAGTAGCATACAACAAAACCATAAACATATGTAAACCAAAAGTATTTTCTTTAGAATACAGTAAAGAACACAATTGTGTGTGTGTGTGTTCGGTCCCGGAGGGATCACATGATCAACAAGTGTTGCCCTAAACTCAACAGAGATGGCTCTCTTTCCTTCTCCTCTTTGCCCTTGTCCTCTTCCTCCAACTCCTCCTCTTCCAACTCTTCATCTTTGAATTTTTCCTCGTTGTTGTCCCCTGCCTCTCCCTCCTACTCCTCTTGCTCGTAATCTGACCGTTGACCTATTTATAGGCCTATACTACAGTAAAGCAGTGATTGGTTAATGATAAATTAAGCAATTAGTGTTTGCACATGTGAGGAGTGTGTGTGACCTGGGGCACGTTCAAAGCTCAAACCGGTGCGCAACGTTTTGCTACGGTTTCCGGTTGAACGTCATGTTTCCTGGAAACGGTGTGTAACGGTGTGCAACGGGTTTGAGATGCGTTTTTTCTCGTTTGGTGGGTGTGTCAAATATGTCAGTCCAATCAGCAGCAACATGTATATAAACCACGCGGTATTAAAGAGACAGCTCACACAATGGGTCCAAGTAATGTTTACAAATGTGTCCGCTGCAGCTCGGTATACACAACAATTGAAGATATTAGAAGACATGATTTTCGTAAGAGTTTTATGTATATATATATATATATACATACATAAGGCAATTATTTATATACCAAATTTCATATATGGTAATTGCTTGACATAAAGTGAGAAATACAAGCTATTAAAAAAGTAAGAACTAGAAATAAAATGATTTAAATTAGAATTGATTACGAGGAGATAAAAAAGTTAAATAAATGTGATTGTGGTGTTGTCATTTATTCTGAATGGCAAGGGAAGTGATTGCATGTATTTTGCAGTATTAGGCTAAACACGTATTTATATCGATTTCATCAGGCTCCGAAAATTCCTCGAAAAGAACACAAAGAATGGCCTTCTCGGCTGCCATAGTTACAACTCTTGTGTCAACAGAACAGGGTGTTCAACGCTGCACCGTTTCCGTTTAAAAAACGTTTTGCAACGTTTTGTAGGGGCTGAACGCAGCCCTGGTGAATAAGTGTAGCATTTTGATTGGTTGTGTTTGGAAAAGGAAAGCAAGTCCCTTCCTGTAGAGAATTGTGTGTAGCGCTTTGAAAAAAGTGTTTAATGCGATTGAAAACTGAGTCAAAGGCTGATAAATAGCTTATGGTTTTGGAGATTTGGTGTGTAGTTTTGTGCTTTGAGTGAGGGGTTTCAAAAATCGTGTGACATGAACAGATTTTGTGCTTAAGCAGTTGGAAAAAAAATTTAACATATTTATATGATTATTATAAGAAATGCTTTTGTTTATGGTTGTCTCATGCTTCTAAAATGTCCCTAAAAGATATAGTTTTCTAGCAAATAAAAAACCCCATAATCTTTCATTATAAATAATATGTTAAATATCCAGTTAATAATGTTTGACAACATTTACTTGAAAAATACAGTAAGGACCTATGTACACGCACGCACACCCGCACACACGCACACACACACACACCTTAATTAACAAGAAAATTGTTTCTTTATTATAATGTATTATAAGAAATGCTTTTGTCTCTGGTTGTGTCACATGTTTCTCTAAAATATGTCTTTAAGAAAAAACAAAAAAACATAAGCTTTGATTATTAATATTGTGTAAAATATTCAGTCAATAATATTTACTTTACTTCTATTTTATATACACACACACTCAAAGTTATTTCATAAACGACCATAAATGAAATGATTTCTTTTATTTTTATTTTTTTAACTGTTTCTTTATTATAATGTATTATAAGAAAATGCTTTCTTTATTATATTATAAATATATAAGTTTTTATAGGAAATGTTTTTGTTTACGGCTGTGACAAGTTTCTCTAAAAGATGTATTTTCAAACAAAATTATATATATATTTTTTTATAAAATACATATGCTTAAATATAATGTAAGCTTTAAAATTATTAATATTTTGTATTAATTGTAATTAATTGTTTTTTTCTTTAAGGATTTCTACAGCCACAGTAACTGGGTTGAATTAGGCAACAAAAGTCCATATGCCAATCTCATCAGACCGGATCTCAACATTGAGAACATTGCAGGTAGATAAAGCCAGTGGCTGTGATTTATGAGAGAGACTCATATGGAAAATAAATGTGATTACACCATTCTTTTAGTGTTGACATGTCCAATGTTCATACGTAATAGCTCTTAAAAATCAATTTTTAAAATGAAAACTAGATAAGTATACAGATGACTTGGTGCATAACTGATAACAGGTTTCACTGGAGAGAACTAATATTTTTATGAGATTAATCTACACTTAAAAAAAAACGATTCTAGCTATTTGCTCAGTTTATTAAAATAAAATAAGCTGAAACAACACAAATCTTTAGTTTTTTACTTTATTGCCATTTGCACGCAATTTTATGTTAAATGAAATGAAATGTGTAAAATGTTAAGTTAACCTAAACCATTTGTGTTGGGACTACATGAATCATTTCTGTTGTGCTGACTGAACTGGGCTGCGTTTCCAGATAACGATGGATCTTCGCACTTAAGAGCGTTTTCTACGAGCGATATTACAAACGTTCAAAAAGAGGAAACAAATGTTTTTTTAGAGGAGGTGGAGCTAAACAAACATAATATTCAGCAGGTTTAATGGCAGTCATACAAATAATAATAAAAAAAATCTGGGAGGATATTGCTATAAGACTAACTGCAAGCAGGAGCATTAAAAGATCAGGGAATGAGGTCAGGAAGAAGTGGCAGGACTTTGCAAGCCTCAAGGGTACCACAGAGATCAACTATTAACAAAACAGGTGCAGGGACAAATGACTCCCCCCTTCTTACACCGGAAGAAGAAAAGCCACTGTCAATACTTGGCCTTAGATGGGATTTGTGGTGGAGCAGTAGGGATGCCTGAACCTGAACCAGGTCCATCATGCTCACAGGAGCAATAAGGTTCACCTCCAATTGTAAGACAACTGCCATCTCCCCATGCTTGAGCCTAGTTCCCAGCATGCTTTGCATAGGGATAGATAAGGTAAATGTTTAAATTGAGTGCTGTTTAATGTGGTTTTTTTAGTAAAGGGAAAGACCTGTTAAAGTTTGGTGTTCAGTTATTACAACCAATCGGTTCAAACTAATTCGATTTTGTTGGAAAAATTTAATTCAATTCAAAAGTTTTCCTTAATTTAATTATGTTCGTTCAACAGGTCTTTTTTGAGTGTATGTTGACTGTTCCTAAACAGCAAATGAAGTTTGTGAATAGATGTGTGTTGTATATACAGCTGTAGATATGTATTTGTTCATGCGCAGATGTTGCAATGCCAACATGCAGTGACTGTGCCAGTGGTACCTGTCCAAACCAGCTGCTGCCCGCCATTCTGAATGGGAAGTTTCTCACTTCAGGATACATGGGCTTGTTCTCCCCTGACAAACCTCAAGGTGAGGAGACATTGGTTTATACCAGAAGACATGCATGGGCATACAAAATGTATTAGTAACTATTTCCACTGATTTTTTAAGCTAACTGATTAACTCAAAATAAATGTTGGTGTTTTATCAGCTTCCTGAGTGGTTTTAAGTTGTTACATGTAAACAACTGAAAAATGTTGTAACTAGCATGTCAATCTCTGCGTCACCAAGCTACGCCTTTGTTTTGAATAGGCGACCTCTAGCACCGAAAAACTATATAGCGTGCCTTTAAGAAACAATAATTTAAGTTCATACAACAAGATTACAACAAATCATTTCAAACTGATTAGATTTTGTTGGAAAAATGTAATTCAATTTAGTGGAAATGTTTTCTTTATTTTAATTAAGTTCGTTCAACAGGTTTTTTAAAGACTTATTTTAAAAAAGGGAGAAAACATTACAAAAGTGTATTTTTTGTGTGATTATTTGTCTTTTATGCGTGTGTGCAAGGTAAATGTAGCCATGGTGGGGAGACTGATCTCAGCAGTAACCAGAATCCTCGAGGTGGGATCAGTAAAGATGAGCGACATTCCTATAATGCTGATCTACACAACCATGCTGTGAACATGGCATCTGAAGCCACCCTGCAGCTGCTGGAGGACATCCGTGGTGCTATAGGAAACAAAGACTACCTTCGGTATGGGGATTCCTTGTATATATTATTAAACAAACATTCTTAAAAAAATAAGAGATATTATTACTTGCAAAGTTGGGATCAAAATGTCATGTTCTCTCAACAACCCTTTTACACTACTGTTCAAAAGTTTGGTGTCAGTAATTTTTGTTTTCAAAGAAATTAATGCTTTTACTCAGCAAGGACACATTAAATTGACATTTACAGTTAGAATGATGATTTCTGGAGGATCATGGGACACTGAAAACTTACATTATTGCTGTTTTTACTGTATTTTTTCATCATTAGCATACGTTTGGATAAGACAAACCCCAACTTTTGAACAGTAGTGTATGTAGCATTCCTAATCTGTGTGTCTAAATGATGCATATTAACTATAAATGTAATGTATAATATCCATTAACCAGAATAATTGTCCCTCATTTTTCCTCCATCAGGCTGATGGGTATTGCACGATCTGCAGTGCTGGCTTTTGTGATTGACACCACAGGCAGTATGGCAGATGACATTGCAGAAGCCAAGAGAGTCACCTTCAACATCATTGACAGTAAAAAAGGAACTCAAGATGAACCATCTGAATATATTCTGGTGCAGTTTAATGATCCACGTGAGTGCAAAAAGGGTGTTCCATTAAGCATTGGAATATGTAGCACACAGAAATATTTAGTCAAATAAACCTTTTTAATTACACTGAACTGTTTTTATTTATACTTTTCATTATTGAATGCAATTTAAAATAGGTTTATTTATTAGCAATAATTGTTCATCATCTTGTTTTTTCCCCCCACTGAGTAAGGGTCCAGTTAAATTATCACTACTAACTAACTATTAACTATGACTTTTGCCTCAATAAACTCCTAATTACTGCTTATTAATAGTTAAGGTAGTTGTTAAGTTTCGGTATTGGGTAGGATTAAGGAATGTAGAATAGGGTCATGCATTATTATGTGCTTTATAAGTACTAATAAACAGCCAATATCATAGTAATAAGCATGATAATAAGCAACTAGTTAATAATGAGCGTTGGACCCTAAAAGTGTTAGCCTACCGGAACCTTTTGAAACAGCCTTTGTGTTTATAATGTGCCTATATGGTGCCTTAAAATGTTGCCTCTGTAGGCAACTCGCTATGAATTTAGAAAAGAGCAACGGTGTACTTTTTTTTTTTAACTTTTTCAGTTTTTGGACCACTAATAAGAACCACAGACCCAGATTTAATGAAGTCCGAGATCTCCAAGCTCCAAGCTGCGGATGGAGGAGACCACCCAGAAATGTGCCTGTCAGGACTTCAGGTACTGTGTTGTGTGGCCCTTCAGCCAATCAGCTCAATCGTCATATCTGATTAGCAACCACAAGAGCCTCTAGTTAGAACTAATAAATATTAGAATATTGAATATTATAAAGAATATGTGAACCTTCATCCACAACTAAATTGACTGACCATTGTACATTGTTCTTCTCCTTTCTAACCTTCTGTCTCTCACAGTTGGCTCTGACAGGCGCTCCCTCCTCCTCAAATATATTTGTGTTCACCGACGCTCCACCTAAGGATTTATACCTGGAGAAAACCATCACCGCCCTCATCCGCAGCACCAAGTCTACGGTAAACTGTCCAGTGCTGTTTCACTTTCAGTCTTTGCCATCAACATTTTCACCAGCTCTCAATTAGTTTTCCATCTCTCGCTCTCTCTTTTCAGGTGTCTTTCTTCATGACGCCATCAAAGAGGAGGAGAAGGGCATTGAAGGCATCGTCACAGTTTAAGGTGTATTATAACATGGCCTTGGCCTCTGGGGGTCAAGCCATTGAGGTCTCCAAGTCCAGCCTCTCTCAAGCCACTGACATCATTGCTGATACCTCTACTTCAGCCCTGGTATGATCAGCGTCTTATAGTCTTTTTGAAATTGTAAACATCTCACTAACAAAACAGTTATACCAGCTTACTGACATAAATGAGTAAAGCATTTTTTTTTTCTTTCAAATGTTTGCATTCTTTCTTCTTCTGTCAGGTGACAATTCTTCAGGGCTCCAGGGATCCTGGACGTCTGGAGAATTTCTCCTTCCTACTGGATAAATCTGTGTCCAACACTACCATCTACATCACAGGAAGTAGCCTCACATTCAACCTACGCAGTCCGACAGGTAAATTTAGAAGTGCTTTTAGTAGAATGCAAACCTATGAAAGCTTGTTTTTGCCACAGTAAATTTGAGAAATCAACTTTCCTTTGAGCCTTTGGTATATAAAAGTTAATCGTGATAGAAGAATATCCTATAAGTTTCAGAGCTGAAGACGTCCTTGTTAGTCATAGAAAAGCTTTTATAGACACCAGGCCCAGAAAACGAGAAATCTCACAACATGTCGACCACTGAAAACCACTGTAATAGGATGTAGAAGCACCGCCTCAAGCCCGCCCACCGACTCGTGGAGCTAAACGATGCCGGTTTCAGCTCACGTGCGTAAGACATTGCGTTTGTTCGCTTCATTTCACAGCGGAATCGATTGTAAACAAGATAGAGGTCGAGACTGGATTTGCAGACAAATTGAGATTAAAACACAATGCTGTGCCTTCTATATTTAATCCGACAGGAATGGTGCAATACACTTATGTGAGTAAAACATTTTTTTTTATAGTATTGCATTGTTACAGATCGTTTGATATCTATTGATTACATACCTTAGCACGCTGTCACAGGCTGGAGATGGTGTTATTGGTTAATTCGTGATCAGACTGTAACGCTAGCTCGCAAAGGCCAAAGTCCCGTGGCTATGTGTTTTTCTGACAAAAAACGGGCTGTAGTGAAATAACATTCCTTTCTTGCGCCCGCGCGTGTGTGTACGGTTTGCGGTTATATTCACTGATGATCGGGCGAGCCAAGTAATATAGAAATAACATTCCAATCAAAATTGCGGGTGGATGAGAGATGATTCATTGTGTTTGTTTGATAAAGATATTTTTCGAGCCCTGTGAGCGTTTCCCATGCGCTTTCAAAACAATTCCTCACGTGTACTGACAGGGGAGCTGAAGCTCATTAAATATGCAAATCTTATCCAATCCTAGCCGTGGGCGTTTACTTCCAAGTCTTCAGTGCAGCACGGCCATCAAAAAGAACGTTTTTCAGAGAGCCTCAAAACCATGGCAGAAAATAGCCTATTAGTTATTCATTATGATGTTTTTGAATGTAAAAACCACGCAAACGTCATAAGTTGACCTCAGACAACAGTATACATTTTTTTTAAAAAGCCAGTTCATGACACCTTTAAAAGATAATTATGACTTTTTATCTTACAGTTGCGAGTTTACATTTCGATAAACTTGCAATTGCGAGTTTTTAAGTCAGAATTGCCAGATATAAAAAAGTCAGACTGAGAGACACACTTTCGTGAAAAAAAGTCACATTTGCGAGGTATAAAGTTAAAATTGCTAGATATACAGTATGTAACGTTGTCCACTGGAGGCAAGTTGATGTGATGAACCCAAGTGCAGTTTATTTACAGAGTGAACAAATAGAATCCAATGATGACTTGACTTGAGACAGACTTGACTTGAGACAGACACTCACCAACCGTGGATTACAGATAACAATACTCGAAAAGGACCATGGCAAACATGAGGGTATAAATACACAAAGACTAATGACTAGACAACACACTCCAGTGAACAATCAAGACAAAAAACCAATGACAGACCTGAACTGAGAACACATGACTAAATAAACCAATGAGAACATAACCAAGCGGCAACCTCCCGCAGTTTCGCTTGAAGCCAATACGGAAGTGACATAAACTGCAATTCATCGACCGGCCACTAGGGCCACAGGCTCCAGAAAGGAGCAGAATCTCATTGAGCCCCATGTTAAAATGCCCAACTTTACAGCAGAAAAAAAAAACATGTTTACAGCCTGGTACAAATTATGGTTTTGGTCTATACGGCTAATTTTGCCCTTCATGACAACTCTGAGGGGGGTGAATTTTTTTTTATAACTCATTCGTTTACATTATATAAAGCATTAAAGTTCTGCATAATTAAGGGCGTGGCCACTTCGAGTGATAGGTGGATAGCCATTTATCTGCAATGGCCATCTCGTCCATACTTTGCGCTTCAAAACTACTCATCAGAATCCTATGGGTGACGTCACGGACACTACGTCCATATTTTTTTTACAATCTATGAACATAACACATGAGGACAAGGGAATCACATGACAATGATCACATGCTAAACAGGAACACATGACAATGAACATGAAACAAAACCAAAACACTAGACATTACAATATAAAGTCACAATTGCGAGAGATAAAGACAAAATTGCGAGATGTAAACAAAATATTGTTTGTAACCAAACCATTTTCACAATGCAAAAAATAACCGAAATGTAATAAAAATGGCCATTAAGTAATTTTAGCTCGTTTTTTTTATACATGGTAAAAAAGTTAAAAACAAAAAAGGGATGTTAGAACGAGAATGTCATCATTGAAATTTTAATGGAGAAATTAGACAATGTAAAAAACAGTGTAATTCAAATAAAATGAAAAGTAAAAATACAGAAAATAATTGTTTAAACTGAATTAACAAATACAAATGTAACTTATTGAATTTACATTTATATGCCCCATTAGCTGTTAAATTAAGACAAGTTGTCAAACATTTTTCATTTCAGCTATCCCGACAAATTTGTTTTATCTTCATACCATCTGTTACGTCTCATGTTGGCATAGAGGTAGAACTGACGCACATAATATCCGTGTCAACACTCTTTTATTTTAGACTCTGGGGAGTAACTGAGGAGGAATAAACCAAGGACACACGGGGTAGCGGTAACTATAAGTGGTTCGCTTTATTTATACAGACAGATAACTTTATACCATGGAAAACATAATCCAACCCATATTTACAACTATATACAAACAGAAAGAAATAAAAAGAAAACAAGATATAGTGAATTAAACCAGACCACAGAGAGAAGGAAAACGAGCGGTGCTAAATAAACAAAACAACAAAACCAAAGCCCGTTACTAACAAATCCCCGCCCTCTACACTAACTGAAAACAAAACAGCAACAAAAGAAATCTTCAGCGTTCAACACGCCATAACTAAACTTCACTAACTAAAACAAAAACATACAAAGAGTTGCACCCGCTCCTTACCTAATGTGTTTAACAGAGAACTCTACGTGTATGTAAAGTGTAAGTCACGTGACATACTTCCCTTTTCTCTACTCTCCGGGCCGGCAAAGTATCGAGCAGGTACGACGTTCTCTGAAAGAAACACAACGAGCAAAGCGAACCACCACTAAGACAGCGACACAAATGGCACAGCCAACAAACACACTTCAAGCTCTGCCCCCCCTCTTCCGTTCCACCAGATGTCCTTTATTGTGAAGCTCAGTTGATGATTGGTCAATTTCCAGGTCCATCACAACGATTGATCTCGAGAAGCAACCAATCACAGCACCTACAACTGAGCGACAGGGAAGAAGGGGAAAACAAAGACAACAAAACATAGCAAAGGGGAGAAACACAGCAACCAATAACAAAAGGGGGAGGGAAAACAACCAAATCATGTAACACCCCCACCCTTATAATCAAACATTATAGAAATTATAATGTTTGTACACAATTTCCACTCACAGGAGTTATACCCTCGAAAGGGCATCCGCGACCACATTATCCACTCCCTTCTTATGCCGAATCTCGATATTATAATCTTGTACCACTAGAGCCCATCGCATTAACCTTTGGTTTTGGTTGTACATGCGACCCAGGAATGTGAGAGGATTGTGATCGGTATACACCACCACAGGATACGAAGTTGACCCGACATAAACTTCAAAATGTTGCAATGACAACAATAAAGCCAACGCCTCCTTTTCAATGGTAGAGTAGTTAGACTGATGTCTGTTAAACTTCCTAGAAAAAAAACAAATTGGGTGGTCGATACCCTCCTCGTCTTCCTGCAGCAGCACAGCCCCTGCTCCAACTGCGCTCGCGTCAACCTCTAACTTAAACGGCACAGAAAAATTAGGAGCGGACAGCACCGGAGAGCTACACAGCAAATGCTTGATGACTTCAAAAGCACTCTGGCCCTCAGCTGACCAAATGAACTCCTTTGCAGGGCTAAGCAAGTCGGTCAAGGGTTTCGCAACAGAAGAGAAATTCTTGCAGAAACTTCTGTAATACCCTGCCATGCCTAAGAACCTCCTCAACTCGCGACGGGTAGTGGGGGCAGGGAATTCTTTGATGGCATCAACCTTTGCCTCCACCGGGCGAACTTGTCCTTTGCCTACCTGCTTACCCAAATAAGTCACTGTGGCTTTACAGAACTCGCATTTAGCCAAATTCAATGTTAATGACGCATCGGCAAGTCGTTGAAACACCGTCGTCAGTACTGACACATGCTCAGGCCAGGTAGAAGTATAGACCACTAAATCGTCTAAATATGCACTACAGTTAGGTACGTTTGCCATCACTTTATTTACTAATCTTTGAAAAGTAGCAGGTGCATTTCTGAGGCCAAAGGCCATAACGTTATATTGCAGGAATGAGTCTGGGGTTACAAAAGCAGAGATGTCTGATGCCCGGGGTGTAAGTGGCACCTGCCAGTAACCCTTGAGCATGTCCAACTTGCTCACAAATTTAGCAGCACCAACATTGTCGATGCAGTCCTCCATCCTTGGCAGAGGGAAGCAATCTGGCACTGTTACAGAATTAACCCGACGATAATCGGTACAAAATCGGACAGTTCCATCCGCTTTTGGAACTAAAATGCATGGAGAGCTCCATGGACTAACACTGGGTTTTGCAAGACCCTCCTGCAACAAATACTCAACCTCTCTCCTCATTGCAACCCGCTTTGCAGAGTTTGCCCGATAAGGGTGCTGCTTGATAGGAGCAGCTTTGTGAACATCAATGTCATGGCAAAGTAAGTCAGTTTGCTTGGGTACATCTCCAAAGATCTGAGGACAACACTGAATCAGGTTAGCGATGTCTGCACGCTGATCCTCTGGCAAATGACACAACAACGTTGAAGGGTCAGCTAAAATCTCAGAATTAGACAGTGGTGTAAAAGGCAACGGGTCAACACGTAATCTCACCTCATCAGCATCAAGCTCAGCATCCTCAAGGGATGATGGTACTAACTCACAATTCACAGCAACAGATGAAACCACGGGCCCTGTGTTTTCCCCTGAACAATGAGATGCTTCTTCCCTGGAATGATAAGCTTTGAGCATATTAATATGACACACACGTTTTTGTCTCTTACGGTCAGGTGTATTAATGATGTAATCAGTGTCACTTCTCTTTCCCACCACCTCATAAGGACCAGCGAAACGTGCAGACAATGCAGAACCTAGAATTGGTAATAAAACAAGTACCTTGTCACCCACTGAGAACGATCGTGACACTGCTGCTTTATCAAAGTGTTGTTTCATGCTAAACTGAGCTTTAGAAAGGGCTTCTTTAGCACAAGCACAAGCTTCCTGTACCCGTTCACGGAAACGAGCCACATAATCAAGAATATTCCTTGTAGGACTTACACTGTCATCCAGACCAAGCATTTGTTCCTTAAGAACTTTCAGTGGCCCACGGACACTATGTCCAAAGACTAACTCAGTTGGGCTAAAGCGCAACGATTCCTGAGTGGTTTCACGAACTGCAAAGAGAACAAACGGCACACCCTCGTCCCACTCGTTCCCCGTATCTGAACAATACTTCTTCAACATAGATTTAAGTGTCTGGTGAAATCTCTCGAGCACCCCTTGACTTTCAGGATGGTATGGACTGGATGTACGGTGACGGATACCTAACGAGCACAAAGTTTGTGAAAACAGCTTGGACATAAAATTTGTGCCCTGGTCTGTTTGTACGATCTTAGGTAAACCAAAAGTAGAAAAAAACTTAACCAATGCCTTAATGATTGCTTTAGAAGTAATTGTTCGCAATGGCACTGCTTCCGGGTATCGCGTTGCTACACACATCATCGTAAGCAAGAACTGATGACCGGTCTTAGTTTTGGGCAATGGTCCGACACAATCCACCACCACATGCTCAAAAGGTTCTCCGAGCACCGGAATTGGAACTAATGGCGCAGGAGGAATAACTTGATTTGGTTTCCCCATGACTTGACATGTAGGACACGTACGGCAATAAGTCGCAACATCCCTTTTCAACCTGGGCCAAAAAAAATGACGCAACACCCGATTGTAAGTCTTGGTCACCCCTAAATGTCCTGACATAATATGGTCATGGGCGAGTGAGAGCACCTGTACACGATACTCTGAAGGCACGACTACCTGACAAACAGTGGAACACTCTGCATCCTCGACCACCCTAGGCTGCCACTTCCGCAGTAGTAAACCATCTTCCATAAAATATGATGCATCTCCTGGGGACTCAGACACAGCATCAAAACACTTTGTCAAAGTTTCATCATCACGTTGGGCTTTACTTAACTTTTCACGACCTACAGGTAGCAGAGATGTCAGTGTACCACTAACCTTTTCATTTACGGTTTCACGATGCACGTGTTCCACTGCAACATCACCATCTGTGCACATGAACGTGTCATCCAACGTAAACTCGGTCCCCATCTTCTTTATCTGGGCCCGAGTTAACACACAAGCGGGAAAAACATCAGGATACTGAAGAGTTAACTCCTCAGTACCAGAAGTAACCACCGGTTTATCCAGTACTTCTAATACTGGCAGCACTCTACCTCCGGCCAAATCATTGCCCAGAATGAACTCAACACCAGGCACTGGCAACCTAGGTCGCACACCCACATCCACGAAACCTGCAACCAACTCAGTCTGTAAATACACACGATGCAGCGGCACTTTCAATACCTCCATACTAATACCTTGCACAAGGATACTAGAACCCACACTGGACTGCTCCGAAAATGGCAACACATCACCACAAATGAACGAGCGCGCAGCTCCAGTGTCTCGCAACACCCGTACATCCACTTGATCATCTCCTTGGGCACTGAAAGACACAAAACCTTCTAACATAAACGGTTGGTAAACAGAGTCAACGGGAGCTGAAATGGTTTTTACCAAACCGACAGGCTGTGCACTGGGAGTTTGCTGTTTCTTTTTCAGCATTATACAATCGGCAATTACATGGCCTATTTTGTGACAGTAGAAACACTCACGTTTCTCTTTAGGTACTTCCACCCTTGTTTTAGGTGTAACATTACCAGTTTGCGGCTGAAAACCTACGGAAATGTTTCTATCACAACGCGCGGTATTAAACACATTTTTATGGGTTAATGCAAACTCGTCTGCAAGTACCGCAGCCGCAGACATTTCCGTAACCTTCCGTTCATTCAGATACAAAACAATGCGTTCAGGCAAGCACCTTTTAAAATCCTCGAGAAGCAGCAGCTGGCGTAAGGACGAGAGATCAACAACATTACTTGAAGCACACCACTTATCAAACAATGCTCCCTTCTCACGTGCGAAATCAACAAAAGTCTGGTTGCTAATTTTCCTATGATTACGAAACCTTTGTCTGTAAGCTTCCGGCACTAATTCATAAGCGTGCAAGATAGCTGCTTTCACAGTCTCATATTTTAGACTATCTTCCATAGACAAAGTAGAAAATACTTCCATAGCCTTACCCACAAGCCTACACTGCAACAGCAACGTCCACACTTCCTTTGGCCATTTTAACGACCCCGCAATTCTCTCAAATGCACCAAAATAACTATCCACTTCCATCTCTCTAAATAGCGGCACCAATGAAATATGTTTACTCACATCAAAAGCAGTGGTAGACAAGCCATGCTCCGTCGAATTTCGGCCAGGTGACTCAGAAGCAGACCGGCCAGTGGACCTAGAAGACAGCTTCCCCTCCTCTAACTCCAACCGCCGTAGTTGTACCTCTTTCTCAGCCTGAATCTCAAGCCGCCGGATTTCAAGCCGCAGATCATATTCAGCGCGTCGGGCGTGTGCTTTGTCTTCCGCCTCCATACGGAGTCGGGCCAGTCGAATCTTTACTTGCGCGTTCTCTCTAGAACCCGGCGTAGGCGGGGAAAATGGCTCAAATGGAGGTAAACCTGTTTTAGCCTCCGCCTCAACAAGCCTAACCTCCTCAGCATCAGCCTCCGCGCGTTCACGAGTCGTCATACCCTCACTGATATGATCTGCGTCTCTAACCGACTCAGGCAAACTCAAAACATTTAATTCTGAAAGACCGTCCAACACGACAGTTTTAATCGTTCTCTTCAATGATTGCCGACTAACTGAGATTTGGAAGTGTTCAGCTATTGCTAACAGATCATCCTTGCGACATTTCTCAAGAAGATCCAATGTCGGATTCTCAATAAACCCACGTACATTCAGTGACATAACGAAGCTTACAAACAAAAACCTAAGTACACGACTTCACGTTACACAAAGCTCAATGCAGCGTACGATACTTACTAGCCAATTGATTCACTCCAACACACGTCCCCAGAGCAAAACAACAAGTTGTTAACTACCAGAAATTCCCGGATACTGAGATGTTATCCCGGACGAGCCCCCAATTTATGTTACGTCTCATGTTGGCATAGAGGTAGAACTGACGCACATAATATCCGTGTCAACACTCTTTTATTTTAGACTCTGGGGAGTAACTGAGGAGGAATAAACCAAGGACACACGGGGTAGCGGTAACTATAAGTGGTTCGCTTTATTTATACAGACAGATAACTTTATACCATGGAAAACATAATCCAACCCATATTTACAACTATATACAAACAGAAAGAAATAAAAAGAAAACAAGATATAGTGAATTAAACCAGACCACAGAGAGAAGGAAAACGAGCGGTGCTAAATAAACAAAACAACAAAACCAAAGCCCGTTACTAACAAATCCCCGCCCTCTACACTAACTGAAAACAAAACAGCAACAAAAGAAATCTTCAGCGTTCAACACGCCATAACTAAACTTCACTAACTAAAACAAAAACATACAAAGAGTTGCACCCGCTCCTTACCTAATGTGTTTAACAGAGAACTCTACGTGTATGTAAAGTGTAAGTCACGTGACATACTTCCCTTTTCTCTACTCTCCGGGCCGGCAAAGTATCGAGCAGGTACGACGTTCTCTGAAAGAAACACAACGAGCAAAGCGAACCACCACTAAGGGCCCTATTTTAACGATCTGAAACGCAAGTGTCAAAACGCGAAGCGCAAGTAACTTTGTGGGCGGGTCTCGGCGCTGTTGCTATTTTCCCGGCGGGATAAATGGCTCTTGCGCCCGGCGCAAATCTAAAATGGGTTGGTCTGAAGTAGCTTCATTATTCATAGGTGTGGTTTGGGCGTAACGTGAATAAACCAATCCGAGCGTCATCCAACATTCCCTTTAAAAGCAGGTGCGCAAGTTCCATTATGGATTGCTATTATTATGGCGTATTTACCAGGCGCACGCCAGGAGCGGTTCACAGCCGAGGAGACTGATGTTCTTTTAAGAGCAGTGAAAGACAGAGAAGTGAAGTTGTAATGTTGTACATTATGGTAAAGGTGATTTCACAGTCTTTTTTTTTTCAGTCTTTCAGTTTTTCAGTCGATTTTTGTTCCTGGTTCTTGACGGACAAACCAATTTGTCAGATGTCCTTATATACATATATGTCTTGCCACTATTGGGCAAACAGGTCTTATCCATAATTATTACAATTAGCCTGAATCATTTGTAAGCTAGATTTATGCCTATTTTTTCACATCTTCGTGGCACACCACAATGATTTCCGTCATATGACGGATGAAGATGAAGATATCTCATGTGTTAATATTTTTTTAGTGTAACAATTTATGATTTGCAAAAATAACTTGCATCTGTGTAGATTACATGAGCAAAGTGTATGCGCGTTGTGCACGCTATACATTATGGTCAAGCATGCGCCCTTGAAATAGCATAATGAACAACGCGCAACGCGCCACTGACTTTAGACTAGTTTTTTTCTGGTCAGTGGCGCAATTGTTTAATGAAACAGCAAAATAGCACCAGGGATTGTTTGCGCCGGAACACGCCTCCTTTTTTGCGCTGAACCGCCCAGGGAGCGCAAGTGCATTCACTAGTTTAGCGACGTGCTTCTGTGGAGGGAAAAGCGCGCTTTGCGCGGGTGCAAAATAGGAATGACACATGCGTCGGTGTACAAAGTCAATTGCGCTGGGTGCAAGATAGGGCCCTAAGACAGCGACACAAATGGCACAGCCAACAAACACACTTCAAGCTCCGCCCCCCCTCTTCCGTTCCACCAGATGTCCTTTATTGTGAAGCTCAGTTGATGATTGGTCAATTTCCAGGTCCATCACAACGATTGATCTCGAGAAGCAACCAATCACAGCACCTACAACTGAGCGACAGGGAAGAAGGGGAAAACAAAGACAACAAAACATAGCAAAGGGGAGAAACACAGCAACCAATAACAAAAGGGGGAGGGAAAACAACCAAATCATGTAACACCATCTTAGTCCAGGATAAATTGTAGTGTTGTGCACGTTTTCCCAGGCATAGCAACTCTGAACATAAATTCTGTAACAGAAGATGAAATTAAAATCTGGTTTAGTCTAATGAATGAGTGGTGGTAGCAACAGTCGCACAGAAATGGGAAATGCATCCTGTTTAACCAGAAATGGGGATAAAACCGATCCCCTGATGATCCCTGGATGAAAAATGAATGACCACAAGGGGTAAAATTAGACACTGCATGGTATATCATAAAACTTTTGCAGTCTGCCAGCATTAAACATGAAATACCACTAGGTCAAAATGACACTGAGATATTGAAATAATTAGCACATTAACTTTGGCGGCCATACAAATGACATAAACTTCATTTAAAAATTTAAAATTAAACAATGTTTGAGTGAAATGTTACAAGTTATTGAACAGAAAATAGAAATAAACACTAAATAAAAATGTAAAACTAGAATAAGTTGCATTTGGTTGATTCTTGATTTGTTTTTATGCACAGCTTCAATATAAGATATTGTCTAAACTATTATCTAATGGAATGCCTTTTCTTCCAGGTGTGTCCCAATCAAATACTGTTGCCAACGGACCTCTGGGAACAATTCAGAAAGTAGGAAACCTGCAACGAATCCAATTAAACGCAACTGAGATGGGCCTGTGGCACATTGACATGACGACAATTCAGCCATACACCGTAAAAGTGATTGGTGAGCCATCATGTACATATTTAATAAACTAATGCAATACAAAAGACTAAAGTCATTGCCAACCTGTCTTTAGGCCTTTGTAATGTAGACCGTAATGATATTGATTCAAATTTAAAACGTGCATTTTTCAGGTCAGAGTGCGATTACATTCATCTATGACTTTGTGGAGGAATTCAAAGGACCTCATCCTGGATATGCTGTCATTGATGGGCGGCCGTCAGCAGGTTTGACCTGCTGTTGTGTTTAACTATGAATCGATTCTTCTAAAATGATTTGAATGGAGGTGTTAAAAGATATTTTGCTCTTTATACAGGCTTACCTGCTAAGCTGCTACTAACACTGACTGGAGAGAAAGGTCCAGAGGTTCTGGAGGTGCACGAGGTCGCTCTTGTGGAGGTGTCTGGGGTCAGAGTGTCTAATGGAACCATAGAGAACATGGGTGGTGGAGATTTCCTGGTTACTGTGAAAGAAGTGCCCGAAGGAGAGTTTGTGGTTTTGCTGAAAGGAAAAGACAGGACCTTCTCCAGCCTGTTCCAGAGGCAGACCACCACACAGATATCTCAGTCCAAAGTCACTGTCAAGGTACAAACTGCATTCTTTTTTGGCACATGACACTTATTTTTAAACTTATTTGATCCATTATGACATTCACTCTGTTCCAAAATGTAGCTGTACCTAAAGGTAGATACAGTATTTTCAAATATGCTGCCTCCTAAGATAATTCTTTTCATTCAGATTTGAAGGAATTATTGCATAAATTATTCACAGAGAATTGTATGACATTCCCAGAATGCAGAAAGTTCAGTGAAAAAAAAAAATCCAGGGAAAACACCGGGTTGCATTCACTAAGAATTGTGTGGATTTTTCATATTTATACGCACATGAGAACTTCTCATTAAAAATGTTAGCCTAATCCACAACATCTACATATACACACGTGAATTTGTTTTTAAAATGTATTCTAATTGGAGTATTCTAAATGAGCGACTCAAGGTTAGTCATTTGCATAAAACACGCCAAAATCATCTCAATATAAGAGCTTTATTCACAACCTTTCAATTACAATTTTTCATCACTCTCAGCAAACATATCACGCCCGCTAAAGACGCACTCTTGATGATGAAATATATTGTAAGATTAAATATCTATATAAAATTACCCAGAGTATGTAGTTTCAGTTGTTTGTAAAATGACATTTTAGTATTGATGAATCATGATTTGTTTGGGAAAACATTTGTATGCAGTTTTCATGCACATATTTGTGCATATACACAGTTTGTAACGGTAGGGTGAACCAGGAACAGGCTGAAGATCAGGGGCCTAATACTATGAAGCCGGTTTAGCTGGCTAGCCAGATACAGTGGGGAGAACAAGTATTTGATACACTGCCGATTTTGCAGGTTTGCCCACTTACAAAGCATGCAGAAGTCTGTCATTTTTATCATATGTACTCTTCAACTGTACATATGATAAAATGACGGAATCTAAAACAAAAATCCAGAAAATCAGACCAAATCCAAATCCCCAGACCGAGGGGGATTGACCGTCATCTTGAACTTCTTCCATTTTCTAATAATTGAGCCAACAGTTGTTGCCTTCTCACCAAGCTGCTTGCCTATTGTCCTGTAGCCTATCCCAGCCTTGTGCAGGTCTACAATTTTATCCCTGATGTCCTTACACAGCTCTCTGGTCTTGGCCATTGTGGAGAGGTTGGAGTCTGTTTGATTGAGTGTGTGGACAGGTGTCTTTTATACAGGTAATGAGTTCAAACAGGCAGGGCCGGATTAACCATTAGGGCAACTGGTCACTTGCCCAGGGGCACAGGACATCTAAGGGGCCCAGGGCACTGTCAAATATTATGTTAGATCCCGTTATAAACGCAATCCTCACTTTCCTAATTATATGCAGATTTTTGCAACCCGTTCGATCAAAATATTATGTTAAATCACGTCAAAAACAGTGTCTGTAGCTTCTTGCGCTGCTGCGCAACGAGCAAGGACGAGCTGTCAAATCACGTGACTTGAAGCTCTGAAATCAGTGTTGCCAGATTGGGCGGTTGTGAATTTGATTGTGCGGTTAAAAACATCAACCGCATTAATGAATGACACATTTTGTCTGTGGTGTGTGCAGTAATGTGTGCATAATGCCTGCTAATTACATTGTTTATTTCGATTATATTGGGCACTTTTTGCACTTAAATTAGTTTATTCTTACTGTTGACATTTGAAAATGATGCATGTGTTTTTCCATGGGTTAAAATCATCGGTTAATTTCGTGATTTTGACAGTTTTCACTTGGACATTTTAGTCATGCATGACTGTTTTTGAATGCCCTGTTTTGATCCATTTTCCTGGGAAATTATTATTTTTTTTTTTTTTTGGACATCATTATTTTGTTTTAAGGATATAAAATGGTGCTAATCAGCCTTGACTGACATGGCAATAAAATTATATCACATTATTTTGGCAGTTCAAATTTTGGCCGTTTTTTTCTTGAATTGGGTGGGTTTTTGTGAGCTTTTGTGCTTGAAATCGTCGACCCAATCAGTCAACACTGTTTGAAATTTAAAGAATAACATTTTAGAATTTAAAGGCTTAAAGAAAATGTAAAAGAGAAAAGGAATTGAAATTAGTCGACATTATGAAACATATTCCAAAAATAGCCACAATTTCACATTGTAGCATTTTAGAAATAAAAAATATCTGGTTTTAACTTAAGGCTTCCCTAGCTGTCTGCTTTATTTCACTGTTGCAGTCAAAATATAATTGATTGGCTATATTGAAACGTTTAATAATTACTCTGTAGCAGCCACCAAGTTCTGTGAAAGATTCATTGTAAAAAGTTATGTTAAACATTAGTGCATCATTAGTGTTCTGTCTCTTAAATGCACTTTATGCTGAGGCTATTACATACATCGCCACTGAGCATTGCAGAAGCCTGATTTGTTAGTATAGAAGTATAGGCTATATGCTCTTGGTGATAGCGACTTTGCGATTGTTGCTTTGGGGCCGGGACAGGGGGGGGGGGGGACTTGAGTCTTGTTGCCCAGGGCACAGGAAATTGTTAATCCGGCCCTGCAGTTAATACAGGTAATGAGTGGAGAACAGGAGGGCTTCTTAAAGAAAAACTAACAGGTCTGTGAGAGCAGGAATTCTTACTGGTTGGTGGGTGATCAAATACTTAAGTCATGCAATAAAATGCAAATTAATTATTTAAAAATCATACAATGTGATTTTATGGATTTTTGTTTTAGATTCCGTCTGTCACGTTTGAAGTAAAAATTTCAGACCTCTACATGCTGTTTGTTTAAGCTTATTTTGTGCCAATTCAGGGTTTTAGGTACCATTAAAGTGGTTTGGCTTTTAGCAGTGTTCATCTCCATTACTCTCCATGGCTAACCTTCTCCAGGGCAGGTTATGTTCTGGATAAGACAGCTCAAACTGAAATTGGACCAATCAGCTGTGAGCAAAGTGACACACCTCTGATGCAATAAAGTCACTCCCCCTGTTTCTACTCCAAATTAAAGGTCACTACATAGCAAATGGTTTTTGAAGACTAAGCGTCTCTGGCTTTTAACAATGCTTATTTATAATAATTTTGAATGATTTAGATATCATTTATGTAATTATTATACCCTTAATCAATTACACATGTATAATTTTAGTTAATCAATAATTAATAGGCACCTAATTAAAATTGATATAAATAGCCGCCTACATAAAGGTCATACAAATAAGCTTTAAAATCAGTAAATAAAGCTATAAAAATTACTACATATGAGCTTAAATGTTCAATTCTCTCTATATATCATCTAAACTAACTTCATAACTTTGACTTGCATTGACATAGTACGATTTTCTTTAAGTTGTCCTCTTTTATAGATGGCTCTTTTCTTCTTGCTGTGTAAATTTGCTTAAATTATTAATATTTTTCAATCATGTAATATTCTGCAGAAGAGAGAAATTAATCTTGCTGCTTCTCTCGTGAGAAGTGAATCTCAGTTTCACTGATTATATTATAGTATTATGATTATTATGCTCAATTTTTGTGTGCGCCCGGTATTTTTATGCTCATTTAAAGTCACCATAAAATCAAAATGGACGATTCTCATTTTTCGATGTAATATTGCAGTATTTATTATATATGATTTAACCATGCACATCATTAGGGCCTGAACACCGATGGTGTGAGGACCCTATTTGAATTGTCTATTATTATTCTTCTCCGAAATGAATCTCATTTTTGAAGACCTCTACATGCCAAAATGTAGTTAAGTGTGGCAAATACAAATGACTGACGTAGTCCTCCTATTTTTATATACTTAAATATTGCCCATGTGCTTTGTTTTGCTAAAGCCACCGGCTGGCGGTGGCACAGGTGCAAGGGTCCTTTAATTTCTGCTTGTAGCTTTAATTATTATTTTTAATTCATGTGCCCTCATAATATTTAATCAAAATAACATTTCTTCTTTTCTCTGATGACGTGTTTACTGGCTTGAGAGATAACAGCAATAGCAAACCAATTCCCAATGGACAAAATCAAGTCCCACCATTGTTTTTCATTCGAGAAGCCGTTTCACTTGGATATACGTCACAAAAGGGAAGAAAAGACAATCGCAACTTGTGTTTCATGCTGACTTTAAGTACTGTGTTGTTAGCTCACTAACATGCTAACAAAAAATCTATTGAAATCTGTGGTTGTACGGTCACTTCTAAGCTTCCAAGTTAGGTTCCTACAGGACTATTTGTAGATTAGAAAACATTTACTTTTACATTCCTGATTTATAGTTCTTCCTGTCAGATGAGGTCAGATAAAACTTTATGGGTTCTATAGGTTCCTTTAGAAGGCTGTAGGCAGCTTAGTTGTTTGAACAAATCTATTTGTTATTTTCTGGAATTCGATGTCTTCTTTTTTGTTTTACCTCTCCATATAGGCAATAGCAGACAGCCCCATGCTGCCAGGACAAGTATTTCAACTAAATTTTACTGTTACAACCAACGGATCAAGCGGTACCTACACAATTCGTGCAAGGAATGACAAAGACATCCCTATGACACATCCACCAACGTAATTTCTCCACTTTCTTCTCAAATCACGTACAAGCTTTTATAGCTTTTCTTATCAAGAACAAAACTCTGTGTCACATGTCTGTTTCTTTCTCATCACAGGCTCAATCTGGGGAGTGGCGGCAGTGCTCAAGGGACAGTGTCTCTCACCCCTCCTGTTAATATGGTCTCAGGCACAGATGTTACGCTAACCATCGAGGCAGAAGCTCCTGGAGGAAGTGATTCTAATTATGCTGTCCTTCGCCTTTCTGTTCTCTCCAAGGTAACCTCAGACAAGACTATATTTTTATGTGAAATCCACGAGCCACATGAGTCATTTCAGTCATGGGTTCTCTACTGATTTTGCAGTAGTGGCGACCCAACACTGAATGAAACATTTGTGTGTACAAAAGAAAACGAAAATGTTCTTAATTTCAAACAATTATATTTATTAGACCCACCAAAATGTTAACTTGACATAAGGAAAATGGATAATTTGGATCTTTAAATGTCTAAATTTCAATGGCAGCAAATAATTATCCACACTAAACAAATGATTTAATATAGCCTACCATTCAAAAGTGTGAGATCAGTATAATAAAAAAAAAGAAATTATTTTATTCAGCAAGGAAGCATTAAATTGACCAAAAGTGACAAATGTTTTTTTTTTACATTGTTACAAAAGATTTCTATTTCAAATAAATAAACAATGTTCTTTACTTAACTTTTTTTATCCAAGAATCCACAAAAATATTAAGCAGCACAGCTGTTTTCAACATAATAAATGTACCTTGAGCACCAAATCAGCATATTAGTATGATTTCTAGAGAATCATGTGACACTGAAAACTGGAGTAATCATGCTAAAAAATCAGCGTTGCCATCGCATTAATAAATTATTGCTATAATAATTCATAATTTTACTGTTTTTAATCAAATACATGTAAATATATAAATATGCTAATATGTATATGCCACGTTATTCTTTAGTAAGCTGTTGTTTTAACTCATCCTTTACTGTTCCGTCCAGGTGACTGACTTGACACCTCCAAAATGTGAAATTTTCGATGTACGGGGTACATGCTACTCCTCCTCTTGCAGCTCATCAAACTGGGAACTGTCTGTCAACATCACAGACAGTAATGGCACAGGCATAAATAGCATTTCCATCCAGGAAGGCAGTGGAAATTTTACCCAGAAGGAAGTGGAAGACACTGTGATGGGTCTATATGAGGCCTCATGTTGTTCAACTTCCGTGACTTTGTCCGCAGTTGACAAGGTCGGGAACGTGGGCAGGTGCAGTTACACAATGAAGTCTAGCGCAGGCTCTCGCCTCATCAGCATGTCCCTCCCTCTGTGGGCATCTCTGCTTTTATATGGTTTTCTACGTGAAGCCTTCCCTCTGTAATGATATGGAGTTCATCCAACCGAATACATCCTATCATTCTCTTCACTTTCTCATCCCATCCTTCTATACAAATATTTTTATAAAGCTTTCTCATAGCTGTGAGATTGTCTAAAGCAAAGCATTTCATCCCAAACATTTCATTATTGGTAATTCCAACCACGTTACTAATAAAGAACCATGCTGCTTATTTAGAACCTACAAACCTCAAAGATAAAGTTTTATGTGACCTCATCTGACAGGAAGAACTATCAGGAATGTAAAAGTAAATGTTTTCTAATCTACAATAGTACCTTTTCTGTCCAAATATAGGGGGAAAATGTCTATTTTAGAATGTTTTGTGTAACCATGTTACCAATATATGAATATTAATATAATTTTACAAATATCTGCAATTACTTCTACACACACATTAAAAGAGATAGTATGGCTCAGTAACCATAAACGTAACCTTTAAGACAATGACATTTATAGGCTACTATTTGAAGCATTATGCACCATAAACATGGGGTCGTCATAGCTAACTTGTATTGTTTTGTGTTTGCATTGAATGATGGGGTAGCTACATGTTGCGACATGAACATGAAACCTAGAAGATTTCAAGCAGCTATTCATATGTTAAAATGCATACCAGAGCTGTTGACAACTTTACATAAAGCGGAACTCGCATATGTCTTTGGGTCTTTTTTAAGCAGACTACTCTGTTCAACATGTGTTTGTATAATTGCCTAAAATGAAACATATATATTCAACGTTTTCACAGCGTATTTTAAAGTGTTGCTGATTGTTGTACATTTCATCTTGGTTTGTGTCTCACTCGGTTATTTTAACTTATTTCAATCTTTCTTGAGGAGAGGTTTGTAAACGGCGATTTAGACAGTCATCATGACATAACATTACACCGCCACCCAGTGGTTGATATTATTTGCTTAACTTTTTCTTTTTGATTAACTTTTTCTTGTATGCATCACTGCATTCATATGAATCAAATGTGATTCAAATACTCGGATATATCATGTTTATTAGATTACCAATTTTTAGGACACAAATTTGTTTTGCAAACAGTAGGCTAATATTCAACCCTTATTCAATTACAAAATTCAAATCAACTCCATGTTTCAATTTGTGTGTGTGTATGTATATATATATATATATATATATATATATATATATATATATATATATATATATATATATATATATATATATATATATATATATATATATATATATATATATATATATATATATATATATATATATATTATACACACACACAAACACACACACACACACACTGATCAGGCATAACATTATGATTACTGACAGGTAAAGTGAAACACTGATTATCCTGTTAGGTGGGATATATCGTGTATGAAGCAGGAAAAATGGGCAAGTGCAAGGACTTGAGCGAGTTTGACAAGGGCCAAATTGTGGTGGCTAGATGGCTGGGTCAGAGCATCTCCAAAACTGCAGCTCTTGTGGGGTGTTCCCGGTCTGCAGTGGTCAGTAACTATCAAAAATGGTCTAAGGAAGGTACAGTGATGAACCAGCAACAGGGTCAGGGGCGGCCAAGGCTCATTAATGCAAGTGGGGAGCAAAGGCTGGCCTGGCCCGTGTGGTCCGATCAAACAGACAAACTGTAGCTCAAATTGCTCAAGACGTTAATGCTGGTTCTGATAGAAAGGTGTTAGAATACACAGTGCATCGCAGTTTGTTGTGTATGGGGCTGCATATAGCCGCAGACCAGTCAGTGTGCCCATGCTGACTGACCCTGCATGTGAGCATCACAACTGGACCACGGAGCAATGGAAGAAGGTGGTCTGATGAATCACGTTTTCTTTTATATCACGTGGATGGCAGGGTGCGTCGCTTACCCGGGGACCACATGGCACCAGGATGCACTATGGGAAGAAGGCAAGCCGGCGGAGGCAGTGTGATGCTTTGGGCAATGTTCTGCTGGGAAACCTTGGGCCTGCCATCCATGTGGATGTTACTTTGACACGTACCACCTACCTAAGCATTGTTGCAGACCATGTACACAATTTCATGGAAACGGTATTCCCTGGTGGCTGTGGCCTCTTTCAGCAGGATAATGCACCCTGACACCAAGCAAAAATGGTTCAGGGATGGTTTGAGGAGCACGAGTTTGAGGTGTTGACTTGGCCTCCAAATTCCCCAGATCTCAATCCAATCGAGCATTTGTGGGATATGCTGAACAAACAAGTCCAATCCATGGAGGCCCCACCCCGCAATTTAGAGAACTTAAAGGATCTGCTGCTAACATCTTGGTGCCAGATACCACAGCACACCTTCAGGGTCTAGTGGAGTCCATGCCTCGACAGGTCAGGGCTGTTTTGGCAGCAAAAGAGGGACTAACACAATTTTATAGGTAATAATGTTATGCCTGATCGGGGTATATTAGTAGGGTGGACACTAGAAAAGTACTATAAAAAAATCCAAGTATCACTTGGGACGCAGCATTCAGTGTATGTATAGTTTTATTTAATGCCGTATCAGCATCTGTGGCTATCTTCATGGCAAAAACTCAATTACAAAAATACAAGAGTTAAATATAAAAATAAAAACCAAGCAAACAGAAAAAATACAAGATTCTTCTATTTCTTCAAGGTTCTATTAAACAACATTCTTGGCAGTAAACAAGTTTCATATTGAGAAATTAAAAGAAAGATATTCACATTTTACTTCACATTTAAAAACAAATTACAATAAAAGCACTGTACATAATGTATGCAGAAATGCAGCTAAAATATAAAAATATCAACTTTTATTTCCTTTTTTTCATTTAAAAATGGTTTGAGGAGCACGAGTTTGAGGTGTTGACTTGGCCTCCAAATTCCATAAATTAATTTGCAATCAGGCCTAATACAATTATATTTTCTGTAACAGAATATTTATATATTCTCGGTCCATTGTCCTTCAGAGTTTCGCTCCAACCGAGATCAGACTCACCTACCTGTGATTTTCTAGTGATCCTGGATAGACATTGATTAGCTTGCTCAGGTGTGTTTGATTAGGGTTGGAGCTAAACTCTGCAGGACAGTGGCACTCCAGGAATGAGTTTGAGGAACCCTGATCTACAGTATCAACTGCTTTGTAAACAATCCAATTACTTCATGTAACATGTTGTGTGTTGACATGTTTCTTGAGATGAGCTGACTGAGTGAAACGTTTCCCACATTCTTTGCACTCAAACGGCCTTTCCCCAGTGTGGATGAGCTTGTGTCTTTTAAAATTACCTAGATCCACGAATCCTTTTTCACAGTAGGGGCAAGTGTAGCGTTTCTCTCCTCTATGCCCCTGCATATGCATATTCAGAGCAACCCTATGTTTAAACTTCTTCCCACAAAGCGTGCACGAGAACGGCTTCTCTCCGGTGTGCATACGCATATGGGTAGCCCGGTCTGCCTTGGCCAAAAACCTCTTTCCACAAACTTTACAAGGAAAAGGCCTTTCTCCAGAGTGAATTAGCTGGTGTTTGGTAAGGGTAAAGTGGTACACAAAACTCTTCCCACATTCTTCACACTGATAGCGTTTCTCCTCTGCATGAACCTTCACGTGCCGGTTAAGGCCTCGTGCACTAGGGAACGCCTTTCCACACTGGGAGCAGGTATAAGGTCTCTCTCCTGTATGAAGTCTCATGTGGTTCTCCAAGGCAGACGCGTTGCTGAGGACCCTTCCACACTCGGGACACTCAGTATTTCCACGCAATGTTTTACTCGAAGATTTCAGTAAGGCTTGACTTTCGTTATTGGAGCCAGTTTCACTGATCAAGTTGCTCTGCACCAGATCCGACCTCTTACCAAAGACCATGACTGTGCTGTCCACACCTTGTCTGGATTTGGAGAAAATCTTTCTCTGTTTTCTCAGTCTAGACTGGAGTGTGGGAGTGTCTTCATCATCTTCCGAGAGGTCTTTATCATTTCTATCTGTGGTTTCTGCACTGAAACATGGGGACAGCGGTACGTCTCCTTCAAAGTCGTCAACTGGAGACACAGAGGTCTCTGAAGATAGAACTGGCACTCGACTTAAAACAATGTTAGCCGAAGTGGCAGCTTGTTGCTCCTTAAGTGTTAGCAGAGGCGCAAGCTGCCCAGAGGGTTGAAAATGGTGCATGGGTACCTGCTCCGGGGCCTCTTGTGGCGTCATCACAATGGACGAGTGCAAATGCAAAGTATCAAGAGATTCAAGCAAACCTGCCGTATTATCGGGTGGAGGAAACATCTGGTCTGAAGAACAGAACTGATTGGATTGTGTTGGATACTGGGAATGTGTAAGAGGACGTTGAGGTGGGTTTAGGGAGACAGATCCCTGAATTGCGTTAACTGGAAGGTGAGGAGAAGTAAATGGACCGTGTGTTGGAAGATAAGAAGGTGGTGTCGATTGAGTCGGATTGTGTGGGAGCACCAAAGGGAACTGGAATGATGGTCTTGAAGTCGCAGAATGTGCTGGTATTACCTGTGGTGATGCAAAAACTTGGGCTTGTGGTGGATCAAGACTGGCTGAGAGAATCCGATCCTGGACTGCTGAAGGTGTATTTGGTGTGACGGAAACATGGCCTGATGGCATGGCAGCATTTACTTGTGGGGGCATCTCTTGGTTCAGTGTTTTGATGGTTTGTGGTGGAAAGAATGGTGATTGTATGAGTTGAGATTGGGTTAAAGGCTCAGTGGCTTTGTTTAGCACGGCAATGGTTGAAATACTTTTCTCTGTATTTGTAACCAATCCCTGAGGCCACTGTTTGGAGGAATAAGGTTCTGTTACTAAGACTTGGCTTGGAGGAACAGCGGAAAGGAAGGTGTTTTGAAGTGGATGACAGATATTTGACCCCTGTTTCTGAGGGACTACTGTCTGGTTTGATGTTTGAGGATTTGGGTTTGGTCGTCTGTGAATTGATGATGCTGTTGACTTGGCTTGAGGAATTGATGGAGCACCAGACAACTCGATCATTGGCACAGACAAGTTAACAGTAGGAGCAGGAGTCTGAGTTGAACTGCCAAGTTCTGAAGTAGTGGATGTCTGTGCTGGTGCACTGGCCTTTTGTCTTTTGTTGGGGGAAGACAAGTTTTCCGATGTTCTTTCAGATGTATCTCGGATGGGTTGTATAGTCTGATTTGGTTTGTGACCACAGGAATCCACTCTGCGACTACAGGAGGAAGGAATCACTGATGGTGGAGACTTTCCTCTAATGCTGCTATGGTGCCTGGTTATAGTTTGAAATGATGGTGGGATCACAACTGTGAATATAGAGGTGAAGATACAAATTATATAACAAGTCGTGCATTTTGGCTATTTGAACTGCTTGAATTGTCAACAGATCAGTGCTTGGAGGGATTTCATCAATATTTTTGTTATTGTTAGTCATTTGACATTGGCCATTACGCCAGGCTTCAGTGTCACGTGATCCTTCAGAAATCATTCTTATATGCTGATTTATTATCAATGTTGGAAACAGTTGTGCCGCTTAAAGGTCCCATGGCATGAAATTTTCATTTTATGAGGTTTTTCAACATTAATATGAGTTCCCCTAGCCTGAATATTGTCCCCAAGTGGATAGAAATGTTGATCGGTGTAAACCCGAGTTCTGGCTGTCTTTCTCTGCCTTTGCGAAAATGACAGGCCAGACGAGCCAATCCTGAAGTCTCCTGGTTTGACGTCCAAGCAGGAACGATTACCTCCCTTTCCTCCGCCCAGAGAATCTGGCACGCCCATGCAAACGCTCATGGCTTGTGAACTAGTGAATGCTGACAGTTTCGCAGTGTTTGGATGTACAAATGAAAACAGAAGTCTTTTTTCAGTTCCTTCTGATCTGTGATCAGTGATTTCTAATGTGTAGCTAATTATTTATTATTCGTGCACACGCAGCGGCTTCTCTCTCTACCGGTGTTTTCGATCTTGTGAGTCAGTGTTTTTGTACGTCCTCGTCGCGTCTATCTGTTCTAAAATGTGCATACAGTCATGAGTTTCTGCTCAACATCAGCAGAGTCAGATCTTTAGAGATAAACCTCACACACGCCGAGACTCGGGCTGCACTGGCCGCTCGGCCTTCAACATCCCCGACCCCCAGTACTGCATCTGGCCCACAGCGGAGGCACCAAACGCGGCGCGAGATTAAGCAGAAGGGGGGTAAGCGTATCCGGGCTAGGCTAGCCAGCTATCCCCACAATAAACTGGATTACATTCGATTACTGCTGTTGTGTCTTTGTTTGCGCTGTGTACTCAATGCGCGTCACTGACGCTTTTCATATGATAGGAACATATCTAAAAATAATGCTATTATCAACACTTACTCGTAACTCGTTCATCTCGCTGTAATGGTACTTTGCATGTGTTACAAAGTTGGTAATAATGATGAAGACGGACTCGGTGTGACTGGGACTCGTGTTTATTCAGAACTCTCAGATACAATAAACTCACGCTGACTGACAGCGCTCTCATAACTCAGTAGTTACTATAAATAACTTTGTTAGCAATCGCTGAGCTCTGTCTCTGGTACATTAGTGATGTCCGGTTCGCGAACGATCTTTCTTTTGAACCGGTTCTTTTTAGTGAACCGAATCAGTTCACCAAATCGGACTGAATCGTTCTAAACGGTTCGCGTCTCCAGTCAGCGCTGATCCATAATTTACTAAAGTTACTAACTTTCTGACATGAGTGACAGTCCCTCCGACTAGAAATAAACGAATAACCTGAAGTATATTCTAGTAACTACAACAGTTCACTGAACTGAGATGTGCTGAGAACTGATGTGAAGTGAACTCTCTCTGGCAGCAGCTCGTGCCTGCTCGTGCCTCGTAGACCTCGTTAAACCACGCCCCCTCCGCTCATATCAAATGCAAAGATGTCAGCCAATCACAACAGTGGGCGTTTTTACTGAAGTCTCACTGCAGACACGCCTCTTGAAACAGGGCATTCAGCCACAGGGCAAACATTAGTATTGAAAAAATGCCTTTATTTCTAAATTATGACATTTTATGATGTACAAATCATACTAACAATATAAGTACACCTCAGGAAACATTATAAAATAATAGAAAAATGCCATGCCATGGGACCTTTAAGACTTTTTATAACCTATGATACTTTTTTCAGGATTCTTTGAAAATTTTTTTTAGTAACACTTAAATTTAAGGTGTCATTGTTACAGTGTAATTATATATTTAAGTACTGAGTAATATTAATTTCTACTATATTAGCATCTACTATAGGGTTAGGGTAGGATTAGGGTTTGGTTGAGGGCAGGCTTGTGCAAAATTCAGAATTTCAGATTTGGCCTCCATTCAATTCATGAATTGGAATTGGAATTGGAATTGGAATTTGAATTGAATTGACTCCGCCTCCCAACAAGAAGTTGAATTTGAATTGAAATGACAAGAAGTGAAATTCAATTCATGGCAATTAAAATAAATTCCACACACGTCACACAACAGAAAGAATGTGTAGAATCTCACATACATTCAGTGTTAGGAAGGTTACTTTGGAAATGTAATAGCTTACTGTTATAAGTTACCCAAATGTGGTTTGGCTTACTTTATCATTGCAAAGCAATTTTTCTTTTAATTTGATTAGTAACTAATTGAATTACACATTTTACCTCAGTAATACATAGAGTTGGGGTACTCGGACTTGTCACGCACTCGGGTGAATTTGTACTCGGACTTGACACGGACTTGGACATTTTGGACTCGGAAAATATCCTGAGTGCAGTCAAGTCCGCATCATGTGTAACAACAAAACCGGCATAAAACTAAGATAAGAAATTAATGAACGTCTCCCCGCCTGTGATTTTACTGCACCACACCGGCAGGCAGCAGTAGCATCATCTTATGCTTGCAGACAATACACACATCACACGGATCGCAATGCGTGGCTAGGACAATGTCTTCAAAGTCAGCAATAATTTGTTTTGCTTTTGAAAATCATAAAGAATTTATTTGCAAGAAATCCAATAAAAAAAGAAGCACTCTGCAGATTGCAAATCAACTGATTGTGTCTGGCACGACTTTCTACCGACATGTACAAAGAAAACCAAGAGAAATGTAAGTTGCTTAATATAACTTTTAATACCAACTTAAAGGTGAACTATGTAGGATTTTTGCAGTAAAATATCCAGAAACCACTAGGCCAGTGTTATATATTTTGTTCAGTTGAGAACCGGGACGTGTGAGCTATGCGTTTGAGGGAGTCGCCTGTCGATTGCGTCATGTCTGCGTCACCCTCGGTCTCCGGTTTTATTCAGTGAAACGCTTTACTCTCACTGCAGTGTGAACAAGTGTCATAGCAGCCGCCAAGCGAATGTCATAACTTCCTTTTCAACACACTCAGATATATCTAATACGATAAACAGAGTTGTGTTACCTCATACTCATGACTGGAAAAGAGGAAGTGGCGCCGGCAACCGTGTCATAATAAAAGTCCCGCCGGCGACTTTGCCATAATAACAGTCCCGCTCTTCAATCGCTTATTATTCTTATATCGGATTCTTGTGTGCATACTATGGATGTCACAATTCTTAATATAATATTGAACCGTTTGGTATTCACGGTTGGGAATTGCGTTTTTTTTTTATTTTTTGCATTTAATTAATAATTTTTTCTTTTTCTCCGTTTTAAATATTTCTCTCAGTTTATTTTGGCTCTGTTTGAGTGTGCCTGTGAGTCTACGCGCTGATATAAGCAAATATCCAATCATATGCACTAAAGTTAGGGGGTGTTTAGCCACGCTTGCAATGCTGGTGTCAGAGAGTTATACTCACGGAACACTATAGTTATTCACAATCACGAAAGTTCATTATTTGCATGCGTTTTAAAGCCTTGCTGGTTAAACGTTTCATTCGCGTGCTCATGCACTGTTTTAACATGCGCTGAGCGCGCGCACTAAAAGCCTGTCAAACACACGTGATTACTGGACTAAGTAGTCTTACTGCACTAATACGGTCAAATACACACAAGGTTAACATAGACACAGTCAGTTATGTCTAAAGTGAAAGTAAAACCGGCGTGTCTGTATATTAGATGTGTAGAGGTCTTAAATTGACAGCAGCGCAGCCTATAGTGAACACGCTGCCGCTTGTCCTTAAAGGGACAGTTCACCTCTAAAATTATGTCATTATTTACTCACTCTAATTTTGTTCCAAACCTGTATTCATTTCTTCTGTTGAACACAAACAGTTGAATGGTAGCCATTGACATCCATATTATTATTTCCTACAATGGGACCAACTGGTTGGTTTCCGACATTCTCCAAAATATTTTTTATGTCCAACAGAAGAAAGAACTTTATTCAGGTGTAAAACAACTTGAGCGCGAGTAATCGATGACAGAATTTTCATTTTTGAGTGAACTATCCCTTTAATGTAAATAAAACAACAAAAGACAAAGAGAAAATCACTCACTCACTCACTCCTGACTAACTTTAGTAAATTTAATAAGAATCACTGTACATGTAATACAGGGAAGTTTGTTTTATTTTACATTTAATTGTTTTATTCAATTTCTATAGTATTTATTCTTACTTGAATAATCCTACTTGAGAAAATATATCATTATCGTGAAATAAGATTTTAGTATCGCCCACCCCTAAACATTAGCATTTGGTGATACCAGAGGCATTAAATAATTGAAATACAATAAAACAGGTTAATTTGTGTTTTTCTTGCACTTGTAATAATAAAAGTTCTACATATATCTATGTCCATTCTATTGTTTGAAACCATTTTGATTGGAAACTTTGATCTGTTGACAAAATAAAAATGTTAAATGGCAATGGCTAGATGTAATAGTGGTAATTTTTGTTAAATTTTATATTGCCATTGGTTTAATGGGTTGAAAGGTTAAAATATTAATAGAAGATCAAAATTTATAATAGCAATTTCTAATCTTTTTTCAATTTAATTACACTCTGGACTCGGGCGGACTCGACACGGACTCGGTCGATAAGAACTCGGACTTGAGTCAAACTCGGCCCCTTTTGGACTCGGACTTGGATTGTTTAAGACTTGGACTTGACTCGAACTCGACAAAGGTGGACTCGGACCCAACACTAGTAATACAACTAAATACAATTACATTAATTTTGTCATTTTGTCATTCATTCCAATGCAAAACTCACTGAGCAACACTGTTGCACCTAATTCTCAATAGCTCCTCGAATGTTCCATCATGTTCCACAAAATTACAATTACAATAAATCAAACTTAATTCTTTGTTCTTTGACTAGAGCTTTTAACATTCATTGCTGGGGGAAAACATTTCCTGTTAATGTAATCTGTACAAGTAGTTCAAACTAATATCATTTATAGAATATCTAATGCAATCATATCTGACATATACTATAAAGCTTCATTGTTAAACACTTCCCTTAAAATATGTATTTGAATTTCTTAGAATTTTTATTGAATTTCAATTCTGCTTCCTTTAATTCAAATTCGAATTGTAATTCTAGATCCTGTTTTTGACATCAATTCAAATTCAATTCAAATTCAAGAATTGAATTGGAATTCAGGAGTCATTCTCAATTCAATTCTGAACTGTGCACAAGCCTGGTTGAGGGTTAGTAGCATGTAATTATGCATAGTTTACAGTTATTACTATAGTAAGAACATGTAACATATGTAACAAGGACACAGTAAAATTAAGTGTTACAACGTTTTTTTTTTTTTTTTTTTTTATAAAAAGAACAGCATTTATTTAAAATAGAATCCTTTTATAACAATATACACTACCATTCAAAAGTATGAGGTCAGTTTTTTTCTTTCTTTTTTTGAAAGAAATGTATACTTTTATTCAGCAAAGATGTTGTTAAATTGATAAAAAATGTATAGTAAAAATGTATATTGCTAAAATATTGCAAATAACTTTTTATTCATCAAAGAATCCTGAAAAAAACTATCACAGGCTCCAAAAATATATTAAGAAGCACAACTGTTTCTAACATTGATAATAACTGAGTATTAAATAAGCATATTAGAATGATTTCTGAAGGATTGTGTGGCACTGAAGAAGACGAGTAAAGGCTGATGAAAATTCAGCTTTGTATCACATAAATAAATTATATTTTAAAGTAGGCTATATTAAAATAGAAAACCATAATTTTACATTGTAATAATCAGTGTTGGGGAGTAACTATGTAACAGAGTTACGTAATTTAATTGCAACATAAATGTAACTGTAATTTGTTACAGTTACTGAGTTTTTTTTTATATTACAGCAATCAAATTACAGTTACTTATGAAAATCTGAATATTTTCTGTAAAAAGCTAGGAAATGTTGAATAATATGAATTTGTTGTTTTGCCTGTTTTTGGTGTGCACGATGTCTCCTGCCATTTAAAGTCTGTTATGTAAAGCGAAGCTATTCTGATGCTTTTGATTGGCTCTCGTTTCATTTTTTAGCACCAAGTCTGTCAATTACATCAATCCACATTGCTACAACCTGTCTGAGAGTTTCCATATGGCAAGCGATAAAAATAATAATTTAGTCCAGGAATTAGAAAAGGGAGGAAACTTGTCACTTGTTTTCACTTGCAAAATAGAGCTATTTAACTACTAACACAGCGATTGGTCATTGAGTCTAAACAATATTTTAGGTGGACTATAACAATGTTATGCATGTTATGACAGCTACACTGGTGGTGTCTGTTTGGGTTGCCAGTGAGTATGAAACTAGAATCTATTCTTGCTTCTGATAGTGAGAAACCAATAGGCCTTAAAAAGGTTTTCCCTTCGCACACACATAGTGGTAAAAATAATAGCATGCAGATTTTTACTATTTTTTATATCAGTAAGATTAGAATAACAACATGTTTTTTTACTACAGTATAATGATCTAGAATTGTGTTTTCTCTTATATAATTAAATATAACTATCTCTGTTTTTTAGGTTAATTGTTTGAAAATTATTTACATTTGTTAGAAATAATGTTATATATAATTATATTGAAATGGAACATTTAAAAAAAATATTTTCATTTTTAAAAATGGGTGTAATTATGTGTATTATGTTTTATTCTGCTGCTAAATAAGTTCATGTATACTAGACCAAGCACTTGAGTCTGTGTGCGTAATTGCATAAAGTATTTTTTTGCACTAATAATGCATAATTGTTTTGTCAAAATATGAAAGAACTGCATAACATATGAGAACATTTTCTCCTTGTTCAGTCAAATTTGTGAATGACTCTTATACCCCTTTCCACTGTGTCCTTATTTGGCTCTCTGCGCACCAGTATTGGCTCAGCACCTTCTTGCTTCAGTAGAAAGTATCCTGGGGCGTAGTTGTTGCATTCAGCCTCTTGAGGCTGAAGACACAGAACATAAAATCATAATATATAAAAGGGCCATCATTAAAAGATTATCCACTTCATGAAGATCAAATATGAACATAAGATTTAATCAGGCGCTGCCTGGTTTAGAAATGAAACTAAACCCTAACTGGCAAAAATCCTCACATAAAATTTTAATATTTATTCAAACTTACAGAGAGGTGGAGAAGTATGACCTAAGTCTGTGTGAACTTCATTTGATATGCAAAACAGAAAAGGGGGAGGAAGGAAGGAGGGACAAGAGAACCAGAATGAGTAAACATTTATTCTTCCGTCGTTTGGCCTATCATTTCTTACCTCTTGTTTGATGAGAAGCAATGCAAGCTGTCTGCTCCCATCCTCACTGGCACAAAGATCTGTGAGTTTATCACTCGTAATGTCTCCCACACTAAGACGCTGTCCTGTAAACTGAAGAGGGCTGCATCCCTGGTCAACCAAACAGGGTTTTTCTGACAAAATGAAAATTTTAAAAAGCAAAAAAGTCAACTTTTTGGAAACTGTGGCTAACCCTGTTGAAGAAAACCCAGTAGAAAAGCGCACAAAACCCATTCTAAAACCATCTTAGTCTAGCTTTTTTCTTCTAGATTTTTTTTTTAGCAGGGCATACATTAAAAATTATTATGAGAATGATTATATAAGATAATTCCATAGAGAGTTAAAAAGTAAGAAATTCTGGCTTTAATCACCATCTGACTTCGTCTAAGCCGTTAAAAGTCGTTATAATTTTCCAGGAAGTGTTTATTGAACGCCATAACCAAGACACACAAACACCGTTACAAGAAAAAGACCTACCACACTGCACGCCAACATCACGATGTTCAGGGACACTGGCACTCCTCTGACTCCCAGATTCAGTGAATCCCTTTGTGTCTTGGCTGGATGAATCACCTGTCCTTGTGTTGACATGCTCTTTTCTCAGCTGCACCAATTCCGCTTTCAAGCGCTGTAAAGTGCCCTCATAAAGTTTTGTCGCTTCCCTGACAGCGCTCTGTAATATTGTTTCCATTATGTTTGTGAACTGGGTCTGAAACCCATCATAATCTTCAGGGCTCGCATCCGGCATGGCGCGATTCGGCTTACTTTATATTATGGAGCAGACGTTATACGGTCCCTTTGACAGAGTCAACGAGGATTAGCTACACGTCCAGGAGAGGGCGGTATAGCTACTTCCGCACTGGATGTTTAAAAACTTTTATTTATAGACTGCAGAAAAGGTTTGCGGTTTGCTTTGACACATTCACTCTGAAGCACTTAACACTGTATGTAGTATCTTTTAAAAAAAGAAGAGAAACAAAACTGATTGATATGCATTATTTATGAATTTTCCCAAAGTCCGTTATCATCTTAAGTGTTTAAGTCTAATCAATCAATAAAAATGCATTAGCCTTTATAACTAATGCCTACTTTATACACAATGTGGGTACGAAATGGGCTGAAAAATGGGCTCCATACAGGTGCTGGTCATATAATAAGAATATCATCAAAAAGTTGATTTATTTCCTTTCAAAATGTGAAATTGTATATTATATTCATTCATTACACACAGACTGATATATTTCAAATGTTTATTTATTTTCATTTTGATGATTATAACTGACAACTAAGGAAAATCCCAAATTCAGTATCTCAGAAAATTAGAATAGCCTATTACTTAAGACCAATACAAAGAAAGGATTTTTAGAAATCTTGGCCAACTGAAAAGTATGAACATGAAAAGTATGAGCATGTACAGCACTCAATACTTAGTTGGGGCTCCTTTTGCCTGAATTACTGCAGCAATGCGGCGTGGCATGAGGTTGATCAGTCTGTGGCACTGCTCAGGTGTTATGAGAGCCCAAGTTGCTCTGATAGTGGCCTTCAGCTCTTCTGCATTGTTGGGTCTGGCATATCGCATCTTCCTCTTCACAATACCCCATATATTTTCTAATGGGGTTAGGGTCAGTCAAGTTTGCTGGCCAATTAAGAACAGGGATACCATGGTCCTTAAACCAGGTACTGGTTGCTTTGGCACTGTGTGCAGGTGCCAAGTCCTGTTGGAAAAGGAAATCTGCATCTCCATAAAGCAGGAAGCATGAAGTGCTCTAAACTTCCTGGTATACGGCTGCGTTGACCTTGGCCCTCAGAAAACACAGTGGACCAACACCAGCAGATGACATGGCACCCCAAACCATCACTGACTCTGGAAACTTTACACTGGACCTCAAGCAACGTGGATCGTGTGCCTCTCCTCTCTTCCTCCAGACTCTGGGACCCTGATTTCCAAAGGAAATGCAAAATTTACTTTAATCAGAGAACATAACTTTGGACCACTCAGCAGCAGTCCAGTCCTTTTCGTCTTCAGCCCAGGCGAGACACTTCTGACGCTGTCTGTTGTTCAAGAGTGGCTTGACACAAGGAATGCGACAGCTGAAACCCATGTCTTGCATACGTCTGTGCGTGGTGGTTCTTGAAGCACTGACTCGGTGCAGTCCACTCTTTGTGAATCTCCCCCACATTTTTGAATGGGTTTTGTTTCACAATCCTCTCCAGGGTGCGGTTATCCCTATTGATTGTACACTTTTTTCTACCACATCTTTTCCTTCCCTTCGCCTCTCTATTAATGTGCTTGGACACAGAGCTCTGTGAGCAGCCAGCCTCTTTTGCAATGACCTTTTGGGTCTTGCCCTCCTTGTGCAAGGTGTCAATGGTCGTCTTTTGGACAACTGTCAAGTCAGCAGTCTTCCCCATGATTGTGTAGCCTACAGAACTAGACTGAGAGACCATTTAAAGTCCTTTGCAGGTGTTTTGAGTTAATTAGCTGATTTGAGTGTGACACCAGGTGTCTTCAATATTGAAACTTTTCACAATATTAAAATTTTCTGAGATACTGAATTTGGGATTTTCCTTAGTTGTCAGTTATAATCATCAAAATGAAAAGAAATAAACATTTGAAATATATCAGTCTGTGTGTAATGAATTAATATAATATACAAGTTTCACTTTTTGAATGGAATTAGTGAAATAAATCAACTTTTTGATAATATTCTAATTATATAACCAGCATCTGTATAGGATTGTCCGCAGGTTCCTTAATGGCCCCATGTTAATTGCCCAGATGGATTTCATAAAGGGTGGCACTTGCCACTAGGTGGGACCCAACTGGGCAACATGACCCATCCCAGAGCTTGAAAGATTATTCCTGTTACTATCCTATTAATCATTACGCAAAGTCAACTACTTGATATGTAAATGTTAAAGTTAATTTTATTTTAAATTGCATACTTACAAATGTCAATTTAATGTTGTACATCTTAATTTTTTTATTTAGATTATGTAAATTAAATGATTTTAAGACTTATTTGGGCCCCCTGGAAGTTAGCTGACCCAGCAAGCAATTTTGCATTTAAAAGACATCTAATAGCATCCAAACAGCAGCCCTGACGTCTAGGCTAAATCAAGGCCAAATTTGAGCTATCAATGAAAATGTAATAGACGCCTAACCATAGCCCAAGAATAAACTAGTCATCTAGAACATGAACATGATAAAGAAATTAAACCAAACACCAAATCACTGTTGACTTTGCTTACATGATGGGATATCATAGGCTACATCTTGCAAGTTATTTTGGCAAAAACTACATTTTGGCTAGAAATGGGTTACTCATCATAGCCGGATTATATCTGGTCTATAGTTAACCTGGTGAAATTTACATTCCCAGATTTAACCTAAATGGCTATTTTGTTGCTGGGGAGGCACCTTGCTGAGAACCATTGGCCTCCATTTAATTCAGCTTGGATAAGTATCTCTGTTATTGATCAATATATTTATATATTTATTTTACACACACAAAAAAAAGATTAGGCTATTTTAAGAACTGCTCAATGAAAAGTTCTTTGGGAGGGATGGCTGGGCAACATCGGTCCTGGAGTGCTGCTGTCCTGCAGTTTAGCTCCAACCCTATTCAAACACACACAAACAAACAAACCTATCAGTGCTTTCAGGATTACCAAGGCCAAAGCCACTGGAAGGCAAGCCTAGCTGAAAAAAGCTGTTTTTTTGTAATGGATGTCAATGGACGAGAGGCTTAACCATTGTTAAATAAAACGTTTTCGTGAGGAAATAGCATATCATTTAATGAATCGACTGCCAGTCCGCTAATCCTTAACATATTTTACGTTAAACAATACTTTTGTTGGGAACTATGTATATTTTACCTCAATAATGTGTAGCAGTATTTATTCCAAGTTAGCCGTTACGCTTTCTCCAATGTTAAAACCCCAGACCCTCTCATCTCCCCAATAATAAGACTCTCTGCCAAGGCTACAGGCAGTTGAGTTTTTATTTATTTATTTATTTATCAGGGTACGGAGCTAAACTCTGTAGGACAGACGTTGCCCATCCCTGTTCGATTGCATTGCTGTGAACCTGTCCTGTTTTCAAGTCCTGTCCTGGCCCTAATATAACAATTTTCTATCCATACAGAGTGGGCATACTTTAAATGTATTGAAATGAATGAGGAATCTTTGAGTAAACTTTGAGTATCATTTGAGTATCTCATTGCCGGGTAGAGTGGTTTTCGGTTATCAAAATATGGTCACCCTAATTTAGATAGCATAGTAACCTACAATATGGATTAATTTGAAAAATATTAAGTTATGAGTGTTTTATAAGCTTACGTTACACTGGGTCCAAAAGATTTATACAGCTTTTTATGTAGGGTTAACAAGAAACAACAGACGTTTGGCCGCGGAATCTCTCACTGTGACTTGGTGACTGGGACTATCATTCTGACAAACATCTACTTTTCTGTAGCATGGAAGAAATTCAAGCAGGTTTACAACAACTTGAAGATGAGTAAAAAAATATATAGCCTATTTTCGGGTGTACTGTCCCTTTAAAGTTGTCCCCAACCTCCGTCCGTATTTGCTTCAGAAACAGGAAGTGCCTTCCAGTCAGTCCTACACCGTAGGACGAGAGAATATTCCTAGCTGTATTAGCATCGATTCTCAGCGTATTGTTTATGTTACTATGTTTAAATGTGAGACGAATGAGAGTGCAATAAACGATAGTTAGCGTAAACAGTGACGTTAGCTTGCACAAAATATTAGCCATCGCTTAGCCTTTGCTTGCAACCGTTTGGACTACACATTTGACTAACAGTTAAACAAAAAGAAGGTTCGATAAAAAAACTGAAACGGTTGCACACCCACGATATGATATTACAGTTTGGTTGAAAGGTCAAACGAGAAGCTGGTGGATAAATTGTTGGCTTGTTTATAATCAACGGAAGTAGGGTTTTTTTGTCATCCAAATAGTCGTCATTATGTCCGAAGCCATACACTCGTTTCAGTCACAGCTGTCCGGGGTCATGGAGACCGTTTTCAAAGCTGCCATGTTTGAGATCACCCGGCTCGTGGAGGACAGTTTCGTGAAGGAAGTGTCCCGCAGTCGAGAGCAGGTGGAGAGTCTAAAGAAGAGACTGCAGTGGAGCGAGTGTAAAAGGAAAAATCAAGAGATAAGCGCCAGGAAACTGAGGTGTGCAGACTGTGACAAAGCTCGGGTGGGTAACGACGAAAGAGAAGAATTGTTACCACAACCAGGTTTGTTCACAATCACAATTCAACTCAAACTCAGTGCTGTTACTTTTTGTAATCTTCTACAAAAAGAACATGTGATTATTTTATCATCTGTAGAAACATCATATTTGATAATGAGTAAAGATTGATTTGTGTTTCCGAGCCATGATGTACTGGACACTTAAAGGGATAGTTCACCCAAAACATGTCAAATCTGTCATCATTTACTCCCTCAATTTGTTATGAATTTCTTTCTTCTGATGGACACAAAAGAAGACATTTAGAAGAATAATGGTAACCAAACCGTTATGGGGCATCGTCGACTTCCATACTATGTAAAAAAATAAAAATACAATGGAAGTCAGTGGTGCCCTACAAATATTTTGAACATTCTTCAAAATATCTTCCTTTGTGTTAGGCAGAACAAAGACATTTATACATGTTTTGGAACAACTTGAGGACAGAATTTACATTTATGGGAAAACTATCCCTTTAACCCTTGTATTAAGTAAATATGGGTACGATAGTTATGGGGGGATCAAATTGACCCTAATTTGATTCAGTACAATTGACCAAAAATCACACTCTGGAAAAAGAAATCAGGTAATAATCTTTAACATTAATACTTATTACACAATATTAAACAAGATAAACATTTGGGTCTGTGCGGCTGCCTTTATTTGACATCATAATAATCATAATATAAATTTTTTTTGCACATTCCAAAACACTTCAGTGTTGACACTTTGCAGGCTTGTTTCTGAACCTAAGTGAGTTAAAACTTCAAGAAAAATTGGTTTCCTCCGACTCATGAATTCGAGACGTGGGTCAAATTGACCCGCAACATAATATAAAGGAATGGTTTTAAGACCATCATGTCAATCCAGACCTAATGTCATTATCTTATGACACTTTAAAGACCATTAAAAGACTGTGTAATCAATGCCCTCACAGTTGCATTCACCCTTGACCACATGTAGAAAATGAACGCAGCCTCAAACAGGAGAGAGTTCCAGATGGGAACTGGGGAAGCTGTGAGTTGGAGACTGACACACTTTTGGGAAAAGAGAGATTAGAGGATCAAACCGGACCCAGTAACACAACAGAGGTGAGTAGTCGAATGGATAAACCACTTTACTAATGACCTCTAACCGTGATCAGGTGCTCGTACAGCAGTGTTTCGCAATGGCCGTGACTGAAGCCTGAAAATAGTAAGGCATTAAATTTGATGAAATTTAAAATTCACTTTATCTATTTTGTAAATGCATGTTATTATGAACAGTTCATCCGTGCATGTTACATGTAAAAAAAAAAAGACCTTGTAATTAATTAATGTCATAACTTGATCACAACTTGAACATTCTGTGCACTTTCTGTCTTTGTGCTCTCTGTAGTCTGCTGGTACAGAGGGCAGGAAACTGGACTGCGTATTGAAAGACGAGGCCCTCTATGTCACTGCCGGTAATAAGGAGCTTCAGGATGGGTGGACACTGGATACTGAAGGTGTGATTTAAAGCAATGTTCACCCAAAATCAAACATCTCTTAATCCATAATCCAAATAACCAAATCCATAAGACTTTTGTTCATCTTCAGAACACAAATTAAGCTTTTTTAATGTTTGAGAGATTAATTAATTTGAAGTGTAAGATATTTCTGTCCCTCAATTGAAAGTCTATTCACTCAAAACACTTAACGGTTCAAAACGTTCATAAAAAGATCATAAAATAAATGCATATGAATCAAGCAGTTTAACCCAAGTCTTCTGAAGAAACATGATCGCTTTATGTGATGAGCAGATTTAATTCAGGCTTTTATTCGCATAGAAACATTGGTCAGTGAACGTACATAAAGCACTTAAATTTGGTAAATGGAAGCGTGAGACGCGTGAGAACCAATGAGGTTCATTCTCGTGTGCTACACCAGCACATTTAGACTTTCACGAGAACCAATGAGGATTGTTGTATGGTCAAGTACGGTTGAGCGTCTGTTTACTATTTTTGGATGCTTTGTGTATGCTTGTTGATCAATGTTTCTATGCAAATAAAAGCCTAAATTAAATCTGTTCGTCATCTAAAGAGACATGATGACTTTATGGGCCTGTTTACACCTGGTCACCTCATGCGTTTTCTAGGGCTTGTCCGAATACCATTTTTTGAGCTTCGAAGCGTTGGTAGTAATCAACACCAAATATTCGGAGGGAGGGGCTGAACATATTCTTCACTCTGATAAAGGCAGGAGTCTGGAGAAGCCGCGCACCTTACACAGGGTTTATATGCTCCGAGAACGGACACTGCACTAGTGATACAAAACACACAGGTCTGTTGCGTCCCAGTAACAAGCTCCTATATTTCGCAGTCAATTCATTTCATTAATTTAGATTGATAATAACCGGTAATAGGCTTGCTGCGATAGTTGCCCACTGTGCACCGCACCCACCGTCGTTTCGATATTTTATAGTAGTAAAAAATCATTTAGTTCAGTTAGAGAATTAAAAACTGAATGTGCAGCGTGAGCCGAAGGAGAGTCAGATTTCATTCATCACGAGAGTGAGAAGCTGAATGATCGCGGAAGATTTTGGTTTCAAAGCGGAATGTAAAAGCGCCTATTTAAGGGAGTTTGTCATTATTACTGTTTTGTTTTTGTGTTTTTCATTTAATAATAATAACAGGCTAATGAACCCACCATTCAAGCAATCCGCAGCTGAATTGGCGCTAATTCAGGTGCTTTTTCAACTGTCAAAGTTTTGGGTGAGGAGGGACAGAAATCTCTCAGGTTTCATTAAAAATATCTTAATTTGTGTTTTGAAGATGAATGAAAGTCTTAAGGGTTTGGAACGACATGAGAGTGAGTAATTGATGACAGAATTAAAATTTTTAGGATAACTATTTCTTTAAACATCTAATAACTGCTTTAACCCTCTGATATCTGAACTGTGTTTGAAGATTAGAATGTCTTTTTTTTCTCTCTCCATGTTTGGTTTTCCAGGAGCTGAGGTGACGGATTTCTCAGCTCATGGTTACATTGAGCAAGAGTTGCAACAGATTCAGGAAGACTGGAGCTCCGGACTTGAGCAGAACGCTGACAGCGATACTTACACAAATATCGTAGCTGCTCAGGGCTTGCCATACCGAACACGTTACGATGCAGAAGAGCTAGCGAGCTACGGTGTACATGAACTAGACATGGGAGACGGACAGGGAGAAAAAACTCAAGACACATTGGGTCATGCAGTATCGGTAGCAGTTGGGACTGATCAAAAGGACCTGGACATAGCCGAGGAAGGTGGGAGACGTTATGGCCCTTCCATTAGGAGTAAGAGAGGAAACAGAGGATCTTTACCTGCACAACGCAACCCTGAGACAGAAGATGTGGATAGAGACATGCACTGTTTATTTATTAATGCAGATGGCCACTTGCAAGACACAAGTGCCCTCATGGAGGGTCGCAGTGGGATTGCAGAAGGTGCTGGACATAGAGGACACTCACTTTATGCTGGGGACACAGCTAGTGGTTCACATTATAAAGGACATGCATTGAATCACCCTCTGAAGTCTAATGTTGGACAAGCATTAAGTAACAGCAAGGATTCTGTGAAAGGCCTCCAAGCCTCCCATCGAGTCAATTCAAGTCCCGCATACACTTGTAACCAGTGTGGTAAGAAGTTCACTCAGGCATGCAACCTAAAAGTCCACCAGCGTGTCCACCAGCGGGAAGGTCTTCACTTGTGCAACCACTGTGGGAAAGGTTACACGTCCTTCAGTGACCTGCGTAAGCACCGATGCAGCCAGACCGGGGACAAACCCTACACATGCATGCTTTGTGGGAACAAATTCAGCCGACTATGGAATCTCAAGCTGCATCAACGCATTCACACGCAGGAGAAACCACACAAGTGCACTATGTGCAGTAAGAGCTTTACCCGGGCCGACATCTTGAAAGTCCACCAACGTACCCATACAGGAGAAAGACCGTACGGCTGTGTTATCTGTGGACTGAGCTTCAAACGAATGGATCGCCTCAGGTTACATCAGCGCAAACATAGTGCTGACCCGAATAACCAATGACAAAAATGTACCTTGTAGATTTGTTTTGACTTTTAAATTGTCGGAAGCCCATAAATCCTTTCATTTTAAACCTGTATTAAATCCTTTTTTCTGTGGAACATAAAAAGATATTTTGAGAATTTCTTTGTCTGCATGATCTGTATTTATTCTCCAGCATTCTGCGAAATATCGTATTTTATGTTTAGCTGAAGAAATAGTCATGCAGTTTTGAGGGTGAGTAAACGATGACAGAATATACATTTTTTAATAAGCTATGCCTTAAGTTACGTTATGGTCAATGTGGCCATCTTTGCATCTGATGAAAATATTGTATTTTCGAGGCAGAGTGTCACTTTTGTGTTCTTCTTATTCTCTATAACACTGATTTTGAAAATGTAGGTGGAGTGATTTCAGTTTATTAAAGTTTATTTTAAAACTAACGTAATATATTTTCATATACACAATCAACGGATGTCACATGCATCAGTCAGCTCTCTGCTTCAGCATTACACAGTCAAATGTCATTTTAGACATTTATTTGTTTGCCAGTAGATTCAGCTGTTTATTCCAAACACATAATAATTATGAAAAATATTCTTTGCTCTTCAGAACTCGTGTGAGGAATAATTGATAACATGCTATTGAATTATGTAGAAAAGTAATGCACATACGAGGTATTAGTGTATACCACTGTAGGCCTGGAACTACTTCGTAGCTGTGCATTTACTGAAAAATAATTGCATGCCACAGAATGTGTCAACCAATAAGAATCAAGCATTTAATGGCCCCTCTGGTATAATGTAAAGTAACTTATTGTTATGATACTAGGGGTCTAACAAGAAAAATAAAAGAATGTTAAAATATTTATAATACTGTAGAAGTAAACATATTCAGCTTTGCCTGAAGTGTTATGTTTTACATAGTTTATGTCTATGTTTATGTTATATTTTAAAGTTTTGTTAATTTTAGTAAAGGTTTTTAACTAAGTTAAACTGAATGAAAATGTTGCTATCGCAAATAGCACACACACACACACACACACACACACACACACACACACACACACACACACACACACACACACACACACACACACACACACACACACACACACACACACACACACACACACACACACACACACACACACACACACATATATAATGTTGCAAATTTAGTCCAACAAGGCCACCGTACAATCCATGACGTCACTATCAACAACACAACACTATTGTCCGTCTGCTCTTCCTGACATGCTAAATTAATCATCAAACATATTGTACTTCATACATCAACAAATCAAAATAGGTAGAATGTCAGTCAGCTGGAAACGATGCGACGAATTCATAGTCTGCTAATGGATGTAATGAGCTCGATTCTAACAGTGTGAGGATTTTATATTCGGGATTTGTATGATTTTATGATGATTGACTGGCCGCGAAAGTGTGAAGTGCAATATTTCCTGTGAATTTTGAAACTGAGATCCCAAAATGTCCATGTGTGGACTTGGTACTCAATAAGAAATAAAGTATTTGAGATAGAAATCAGCGTGGGTGGTCATTAATGTCATGATCACTGTTGTCTCTAATCATATAGCAATCAGTTAATCTATAGAAACGAGCTCGAGTAGATCAGATACAGGATGACGGACACGCTGGTCATCTCCTTCCAGACTCGGCTGTCCGCGGTCATGGAAACTATTCTCAAGACCACCATGTACGAGATCACCAGGTTAGTGGAGGAGAGCTTCCTGGAGCAGATGGATCGAGGCAAACGAGAATCGGAGGTGTTAAAACGGAGGCTGATAGTGTCGGAGGCCAAACTGAGAGAGCGGGACCGGTTTAAGAGGGTGAGGTGTGTGGACTGTGGGCGGACAGCAGTGTCCAGGAGGAGGGTAACGTTACTACACAGAGGCCCCGAGACACAGAGCAGTGAGTACAAACATATGACTTTCCAAAGGTCTTTCACCAGTTATGCAGTACTTACATGACTCAATCTGACACATAAGAATGGCCGGTATTTGGGTATGTTGACTGTTGTTAGTGTTACGTGTGTAATACTGCTTTTCCCCTATTGTGCCTGCAGGTGGCACTGTCACTTGTAATTATTAGTCGTTGTGTTCTTTAAAATATATTCAGAAGAATGTATTCCTGAATGTCGGCCGAATGTGTTGTTGAACATGGTTTAACCCCAAGTGTTTTCTACATGTTATGATAGTTAGAGAACATAAGTCAGTTTCATCCGTTTATATAAAGTGTTTATGCCATTTTCAATAATAATTTAATGAACATTCAAATTATTTTAAAAGTACAAAAGGAATTTCCTCATCATTATTTTCCACAAAAGTTTCCAGTCATATTTCAAGGTATTTCTTATATTTCATACATTGAAATACTTTTAAAGCATATTGTGGCCCTATACACGGGTTTCCTGTTTACAAACATTACAGGGTGCGTGCGCATCCTGGAGGCAGAAAGACAGATCGCTGGTCCGCTACTGCAACAACATTGAAGCTTTCCTTATTGTTTGTATATAACTGCTGACTCAATAAAACGTGATTTTAGTTGGATCTGTTTGTCTGTCTTTAATTTTGCAGTGTTGCTGTGATACATGTATGAATGATCATGTTAGGTAATATTTTTTTGGCAAACGCATGCTTCCCCCTAGGTATGTTAAACAGCAGGCACCCAGCACTGGCTCTGTTGGTACAATTAAACACGCAGCAACTCCTTGGCATTTTGACTTACAGACACGCCGCTACTAACCTACAACACGAGAGGTTTCTTCTTTCTGCCTCTCGGGTGCGTGCGCAAGCAGTGATGACGTCGCCGAGAAATCCATGTATTGGAAGTTTGCTGAGGCCCTGATTGAGAACCACAGATCTAAAGGGGTGTTTTATGGTTCCCTATTGAGAGTGGTCATTTCAACATTGCGTCAGCTTCACGCTGCAGGAACTCCTCCCCTTCTCCACTTTTCTGAAACCTTCTAGGACAACGGCGGTCAAATTAACTGGCCATTTGTCGCGATGTATGCCAATGCATGCAAATACTGACAAGCCTGTGGGCAGTATAAAATGCCAAGGAGCGACAATTGCATCAGAGTCTTCTCCTTCACGCTGCTGCCATTGTCGAAGACGCAACAGAAGAAACTTCACTCTTCACAGTGTCCGATGGCTTCATTCTGCAGGATTTGCGCAAGCCCCATTGACCTGCCGGACCCGCACAAGCACTCATTTTCCACTGCGCGGACCTGCCGGTTTGTGTCTTAAGGACTCGAAGGAATATTGCTTGTGGCCTTACAGGGACGAGGCCCACTGCCGCCAATGGTGGGCCTTACCCTCCTTCAGGACACGATGACAACTCCGCTCCAGGCCTTCGTCGAAGAACATACCTTTTCCCCCGGACGTCTATGAGCATGTGGTGAAGTCTTGGTCTGCACCCCAATTGACCTATTGGTAAGCCCTGCCCCCCTTAGTTACTGTTGCTAACTCGGACAAACAAACGGAGTTGCTATATCTTACAAGTGAAAAATGAGTGAAAACCTTATCCCAAGATGTTTTTGGACACAGAATGTGACGTAAATCCCGTCCGAATGATGGCCAAACTTTACTGATGGTTTATAAAGTTTATAATGTCCTTTTTCACTCCGAAAAATCATCGTAAGAGCAGAACAAACAAAGCATAAGAAGTGCGCATTCACGTCTCATTCACAAACTATCTCTCTCCGTTGCATTACCATTAACATACACAGCAAATTACAACAAAAACACTCATACAACTAATAGTAAACAAACATATACACAGACCGTATGCCTTTTCGAGGGTGCAGTTAATAACTGGTAAACTTTGTATCTGCAAAACAACTCCGATAAACCGTGTGCAAGCTCTTCTTTTCACTACCCGTAGACTATAATACCCATCAAAATAGGAGTCCTCCTTAGTAGGACAGATAATGTAGACTTTAAACATATCTAAAATTAAATTCATTTACATATAACCAGTTTAATATGGAGAGGCACTGAAATGAAGACCTTTGTGTTTTTGACCTACAGTGTTACATGACGTGAGAACAGTTAGTTATTTCAGTTTGTATGTTAGCAGGGACTTTAATCGCAACTTAACGAGAGTTTGACAAACAGAAAATCCTCTCAGGATCCCTGGAATCAGTGTTACAGTACCTCAGGCACGACGTTTTAGCATTTTTGTAGCATAAACACCATCAAACCGATGAGAACTTTGGATTTTCCAATGTTTCTCTATGGCGCTGACACCTAAAGATGTCCGAGTTCCGGTCCCAGCGCAACTGATACTCAACTGCTATTGGCTCATCAGCATATGAGGGGAGGGGCTTACCGATAGGTCAATTGGCGTGTGTCCATGCTCCCACTCAGTCTCTCTTCTCCCATGTGGAAGCCCACGGTTACATGCGTATGCCCCCCATCAAGGAGACCCACGCTGCGTATTTGTGCCCCTCTTCGGCCACACTCGGCATGGACCTCAGCCTGCCGTCCAAACCCTGCAGATTGACCGCCCACCTCGCCGCCGAGGCGCACACTTCCCGCCAGCGAAGTGGCATCTGCGCTGCACGCAATGGCGGTACTGCCAGTATTCCAAGCGAAGCTCCTGCAGTCCATGGACAGCGGTGGCGTCACCGCGTTGATGGCTACTAAGCACTTAGCCCAAGCCATTTGCCGGTCCATGAGCTTTATGGTGGTCCTTCACAGGCACTTATGGCTAACCCTAGCTGACCTGAAGGACACCTACCGCAAGACGCTCCTCAACGCCCTGATTACACCCTCCGGCCTCTTTGGTGATGCCATGGAGTCAGTTGTCGAAAACTTCTCTGAGGCTCAGAAGCGTGCTAAGGCGATGAGTCACCTACTGCACATTCCAGCCGCCTTCTAGATCATGCGCCTCACCCGTGAAGAGAAAGTACCTAGGCAGCCCGCTGCATCCTCTGCGGTGCCCCACCCTGAGCCGGATGTTCGCCGCAAGCAGTGAACGGCACCTGGGAAGAGGCATCACGGACCGAAGAAGATGCTGCGATGTAGGAGATAGAGATAAGAAGATAGCGGGCCGTCTCCGGCTGCCAAGCCTTTTTCCTGATGGTCCTGCAAAGAGGAGGAAAGGGCTCGCTGGAGGCTTGGCCCCCCAGCGCCATATTCTGCATCATGTCCCCTTTGTTCCTACGGGCGACAAATGCAATGTTCTCGTTTCAGTTTTTTCAATAAAAAAATCAACAAAATATATTTTTTAAAGCTTTAAAAAAAGAGCTATTTCCTCCTCTTCCTGTCGATAGCGACAACCCGTGCCTGTTATGACCTCCCTGTGTTTCCGCGGGAGATCGACAACCAGTTTGTTGTCCACAAGCCGTTTCCCTGCCAGCGTGTTTAGCCTTGCTGGGGCATAGCGCCAGTCTGCAAACATCGCCGCTGGCTATGTCAGTTTCTAGACACATGGAGAGCCATTCCAGACATCTTGCGCTGGCTGCTGGACACAATTCAACACAAGTACTCTTTAGTTAAGGCGCAGACCACCCCGTTTCAAGGGTGTGGTCCTGTCACTAGCATAACCCCAAGGTACAGCCCACAGCCTGCTCGTAAAAGGAGCGATAGAGCGAGTCCCTCCGAGCGAGCCAGCGAGCGGGTTTTATGGCTGCTATTTTGTGGTGCCCAAGAGAGATGAGGGACTCCATCCAATCCTGGACCTGAGACCCGCTTCACAAGCGCACGTTCAGGATGACGACTCTAAAGCAGATCCTGGCACAAATCCGTCCCAAGGACTGGTTCGCATCTGTGGATTTGAAGGACGCATGCTTCCATATTCAGATAGCGATGGACCACGGGCGTTTCCTGAGATTCGTTTTCGAGGGCACAGCATTACCAGTATTCAGTGCTCCTGTGCTCCTGTTCGGGCCTTATCCTCACAGAAGAGCATGTTAAACTAGAGTCAGTCGATAACAGGGCAGAAGTGGTTCTGTTTGCAACGAGTGAGAGTACGCACTGCCTGCTGTTCTTATTTTTGTCTCATTCCCCGCTTACCGCGGACGCTCTGACATTGCGTTGGTCCTGAGGTTGCGTTTGTGATCCTTGTTGCCCCGAATTGGCCGAATCAGCCTTGGTTTCTGGACCTAAGAGAGATGCTGGTGGCTCCTCCATGGCGAATTCCCCCCAGCCCCGAGCTGTGGAGCCTTCATGTGTGGCCGCTTCAGGGACCATAGAGGAAGTCAGCGCACTGCCTTCCCAAGTGCTGGACACACAGAGAGTCTTGTGCGCGCATTCCACTAAGCGTCTTTATGCTCTAAAATGGAGAGTATTTGTGAAGTGGTGCAGTGATGCTAATATCAACCCGGTGAGCTGTCCCGTGTTGGATGTTTTACGTTTCCTGCAGCACAGGTTGGATAGCGGGAGCCTGCTGTCAATGCTTAAAGGGATAGTTCACCCAAAAATTTAAATTCTGTCATCATTTACTCACCCTGAAGTTGTTCCAAACCTGTATGAGTGTCTTTGTTCTGCTGAACACAAAAGAAGATATTTAGAAGAATGTTTGTAACCAAGCAGATAGAGCAACTATTGTAGTCAATAGTTGCTCTATCTGCTTGGTTACAAACATTCTTCACTCTATCTTCTTTTGTGTTCAGCAGAACAAAGAAACTCATACAGGTTTGGAACAACTTGAGTGTGAGTAAATGATGACAGAAATTTAAATTTTTGGGTGAACTATCCCTTTAAGCCTTAAGGTCTGTGTGGCCGCTTTTGCCTCGTTTCGGGTAATCGATCAGAAGGCATGCTCTGGTGGTCAGATTTCTCTGAGGAGTGAGGAATTTTCTATTTAATAAAAAAAGTGGTTGCCTGAGTGTTGCTTATGCTACACTGACTTTTGATTTAGTGGTTTTCAAGTGTTTTTCACATATAAAAAGAAAATGACAAAAATATAATGAAATTATTTATTTCAAGAATTTCAGCAATTTTATGAGGAAAAATATTGAAATTAAATCATAGAACAGTTGTATTCACTTCATTTTTGGTTCGATTGTATTTTTAATGTTTTTAAATAAGTCACCATGAAATCAAAATGGACTATTCTTATTTTTATGGAATTTCACAGTATTTATTACAAATGATTTATTAATGTGCCCTCATAATTTTTTATCAAAATAACTTCCCCCTCCCTCATGTTTTCTCTTCTCAGATAACGTGTTTTCTTGTTCACTCGGATATACGTCACAATAGAAAAGAATATCGTAACTTTTGTTTCATGCCGACTTTGATAGATCATTACATTACATCATTATGAAATGTTTATATTCAATTGAATGAATAAACTTGGTTTAAGCCCAAAGATGTATCGGAATGACTGAATGCTCTTCTGTATGTTTTTAAGGTTTGGACCATCCACTTGTTGTAAAGCAGGAAAATGCTTCTGACAGTAGCTGGAGGTGCAGTCCCAAAGGAAACACAAATCAGGAGAAGCTTTTAACAACTCTGGAAACTCTGGAAAATGTGTGTATGATATTGTTTTAATGGTAGTATGTAGTGGCAGAGAAGAAAAAAAGTATTTGGACAGTTTTTGGTTGCCAAAGGGCATCTAAGTGAACTTGAGGGGAACTGATATCTTACACTGGCGGTCCAAAGTTTGGAATTATTACGATTTTTTTAAAATGTTTTTGAAATGATTTTCTTCTGCTCACCATGGGTGATAAAAAATAAAAAATATTTTTTTGTGTGGAAACAATGATACCAACATTTGTGGTAAGATATAAAAAAGAGAGAGAAATTAATACTCAATAAAGTTGCATTAAATTGATCAAAAGTAAGAGTAAAGACATTTATAATGTTACAAAAGATTTGATGATGATTTGACAAATGCTTGATGATAATAAAAAATGTTTCTTAAAGACCAAATTTGCTAATTAGAATGATTTCTAGGATCACTGAAGACTGGAGTAATGATGCTGAAAATTCTGCTTTGTCTTTTTATATTTCAATATTGTGAAATTATTACATTTCACAATATTACTGTTTTTACTATATTTCATCATATTAATGCAGCCTTGCTGAGCATAATTCAATTAAATCTTAATTATTCCAAACTTTTGACCACCAGAGTACGCCCTATAAAATTGTAATGAACTCTGAGAAGCATTTGTTTGCACATGCCATTTGGTTTAATATCATGTAATGCAATAAAATTCATACATTTTAAGTGTCCAAATACTGCAGTTTGCTAAGATGGTTACTATCGTTTTTGAGCGGTTTCTTATTCATGTGGATTTTGTCCATGACAGGCTGTTCAAGTGGGTGAGCAGCATAAACCTGGAGGAGAAGTGAAAGCTTTTCTAGTAATACACTCTCAAATACACAAACAAAAAGATCCTCAGAGCAGTGTGGAAGAGACCAATGGATTCCGCAATACAGATTCTGACCATAAACCAGGTGGAACGTCCTGCACTGAAATACCTGGGGATGAGAATGAGGTCAGACACAGAAACCCCCCAAAATGTTTTGACCCTACAAAACCTTACCTTTCAGCACGGTCGTCTGTTTCACAGCCAGAACCAGTCAGGACCTCAGTATCTTCAGAGTCTCCGGGTTTGAGACCGCAGGTAAGCAGCATAGACTCAGGGCCCGTTAAACAGGAAGTTATAGTGATGCTGTGAGTTGGAGACTTGACACACTTTTAGCAAAAGAGTGATTAGAAGATCAAACCAGACCCAGTAACACAACAAAGGTGAGCAGTTGAATAGATGAATAACTTTACTGATGACCTCTAACCTTGATCATTTGCTCGTACAGCAGTGTTTCACAATGGCTGTGTCTGAAACCTAAAATATACTGCTGTGAAGGTAGTAAGGCATTTAATTCTTAATTAAAATGTCATAACTTGATCTTCCGGTGAAATGACCGACTTCTCTCTGGTGACGTATGCTGGACTTCTCCAATAATTTAGTCTGCTTAAACCCCGCCCCTTTCTTACAGTTGACTGCATTCAGATCTGGCCCAATCCAATCATCAACTGATGATAGAATCCCCCAGTTTTTTTTCTTTTTCGCTAATTGAAGAAAATATCTGTCACTACTTCTGTTTCATTACAACTTTATCATTCTGTGCACTTTCTGTCTTTGTGCTCTCTGTAGTCTGCTGGTACAGAGGACAGGAAACTGGACTGCGTATTGAAAGACGAGGCCCTCTATGTCACTGCCGGTCATAAGGAGCTTCAGGATGGGTGGACACTGGATACTGAAGGTGTGATTTAAATCAATGTTCACCCAAAAATAAAAATTCTGTCATTTCTAATGTCTTTCATTCATCTTTAGAACACAAATGAAGATATTTTTAATGAGGTCTGAGAGATTTCTGTCCCTCCATTGAAAGTCTATTCACTCAAATCCCTTGACAATTAAAAAAGTTCATAAAGAGATCATAAAATAAATGCATTTTAACCTTCTGAAGTCTTCTGAAGAAACATGATCATTTTATGTGATGAACAGATTTAATTCAGGCTTTTATGTAAGAGATAATATACAACCAGTCGGTTGTTATCGCAAAATAAACCCAGACAGGATGATCAGGTTTTGCATCATCTTGAAGCGGTTTATTCTGCGATAACAGCCGGCTGGATGTATATTATCCTGCTTATTACATGCCTACTTGCCACATAAGTACATAATTCTAGTCTAAATATTTTATTAGCTCACTAAACGCAAACTTCCACAAAGAAAAACAATAGGTTACTGTTCATAACCCTGGTTCTCTGAAACATCGAATGGAGAGAACCATTTATGGGAAGGGCATCTGTAGCTGACCTCTGCTGAAGCATCCAATTGCACCAAGTTTGGCAAGGGACTGCCCCTTACCAAAGTGCATAAAGCACCTGCGCGTTACCTTTCCTCAGTGAGCATATTTGCTTCTCATGCAGCAAGCGGGGCAAGCTTGGTGGATCTCTCCACTCTTATGTTTCAGAGAACCAGGGTTACGAACAGTAACCTATTGTTCTCTTTCATCATCTTGAGTTTGAGATCCATCTATGGAAGAGATGTGGACAGCTCCCCGGTTGACCAATACACCCACAGCGAGGCCCTGAAATGCACACCCAGGACAGAATGAGCTATCGGGGTCCTGGTGATATCGAGCCGGTAGTATCTGACAAACGTATGGGGAGTGGCCCAGTAGCACATTTGTCAAGCAAGGAAACTTCCTTAAACAGACCCCAAGAGGCAGCCATACCCTCAGTGAAGTGTGCTCTGATCCTGAGAAAGGAGGTTCAAGGTGTAAACGCTGGGAAGCATTTTGGCATAAAGGCTGGGTCTGGCCTGTGAAAAACCTTATCTCCGCTGAGAGAGAATTTAGAGCACGAGGAATGAACAGAGTGCATGTAAATCACTGACACGCTTGGCTAATGCCAAGGCCAGGAACAGAGATGTCTTGAAAGACAGAAGCTTAAGGAAAACATTTCCCATGGGGCTCAAAAGGCTGCTGAGACAAAGGTCCCACTCTGGAACCACTATTCTAGTGATTGGAAGAGAATGGCAAAGCACAATTCATAAATCTATGAATAAAGGAGGTGTTGCCCCACCGATAGCTGTTATGTAGACCTTAATAATAGAGAAAGATTTTCCACCATCCATAAGGTCTTGCAGAAAACACAAAATATCAGAAACTGAGAAACTGATGTGATATCAGATGGCGCCCTTCACACCACTCCTCACACATGCCACTTACAGTCATAAACGGACCTGTAGTAAAGTTAGTTCATGTGGGAAGAAGGAGACATTTAAAAGACTTTAATAAAATAAATCAACAAAATAAAATTATCGGCGGCAGCCCCTCACGGACGACTGCCGCCCATGTACAAAACAAACATAAACAAAACACAACATAAAATTCCAGGCCTGGCCCTCTCTCATCCTCCACTGATGTCGCTCCCCCTTATCTGTCTCCGGGCTCCCTCCCTCCTCCCATGTCCCTCGCCAACCTCGCCACATACCCCCCAACACCCCTCATAGGCCGGGGAGTACCCCACGACTACGCCTACTCCCCACTACTGGCCACTTGGGGAGCGCCAGGCAATGGCTACAGTTTTCTGGAAAATCAATAGCCTCTTTGGCGCGATTAAGGCCCATACACACCACACAGTAAGGATGGGAATCCCCAGGAATCAAGTATTCCACAGAGTTGTGTAATAATCACATATAAACTTTGATCAGCGAACGCACATGGAGCACATTTGACAATATTCACAAGAACCAAATATCTTAATTTGTGTTTAGAAGATGAACGGAAGTCTTACGGGTTTGGAACAACATGAGAGTGAGTAATTGATGTCAGAATTTTCATTTTTGCGAGAACTTTTTCTTTAACCATCTAGTAACTGCTTTAACCCTCTGATATCTGACTGTGTTTGAAGATTAGAATGTCTTTTTTTTTTCTCTCTCCATGTTTGGTTTTCCAGGAGCTGAGGTGACGGATTTCTCAGCTCACGGTTACATTGAGCAAGAGCTGCAACAGATTCAGGAAGACTGGAGCTCCGGACTTGAGCAGAACGCTGACAGTGATACTTACACAAATATCGTAGCTGTTCAGGGCTTGCCATACCGAACACGTTACGATGCAGAAGAGCTAGCGAGCTACGGTGTACATGAACTAGACATGGGAGACGGACAGGGAGAAAAAACTCAAGACACATTGGGTCATGCAGTATCGGTAGCAGTTGGGACTGATCAAAAGGACCTGGACATAGCCGAGGAAGGTGGGAGACGTTATGGCCCTTCCATTAGGAGTAAGAGAGGAAACAGAGGATCTTTACCTGCACAACGCAACCCTGAGACAGAAGATGTGGATAGAGACATGCACTGTTTATTTATTAATGCAGATGGCCACTTGCAAGACACGAGTGCCCTCATGGAGGGTCGCAGTGGGATTGCAGAAGGTGCTGGACATAGAGGACACTCACTTTATGCTGGGGACACAGCTAGTGGTTCACATTATAAAGGACATGCATTGAATCACCCTCTGAAGTCTAATGTTGGACAAGCATTAGGTGACCGCAAGGATTCTGTGAAAGGCTACCAAGCCTCCCATCAAGTCATTTCAAGTCCCGCATACACTTGTAACCAGTGTGGTAAGAAGTTCACTCAGGCATGCAACCTAAAACTCCACCAGCGTGTCCACCAGCGGGAAGGTCTTCACTTGTGCAACCACTGTGGGAAAGGTTACACGTCCTTCAGTGACCTGCGTAAGCACCGATGCAGCCAGACCGGGGACAAACCCTACACATGCATGCTTTGTGGGAACAAATTCAGCCGACTATGGAATCTCAAGCTGCATCAACGCATTCACACGCAGGAGAAACCACACAAGTGCACTATGTGCAGTAAGAGCTTTACCCGGGCCGACATCTTGAAAGTCCACCAACGTACCCATACAGGAGAAAGACCGTACGGCTGTGTTATCTATGGACTGAGCTTCAAACGAATGCACCATCTCAGGTCACATCAGCGCAAACATAGTGCTGACCTGAATAATCAATGATTAAAATATGCACCTTGCAACCTTGTTTCGACATTTAAAATGTTGAAAGGCCATACAGCCTGACTGGACTTGTTTCCCATAAAACGTTACACTGTTACTGTATTAGAACCTCCCATTGTAGTCTTTTTTTTTTTTTTTTTTTGAAAGGGATAGTTCACCCAAAAATGAATATTCTGTCATTTTCCCACCTTTATGTCATTTAAAACCTGTGTGACTTTCACTGTGGAACATAAGAATTGTGTTTTTTTTTTCTTCAAAATATCTTTTGTGTTTAGCAAAAGAAATAAAGCCATGCCGTTTTTAGGGTGATTAAACGATGTCGTTTAAGTTACATTATGGTTAATGTGACTATTTTTGCATATTTTGTGCAGAGTGTCACTTTTTAATGCTCTTTAGAATCGTATTGTCTACAACACTATTTTGGATTTCAGTTTATTAAAGTTTATTTTAATACATTTATTTAATGTATTTTCTAATACACAGTGTGTCACATGCTATATCAGTCCATTTCCAGCTCTCTGCTTCAGCATTACACAGTCAAATGTAATTTTAATAATAATAATAATAATTTTTAATGTAATTTTAGTCTCTTCAATAATAATTATGAAAAATATTCTTGGCTCTTCAGAACACATGTGACTAATGATTGACAACAGGCTAGTAAATTATGGAAAAATGTAGAAAAGCAATGCACATACGAGGTTAATGTGGTCAACAGACTTAGAACTACTTGAAAGCTGTGCATTTACTGACAAAAATAATTGCACGCCTTAGAATGTCTGTCAACCAATAAGAATCAAGCATTTAATGGTCCCTCTGGTATAAAACATTAAAACAGTTGAGTATTACAAGTAACTTCTTGTTACGATACTAGGGGTCTAACTTCGAAAATAAAAGAATGCTAAAATATGTATAATAATACTGTAAAAGTAAAAAAAAAAAAAATTACAAAATACATTTTAGGCTACATCGTAGGCTATATGTCCTATGAAACTTTGCACAATTTTAGTTCATGTGTATTAAGCTAATATTTCGCCACTGTGACTGCAGCGGTATTATTTTAGTATCATTGCGATCCTACAGATTGTATTTATTATTATTATTTTACCGCTAGTTCGTTTTTATATTACAGATTTTATTTATTATTATTATTTTACCGCTAGTTCGTTTTTATATTTTACGTTTTAATAAAAATCTGATTTAGTAATTTTAGTAAATAACTTTTTTTTAAATATGCATATATAGTTTGTATTCATTTTTATTTCCGTTTTAGTACATCAAGTTAAACTAAATGATGTTGAAACTAACTGTTGCCTTGGCAAATAGCCGAAATAAAATATATATATTTCAATTTTAGTCCGACTAGGCCACCGTACAATCCGTGACGTCACTATCAACAACATTATTGTCCGTCTGCTCAGCTGCGCTTCCTCCTGACATGCTGAATGATGCATTAGTCAAACATATTGTACTTAATACATTAACAAAATAAATTCGGTAGAAAGTACTACAGTCAGCTGGGAATTATGCGACGAATTCCGCCTTGCGCCTAAAGGATATTTAATTCGGTTCGCGGTTCATGGTCTGTCAATCGGATGTAATGAGCTTGATGCTAACAGTGTGATGATTCCATGATCGGGATTTTATGATGATTGACTGGCCGCGAAAGTGTGAAGTGCAATATTTCCTGTGAATTTTGAAACTGAGATCCCAAAATGTCCATGTGTGGACTTGGTACTCAATAAGAAATAAAGTATTTGAGATAGAAATCAGCGTGGGTGGTCATTAATGTCATGATCACTGTTGTCTCTAATCATATAGCAATCAGTTAATCTATAGAAACGAGCTCGAGTAGATCAGATACAGGATGACGGACACGCTGGTCATCTCCTTCCAGACTCGGCTGTCCGCGGTCATGGAAACTATTCTCAAGACCACCATGTACGAGATCACCAGGTTAGTGGAGGAGAGCTTCCTGGAGCAGATGGATCGAGGCAAACGAGAATCGGAGGTGTTAAAACGGAGGCTGATAGTGTCGGAGGCCAAACTGAGAGAGCGGGACCGGTTTAAGAGGGTGAGGTGTGTGGACTGTGGGCGGACAGCAGTGTCCAGAAGGAGGGTAACGTTACTACACAGAGGCCCCGAGACACAGAGCAGTGAGTACAAACATATGACTTTCCAAAGGTCTTTCACCAGTTATGCAGTGCTTACATGACTCAATCTGACACATAAGAATGGCCGGTATGCTGACTGTCATCAATTTCATCCGTTTATTCCAAATGTTTATGCCATTTCAAATTATAATAATTTAATGATCCTACAAATGTCAAATGATTTTAAAGGTACAAAAGTAATTTCCTCGTTTTTTCTTAAAGATTACAGTAATGAATTTCCTTGTCATAATTTACCTCAACAGTTTCCATATTTCAATATAATATATATATATATATATATATATATATATATATATATATATATATATATATATATATATATATATATATGCACACACACACATACACACACACACACACACACCGTTCAGGCATAACATTGTGACCACTGACAGGTGAAGTGAATAACACTGATTATCTCTTCATCACGGGGTGGGATATATCAGGCAGCAAGTGAACATTTTGTCCTCAAAGTTGAGTGTTAGATGTGTTAGAAGCAGGAAAAATGGGCAAACATAAGGATTTGAGCGAGTTTGACAAGGGCCAAATTGTGATGGCTAGACGACTGGGTCAGAGCATCTAAAAAAATACTGCTTTTGTGGGGTGTTCCTGGACCAACACAATATTAGGAAGGTGGTCATAATATTATGCCTGATCGATATTAGTGCTGGGGAAAAATTCATTGTGCTTATATTCAGTCAAATTAATAAACTTGGTTCAAGCCCAAAGATGTATCGGAATCTACTGACTGAATGCTCTTCTGTGTGTTTTTAAGGTTTGGACCATCCACTTGTTGTAAAGCAGGAAAATGCTTCTGACAGTAGCTGGAGGTGCAGTCCCAAAGGAAACGCAAATCAGGAGAAGCCTTTAACAACTCTGGAAAATGTGTGTATGATATTGTTTTAATGGTAGTATGTAGTGGCAGAAAAGACAAAAAAGTATTTGGACAGTTTTTGGTTGCCAAAGGGCATCCAAGTGAACTTGAGGATATCTTACACTGTTGAATAAAAGTTCAGATTTTGTAATGTTTTTGAAAAAAAATTCTTCGCTCACCAATGCTGAATTTATTTAATGAAAAATACAGTAAAACAGTAATATTGTGAAATATTACTACATTTTAAAATAACGTTTTTCTATTTTAATATATTTTATAATGTAATTTATTCCTGTGATGGCAAAGCTGAATTTTCAGCATCATTACTCCAGTCTTCAGTGTCACTGATCCGTCAGAAATCATTCTCATATGCTGATTTGCTCAAGTAACATTTATTATTATTATCATTGTTGAAAACAGTTTTTGCTGCTTAACATTTCTGTGGAAACAATTATACCATTCAAACATTTCTGGTAAGATTAAAAAAGAAAGAAAAATGAATACTCATCAAAGATGCATTACAATTATCAAAAGTGACATAAAAGAAATACGTTGTATAAAATGTCTATTTAATAAATGCTTTAATAAATACATTTAATTATAAGTTAATTGAACTTTATTCATCAAAGAACCACAAATATGTTAAGCAGCACAACTGGTTTTAACACTGATAATATTAAGAAATGTTTTTAAAGACCAAATCTGCATATTAGAAAGATTTCTGAAGGATCATGACACTGAAGACTGGAGTAATGATGCTGAAAATTCAGCTTTGTCATCACAGGATTAATTTACATTTTATTGATATTGCATTTTTAAAAAATCGTAATAATATTTCACAATATTACTGTTTTTACTGTATTTCATCATATAAAATGCAGCCTTGCTGAGCATAATTCAATAAAATCTTAATTATTCCAAACTGCTCTGAGAAGCATTTGTTTGCACATGCCATTTGGTTTAATATCATGTAATGCAATAAAATTCATACATTTTAAGTGTTCAAATACTGCAGTTTGCTAAGATGGTTACTATCGTTTTTGAGCGGTTTCTAATTCAAGTGCATTTGGTCCATGACAGGCTGTTCAAGTGGGTGAGCAGCATAAACCTGGAGGAGAAGTGAAAGAGGAAACAACAGAGGCTAGAGACACACAAGCTTGTCGAGTAATACACTCTCAAATACACAAACAAAAAGATCCTCAGAGCAGTGTGGAAGAGACCAATGGACTCCGCAATACAGATTCTGACCATAAACCAGATGGAACGTCCTGCACTGAAAGACCTGGGGATGAGAACGAGGTCAGACACAGAAACCCCCCAAAATGTTTTGACCCTACAAAACCCTACCCTTCAGCACGGTCGTCTGTTTCACAGCCAGAACCAGTCAGGACCTCAGTATCTTCAGAGTCTCCGGGTTTGAGACCGCAGGTAAGCAGCATAGACTCAGGGCCTGTTAAACAGGAAGTTATAGTGATGCTTCCACCAGACTGGGAGGAAATGGAGAGAATCAGGCCTCAGATAGTTTCTGCTCACAGCAGTGCTAAGAAGACGGCATTGAATCTCCAGCCTGGAGATCCTCTTACCGCTAGACCTCAAGTACAGGAGCGAGTCTCCTATCCCGCGCCTCCCGTCAAGGTTCAGAGCCTTGCACCACAAGCCATGCAGCATCTCAGATCACCCGTTAGGAAGAACACAAAAATGGTTTTAAATCCCAATGCGGTTGTGACAGATCACAGTGCCAGTGATGTAAACAGAGCACAATCCATCTGCAAAGGCCTTCCTACTCCAAAACCCCCTCATGTCCGTCAGTATCCCGAAGGAGCCGCTACAGGTGAAAGAAGTTTCAGCACTGTACATCCAGGACGAAGTCTGCCACAGATGGTCAGTATGAGGGCTCAAGGGGACACGCGCCACCATTCGGCAAGGACGACGCACAATTGCAACCAGTGTGGAAAAGGCTTCTCTCATCTGTGTCACCTCAGAGCTCACCAACAGATTCACACAGGTGAGAGGCAGTTCTGCTGTACCATCTGTGGACGGAGTTTCACTAAACTGAGTAACCTGAAAGCACACCGCAGGGTTCACACTGGCGAGAGACCTTACATCTGCACAGACTGCGGGAAAAGGTTTACCCAGAAATGCAACTTGAAGAGACATCAGAGAATTCACTCTGAATTAACACACTCTAGTATATGACGAGCCGTGGAGCTGTAATAGTGGTAGAATGTGTTACATTACACATATTAGTTGATGATGTTTCGCTGACTGGCTAAATAATTTTTAATATCATGCATATTGAAAGCTGTACTGAACCTCCTTTTTCAAACATTGTTCTGAAAAATGTATTTTGCAGTGATGTGACTGGATCACTCAGGGGAAAATACAGATTGTAGAATATATATATATATTAGACACACACACAACGAGCCTGGCCCAAAAAACTTTAATGACATCCCATTCTTAATCCGTAGGGTTTAATATGGAGTTGCCCCACCCTTTGCAGCAATAACAGCTTCAACTCTTCTGGGAAGGCTTTCCACAAGGTTTAGGAGTGTGTTTATGGGAATTTTTGACCATTCTTCTTGAAGTGCATTTGTGAGGTCAGGCACTGATGTTGGATGAGAAGGCCTGGCTCGCAGTCTCCGCTCTAACTCATCCCAAAGGTGTTCTATCGGGTTGAGGTCAGGACTCAGGCCAGTCAATTTCCTCCACACCAAACTCGCTCATCCATGTCTTCATGGACCTTGGTTTGTGCACTGGGCAGTCATGTTGGAACAGGAAGGGGCTAACCCCAAACTGTTCCCACAAAGTTGAGGGAGCATGAAATTGTCCCTAATGTCTTGGTATACTGAAGCTTTAAGAGTTCCTTTCACTGGAACTAAGGGGCCAAGCCCAACCCCTGAAAAACAACCCCGCACCATAATCCCCCCTCCACCAAACTTTACACTTGGCACAATGCAGTCAGGCAAGTACCGTTCTCCTGGCAGCCACCAAACCCAGACTCATCCATCGGATTGCCAGACAGAAAAGCCTGATTGGTCACTCCAGAGAACACGTCTCCACTGCTCTTAGAGTCCAGTGGCACATGCTTTACACCACTGCATCCCACGTTTTGCATTGCACTTGGTGATGTAAGGCTTGGATGCAGCTGCTCGGCCATGGAAATTCATTCCATGAAGCTCTCTATGCACTGTTCTTGAGCTAATCTGAAGGCCACACAAAGTTTGGATAGGCATACAACCTATCACAGTACCACGCTTGAATTCACTGAGCTCCTGAGAGCGACCCATTCTTTCACAAATGTTTTTAGAAGCGTCTGCATGCCTAGGTGCTTGATTTAATACACCTGTGGCCATGCAAGTGATTGGAACTGAATTCAATGATTTGGAGGGGTGTCCCAATACTTTTGGCAATATAGTGCATGTTTTACTTCACAATATTTATTTCCATCAAGAGGTGCAACAGAACTTGTATTGACAATGCAAGAATGCAGCACTCTGTAAAGTCTACTCCAGCACATCCCAAAGACTTAAAATTAATTTAAGGTCTGGACTCAGAGGTGCCAATTCATGTGTGAAAATAATAATGATCCAATCATTGACTCTTTAAGCATACGCCTATTTAAATCCAAACGGCAACTTTTTTTTGGGCCAGGCAGTGTGTGTGTATATGTGTGTGTATATATATATATATATATATATATATATATATATATATATATATATATATAATGACATATGACTTTTCCACACCCTCATGTTACAGGCTATTAACGTTGGTGATAATGTCCAAATACACAAATGTTTTGATTCAAAACATAAGATCAAAAGAAAATATATGCAATTATATTTTCCTTAAAGTCATGACAGAAGTTTTTTTTAGGACCTTTAGGATTGTTATTTGTTATTTTTATGTCAGATTTAAGAACATTTGCATATTTTTTAACATGTTTTAAAAAAAAAATCAGTATAAATTAAAGTCAACAAATACAACCATGGCATATACTTATAATTGTACACATGTACATTAACATTTTAATTGTGTATACACAACCGCTCAGAAGATTGGGGTCAGTAAGATAAAAAAAATAAACAAAAGATACTTTTTTTTCAGCATGGACTCTTTAAATTGATCAAAAGTGACAGTGAAGACATTTATAATGTTACAAAATATTTCTATTTCAAATAAATGCTGTTCTTTATATTCAAAGAATCAAAAATATCATGGTTTCAACAAAAATATTAAACAGCACAACCAGTGTTGGGGAAAGTTACTTTTGAAAAGTAATGCATTACACTATTCCGTTACTCCCTTAAAAAGAAACTAAATGCGATACTTAGTTGCTTGTTTACTACATTACTAAGAAAAGTAATGTTACTTTTGCGTTACTTTTTCTCACCTGGGGCCCGTTCTTCGTACGTCGCTAACTCAGTTAGCTGGATTTGATTGTTGACGATTTGACATGATCTCGGATTGTTTGGTTCTTCGAAGCTCATCCTGGACTTGCTGTCATAGTAACAGGTCCGTAAGCTTAAACCTGATCGGGAGCGGCTTATTTCATGTAAACAGGATTAGATTGTATCTTGAGGTGATACTTAAAATCTGTCCCAGCCACTGCGACTTTATTACAAGAGTTCATTACTGAACCAGGGGCAATAATAATAATTTTAAATAATAATATAATATAAAAATGTTATATTGTATGAGAATGTGTATATAATATTATAATGTTGTATAATAATATAGACACAGCCACTTGATTGAGCGATTTTATTTGTGATGGAATAATTACTTTATAATTTTATTGGAGGTTTACACACATGTTGTACGGTTAATCTGAGCCGTGCATTAATTTAAGTGGTCACAGATATTAAGGGAGTGGCTTGATGCAGCGCAAGAGATGCAGATCATTTGATCTTGACCCTTAAGAAACTTACATACTGTCACGTTACAAATCTGCTCCAAATTGAATTAAAAATTTAATTACAACATTGAAATAAAAATGTAAAGGGTGTACAAATACTGTATAAAATCGTGAATATAAATAATTGGTAATCATGTTAAAAAAACAAAAAACATTTATCTATTATAACTTTTATGTTGGTTTGGTGGTTTGGCTGTTTCCTTATAAAGGTCCAGAAAGGGTTTTTATTGTATAATTTGTCAAATTTTTTGCCAGGTGGCTTTTTTAATTATATGATGTCATTACGTTGCTGTCTTAACGCCAGCCAATCGCTGCATTGCTGATCGTGGTTTTGAGTATCGATGCATCTGCCCTCTTCAGGGAACACAAGAACGCGCAGTGATCTTACATCATTTAATCCAGATATTTTAATCCAATCCGCAAATTAGTTTGAAGAACCAAATTAGCCAGAGATCAGTTATCACGATTAAAAGATCTGGGATCTGTCAAATCATCTCAGATGTAATAAGCCACGTACGAAGAATGGGCCCCTGGGCTGGGCTTGTTTTAAAAAAAAAAAAAAAAAAAAAAAAAATTTTGGGCAAATGTAAAGACACTTTCTCACCAAAGGTGCAAATAATAAGCCTCAGGCTGAAGGAAATGGTGTACAGTAGAGGGCACAACTCAAACAAACCTTTCAGCTGTTCTGCCATTCTGGATTGAAGAATAGGATGCAGGAGAAGAAAGTTTAACACTTCACCAATAAAAAAATAATAATAATTTTTGCTTATGGTTTAACTGAATCATTAAAGGTCAGCAGCAAGTACATTGGTCAATAAAGTGATATTAAATGCATACAAATATTTGTTTTATTTAACATATTTAGTTATTAGGTGAGGTTTGCATTTCACTGATTTTATTCATTTTGAGGAATACTGAATCTTTTTTTTTTTTTTGCAAGTGAGATTAGTAAATGCATGCTCACATTTGGTTTACAACTACAATAAGCATCATGTTCACACACAGCGCACACAACACCTCTGCACTTGCTTCTGATTTTTCTCAACATGGACACAAGATAGCTGTCAGTCAATAAATGGGAAAACAAAGTAACTAAAATATTTTGTTGTACATTTAAAAGTAATGTGTTACTTTACAAGTTACTTGGAAAAAAGTAATCTGGTTACATAACTCTAATTACTTGTACTGCATTAGCCCCAACACTGAGCACAGCTGTATTCAACATTGAAAATAATAATAATAATGTTTCTTGAGCAGCAAATCAGCATATTAGAATGATTTCTGAAGGGTCATGTGACTGAAGACTGCCATCACAGGACTAAATAACATTTATTTATATATATATATATATATATATATATATATATATATATATATATATATATATATATATATATATATATATATATATATATATATATATATGTATGTATATATATATTAATATAGAGCATAAAATACCTCTTTCAAAAACATTTTTAAAAAATCTTGCGACCCAAACTTTTGAACGGTGGTGTATGCATAACAGTAATATAATTTTTTTTTCCATTACAGTAGGCTTGGGAGAGATGTACCTAATTCTTAAAAATAATGTCAATGCAAATAATTCAATAAATAAGTAAAATTAAATGAAAAATTGTAATGGCCCTTAAAATAGACTTTATTTTCTATTTGCAAAAAATCTGATTTTATTCTATTTTTCTTTTGATTTTGGAGTGAAATATGACCCGGACAGTTTCACCCATACTTTGGAAATGTTCTCTGTTTGTTTAAAGTGTTTAATTCGTTCAAATTGGAGTTTGAATAAGACAAATGAAACACAACTCAGTGTGATACTGTTAAATCAGATCTCTTTGATTTGTTTGTATATTCAGATGTGTAGCATTAGCTCTTTCAAATGGTGCATATACTAACTATTGCAACAGCATTACTGTGTTGTTTTATACGATAGTCACTAAACTTTGCAGAACAAATTGATGTGCATATGCTGCTGTGGGCTAAATTTGTTTCATGTTCACATTTAGATGTCAATGCCGATGTTTTTGATTCAAACCTATGCAGTGGTTTTCTGATGACACTTTTAAAATGTAGTAACATGTGGCATGGCTCCAGTATTCTTTAGAGTGTAAACAAAGAGTGACATTATAGCTGGTACATTCCCATCTGTTTAGTAGTTTAATATCTTTTGCTGATTAAATGCCACACACTGTGTTAAATTACACACTGATGAAACTCTTCCAGTAATGCATACAAACAGATTATTGGTGATTCGGGTACACCATAGTAAGCCATGTACATTACAGGCTCTATGACTGTAATTCAAATTACTTTTTTCTTTTTTTCTGTGAAAATGACAAATCTGAATAATGATGTTACATGTGAAATGGACCAAATGGAAGTTCATGTCTTCATTTCTGTCATATGTTGTTTTGTAATGTTCATGTCAACAACATTAAATAGTTCTCCAGCTCTTTGGTATTGTATGTACATGTGTTTTGTGTTGTTCTCATAGTCTTTTGTGATAACTAACACATGTTTCTTTACTATTGCACTTTAAAGTGATACTCCGTGATTACAGCACATGATGAAACCAAACTTTAGGCCTGTGTAGGGCAAGATGTGGCACTTTTTACTGTGACTAGAAAAAATGTAACCGAAATAAAACTGATACACTACACTTCCTTATATTTTAGAAAATCTCCTGCAACTGAATTTCTATCAGCCATTTTCCAGTGAAACAACTTGTCCTACGTCACAGTTAACCCAGTGGTCTTCAGTCATTTTTGACAGAATTTTTTTTGTTCACTTTGGTAACACTTTACAATAAGGTACCTTATAACATGAACTAATAATTAACTGCACTTACAAAGCACTTGTTTATTTATCATTGTTAATGTTGATTTCAACATTTACTAATACTTTATTAACATTAGTTAATGCACTGTGAACGAACATGAACAAACCATAAACAGCTGTATTTACATTAACTAACGTTAACAAACAGGGTAACAAATGTACTGCGCATAGTTAGTTCATGTTAGTTAATACATTAACTAAAGAAACTTTATTGTAAAGTGTTACCATTATTATTATTATTATTTTTTTACTTCATCTGTATGGTACACAACTTGGTGACTTTTGTGACATTTGCTATATGAACAACAAAAAGAAAAGAAAAATTATCGAAGTCTAAACCGTCTTTTCAAAAATAGTCAAACTTGTGATAAAAAAGTTTGTGGTACAGTCTACAAATCATCCACGACGAAGTAGTCTTTGATCATGTCTAAATATATATTCTAAATACAAAACCTAATAAAATTACGTAATGCCAATAATTAAAATAATTATATTGATATAGGCCTATGTAGCCCACATGGGCATCTAGTGATTTGCATCTATGATTTTCTTCCACCAGGTGGCATCCATCTGCCTTCTAAGATTTGGGTTTGAAATAGGCCTACCTTTCCTCTATTTTTAACTTAAACTGTATTAATTTAAATACATTTAAAAAATGATTTTTTCCCCCCTAATATTTGTATTATTTTATATGGAAATGATGCAACTTTTAGAGGTGAATATTGTCTAGTACGATGATACATAATGCCAAATACTAAGGAATAAGTATTATTAGAAAATATATAGTACATTAATTTCATTTTAAAACAAACGGTATGCTTATTGTTTTGAGTCATTTTATAATTTCTAATAAATACGGCAATATTTCATTACATTTTTTAAAATTATGAATTAGAAAAATAACTGACATAGGCTATCTTAAAATAATGAGTGCCATTGTCTTAAAAATGTCAGTGCCATTGTTGTGTTGGTGTACCGTGTAAGATGCACGTACTTAAATGTCCTACTCCTGATTTTTATCCAAGCCCTGTCTGTGAAACCAGGCCATTAAATGTTATACAAAAATAAACGTGGTTCACATGAAGCATACGATGTGTGGCACTGGCATCTTCCAGTCCACTGGAGGGCAATAACACGAAACCTTCAAACATTTCTTGCATCCGCTTAGGACGACTGTCAACATAAACGGTCATATTACTGCAGTAATAACGTTTCTATTCACATTATTTCGCGGGTTTCCTCTGAGAAATCCTCTGCGCGAGGATCGTTTTCATAAGGTAACGTTATTTACCTCCTGAATAGTGTGACTGTTGTTATTTGCCAATGTCCAGGTCATTTATTTTACTTTTTAAACAAAAGGCCTGAAGAGAGGGTGGCTAGCGAGCCTATTTTCTATAGAAAACCAAGTGAATATAATCATATACATATATACACGCATTTATAATAACATAGTGGTGGTAGTGTTGCCGTAATAATCTGATTGTATGTTGTATCATGCACGTGGCTGCACAAACAACAATAACAAATGGCCCACCTGGTGAAAGAAACTGTCTTGTTGAAAAATTCTGTTTTTGTTTTGGAACACGCTAACATGGTTTTTAGTTGGTCATGATGGCAGTTAAAATGCAATTTTCTGTCTTTATGTCTTTTCAGGGTGATTATTTTCATCAGTCATACATTGCATCAAGGTGTCCTCAAAGCGACGGGACGATGTCGGAAGCTCTTTTCCTCACATTCCAGTCTCAGCTCTCCGTTGTCATGGAGACCGTCCTCAAATCAGCCATGTTTGAAATAACCAGGCTGGTGGAAGACAGCTTCCTTGAGGAAGTGGGTCATCGTAAACAAGAGGTGGAAGCCTTGAAACGAAGGCTGCAGTTGTCTGAGAGTAAACTGAGGGAGAGGGAGAGGGAATGGGAACAGGTGAGGAAGATACGATGCTCTGACTGCGGCCGAACAGGAGATTCCAGCAACAGAGATGAGAGCCAGCCTCTAGAGACAGTCCGGGGTGAGTTACAACCAGGGTTGTTATGGTTAACTAAAACTATTACAGATCCATCCATTTTGCCATACTGCTGTTTATCCTCGGTAGGGTCGTGGGACATCTTGTTATCATCTCAGGCCGAAGGCAGACAATTAAAAAAGTTTTCATTAATAGAATTAAAAGAAGTTTAGGTGGAAGCAAAACAAAACAATTACTATTGAAGTACTACTATTTAAATGGCTAAAGTTCAATACTATAAAAGCTAAAAATAATAAACAGAGCACAGATGGTGCTCGGGCCCTAATAATAGATTAAAGCAGAATACAAAAAAAAGCACGTAACAAAATTACTAAAACTTTAACTATAAAAATTAATATATATATATATAAAAAAAGCAAATTCAAAATATGAATAATGAATATAATAGTTAAATAATATGAAAATAACACTGGTTACAACATATCTAAAACTGGATCGGAGTTCGCACACACTACCAGTTTTGGAATGTTTTTGAAAGATGTCTCTTATGCTCATCAAGCCTAAGTTTATTTGATCAAAATACGTAATATTGTGAACTATTATTACAGTTTAAAATAATAGTTTCCTATAATATACTTTAAAACATAATTTATTCCTGTGATGACAGGTGAATTTTCAGCATCATTACTCCAGTCTTCAGTGTCACATGATCCTCCAGAAATCATTCTAATCAAGCTTATTTGATAATCAGTTATTATCAGTATTGGATCGTGTTAACATTTTTGTGCAACCTGTGCTACTATTTTCAGGATTCATTGAATGAATAGTTAAAAAGAACAGCATTTATTCAAAATAGAAATGTTTACTATCACTTTTTAATCAAATTAACACATCCTTGCTGAATAAAAGTATTAATTTCTTTCAAAAAAGAAAGAAAAAAACATACTTTCCCCAATATATATATATATATATATATATATATATATATATATATATATATATATATATATATATATATATATACTATTAACATACCCACTTGCACATATTATGTGTACATATAAATATTTAATATTTGCAAGCCATAAGAGTGTAGTTCTTTTTATCCATTTTCAACAGCATGAGATAATGGGTGATTTTAGACATTATCACAGGTAGGCCTGTCACGACAACTACTTTTTGTTTCGCGATATATCGTCCCAGAAATAATTGCGATAAACTATATTATTGTCATTTTAAGACTATTTCATGCCACTGAATATATAATCCTAATATAACAGCATAATAATGCAAGTAGACCTACACACTTTCAAATGACAACCTTTTAATTCTTTAGATCATGGAAATTAAGGGTAAAACATATAAAAGAAATTGAATAAATAGTAAATAAACACTTTCCCTTGTGAAACGGCTTTAACACTCGTCATTCTCCGTTGACATTTATATGTGCACCGGAAAAGGGGATTGCGGCTTTGAAATCGAGTCCATTTGGGCTTATTCTTCCAAACTGTCAGTTGTTGTCAGGATACTATAGGAACACTATAACGCCTCAAATGGCGCCTTTTTTCACCTGTCGATAACCGCTCCGTGTATGAAGGAACTGCCTGAGAACCACTTTCGCCTCCGTCACAGAAAACATACAAGATGACAGCACAATCGAGTAACATGTTGGTGACATTCATTATCATGTAAACATAATGGGCGATATATTGCATCACAAAAAATTATTGAGGTCATGTACATAATATTGTGCGATATATCAATATATTGATTATTGCGACAGGCCTAATCACAGGATGTTTAAGAGAAGATTTTATTCCTGAGTTACAAAATACTTTCTTTACCTGCGGAATGACATTTTTGCCTTGCAAATAAATAACGCAGTATTCTTTACATGATTGTTATCCTCCATTAATGGATTTTAGTGCAGTTATTCATATCTTCAAATACATTTTGTGCTGTTTCTTAATTTTGTATCCGTTCTTCTGGTGCAGGACCAAACGCCCTTTGTTTAGGCCTAAGCCTGAGAGATCAGTCTACCAATCAGCCTACACTGACTGAAGAAATGTGGAGTACAAGACAGCGCCTGGAGTCTAACAAACAAACAACAACAAACTCGCACTCTAAAGAGAAGAACGATGTACACAGGCATAGTGCAAAAGAGATCATCACACCTAACTCCAGTGCACCGATTCCTCAGGATTTTCTGCAGAGGCTCCTGGGGAATTCAGCAATCCAGAGCGGGTCCACTAGTGACTTCAAACCCAAAGTGAATGATGTAGACCAATCTGAAAAGGACCTTACGCTTGATAAGGAAATGGACTCAAACCACTCAAGACTGATACAAAGTCCTTCGGCTCAGGATGCGCACGAGGATTTGCCAATGTCTTCACCAAACGATAGAGTAAAATCAGAGACCCAGCTGGATCTCCTACCTGTCAAGGAAGAAGAAGAGATGGTTCCAGTGTGGGATAGCGTCAACAGAGATGACGGTTGCCATGAAGAAATGGCTGATCCGAGTCAGGGAGAGCTTGGAGGATCTTGTGATCAGGATGAGATACAGGTAGAAAGCTTTCCAGGTCTAAACTCTCTCGACATGCCAGACGCCACCTCATATTTCACACCTTATTCAGTGAACACATTGGCACATCAAGGTATTAGGGCACAATATAGTCATTTATGCACGACAGAGCTGATGCTATCTAGCGTACCAGAGAGGTCACATTCATTTGTCAAACCAGAAAACCAGCAAAGTTATCCTGATTCAGAAAGTTCTGTCCGCTATTCCCACAATGATGTTTGTCCAGGCGAGAAAACAGTCAGCCATGCGCAGTGCCCAAAGCGTTTCTCCCAGGACAAACATGGGACGCCGGAGCAAATCCTCGCGGGAAGATCCCACTATTGCACCCAATGTGGGAAAATGTTTGCGAGAGCATGTGACCTCAAGGCTCATACGCAGATCCACAAGGGCAAGAAACCTCTGAGCTGCTCGCAGTGTGATCAGACGTTCGCGTACAACTTCGAGCTCAAGGTTCACCAGCGAAACCATTCAGGAGAGCGACCTCACGTCTGTCCGCACTGCGGCAAGGCCTTCGCTCGGATGAGCAACTTCAGGCAGCATCAGAACATCCACACGCGGGAGAAGCTCTTCAGCTGCACTCAATGCGGGATGCGATTCAATCGGGCCACCAACCTGCGTGTTCACATCAGACGACACAGCCACGCGGGGAAGTCCTGCAATTGCCCTTATTGTGGAAAGAGCTATCTGAATCCCAGGCAAATGAAGACTCATTTATTGAAAGCCCATGGAAGAGGAGGGAAATAAATGTATCTAATCGTCACCCATTTTTTGATCAATTCATGTTTACGTACTATAAATGGTCTGCACTGTTAAAACTCAAGAAGACTCCAAAGAAGCCGCTGTCCCGTCATTGCCACCTTAAAAGACAACTAAACAAATGAACAGGACCTGGACCAATTGTTATGCATGGAATCATTTTAAACTTCCTTTGCATTACAGAAAGACAAGGAAACTTTGCTTTCCTTAAACAAATTGAAATGACAGATTTACTCTTCCAGGAATTTTGCTGTTGTACGACTCATGTGTAATAGCTAGTATAGATTATGTATTTGATGTTTTTATGTATTCCCTCTGACAACAGTAAAGATGCAGTATGCAGCATATAATCTTTCCTGAGAATGTTTGTGGATCTTTTTAACTTTAGAATTGATCATTTCACTTAAATTGTGCTATATTCCTTTTGTTTCAACTTTGATGGCATTTTGTTGGGAAAAAGTAAATGAACCATCAGATGTAGCCACTGGTAGCACCTCAGCAAGTCAGTCAGTCCAAAAATGCTCCATTTCCTCTACTTTAGTCTTCCATTCAGACTTCAAGTCGTCTTTCCAGTGTTTTTTATTTTTGTATTTATTTGCTGTGGTGGATTGATGAACACTGATGTTGGACAATGCAAGACCTCCTGCTCCTTAGCCATTTCCACAAGAGTTCTGTGATCTCCTGCAGCATTGTGTCTTGATGCCTGCCTCTCCTGGAGTGATTGTAATCGGACAACCATTAACTTCATACAGGTCATTATCTGATGGATTTGAATACCTTTTTCCAACAAAAGCAGTAAATTATTCTAGCAAGAGTTTAAATAATTCAGAATATTTCATTTCATATTTGTTATTTGATTCTTTATTTATTGTTCCTAGCTAATGCAACACTGCAGATATTTCAGACAGACTTTCAGCACATTATATGAAATATAATTTCATAGGAACTTTGTGTCTTTGCAGACTTCACTTCATGTCTATTATGATAATAAAAAAGCACACTACATACACATGGTAGTATACATAAACTGAGAATTAGCTATGTGTTAATACAAAGCAGTCTCAACCAAAAATTGATTTTTCATGAGCAGAATATTGTAGACATAGAAATGCTTCTAGATGCATCCAAATTGATGTGAAATGAACAGTGAACGCGGAACTGTGGTTTACTAATTTGTTTTTGTGTATGTTTTAGATTGGCCAAAGGTTTGCAGAACACTCTTCCATAGAACAAGGGAATTCACACCTAAGCAAGCAGAGAACATTCAGTGTAAGAAATATATTATACGACATTTATTTTTAGGCTTTTGAATGATCATCAATTGACCGGTTTTATTTGTTTCTTGTGTCTGCAACAGATTGTGGCCAGAGAGATCCTGACTCAGTTTCAGGTGTGGCAGAGGGCTTGCTATAGCAGGAACATTGAGTGGGGACCGATTACAGCGAAGGTTCGTCCTCGTTGTTTGTTTGATTTCGATGAATTAAATGTATGCAGAAAAGGGCGTGTTTTCAGAGAGTGGTTTTACATGGATTTGTTGTTTACACTTGAACAGATCATATCTGCACTGCCGCAGTTGTATGGACGAGAGGCAGAGGTGATCGTAAGATGTACTAAGATGCTACACAACCGCCGGGATTACCTTCGAAGGAGAGCAAAGGTTAGACTCGAAGATTTAATCTCATCATTTCATAAGCTTATTCCTTGCATGATGATGAATCATACATACTAAGTCATCATATATATGATGCATAATTGTGTAAATGAAGGCCATTTTCCTTAGGGCTACATGTTTTGATCTGCTATATGATTAACATAACATATTGCAAATTAAATTATCACATTTTTTTTTCTCGACATTATACATTTAACATAACACATTTAGATTAGTAAATAAATATGAATAATTATTTAAAAGAGATGTATTTGTATATTAGGTGTTTTGAAAATCTACCAGTGCAGGATGATCTACTAATACAATATTTTATGCTTGTTTGCACTGACAGTGCAAAATTTAATTTAATCGTTCGTTTTTCAATATATAATTCAATGTTAAAAGTGAAGGCTATAAAAAACACTATGAATTTATATTGAATTTATTAAATATATATTTAGAAAGCATTTCTTTAATGGGAATTTCGTTTTGTATAAATTGTATCTTAATTGTAATCAACGTTTAATCAGATAATTGCCTGGATTTAATAAATAAGAAGCAAATAGTCTATAGCAGACAATAATCACGGGAGCGATCACATGCTTTACACATGAACTGGAGCGGGTCTCAAATAAACCGAAACTCAGCAGGTTACTTGCCTCACAAACATGAGAAATATGTGTATATAAAGCTTAAAATGTCCACTTTTAAACGTAACGAATAAAAAAATAGTCAAGCAATGCGCACTGTTCAATAGTGGCAACGATGATATGCGTCCGTTCATTCAACTTGTCAAAGACGCTGACGTCAGACGCACGTCCGTTTACAAACCAATCAATGTCCAGATGCCGCCCACATAGATGATGACGAGTGGACGCAAGTGCGTCATGTAAAGTTCTTTAGTCCGCTCACATAATTGCAATGTGAAACCAAACCAAAACTAACCGAATATATAAAAAGTATCAAAACATGAACTTTGGTTCGGACCTTGGTGCGGACTTTCAGGTGTGAAAACGCCCTAAGTTAACCTTATGAAATAATTTAAATGTGAAAGTAAAAAAAAAAAACTGATTGATTGAAAGAACTTAACAATTATAGTTACATGTTTGCTAACGAAATAAACCAATTAAAAGCCATTTGTGTGGCTTTTGTGTTCATGGTTAAGTGCTAGTCTAATTTCAACATGCCGTTTATAGGAGACGTTTGCTAGCCGTGGTCTTTACATTTACATTAACATTGATTTGTGTGCAGCCTACATTACAATAACTGTCCTGGTTGAAGTGCAGCATTAATGCAATTGGTCAAATCGGTGTTGTTTTGAGCAAATTAATTGCATTCCCGCTGAAAAACAAGCATTCTATAGCAAAAATGTTGCCTATAAATAGTGTTGCGCGCCTTCTTATCAAACCTGCAACAGCAATGATCAACTTTTTGCTTGGGAACTAATGTGGTCGGAACCAAAGTTTACAGCACTGCGTTCTCTGGAATCCTCTCAAACGGAGCACTTCTACATTCCAATTGGTTGCCGTCTGGTTGCCGCCGAACCGCGTCATAGCTCATTACCATAAAGTTGACCTGATTTCAACTCTCCTCGATGCCCAAATCGTCCTGCTCTCACCGGAGCTTGCCGCCGACTCCCATTGAAAATGAATGACTTCCGGCCACTTTGACGCTCTCGCCACCAGCGATGTGAACGCACAGTAAGGCACAGCCTTTCATTGTAAATTGCGCTTGATCCTGTTGCGTGTCCTCAAGGGGCGGGGCAAACAACTTTCTCCAATATTTAAATTTGGACTGCAGTACCCATTTCAACCAATAGCTGTCAATATTATGTACCTTTACATATAGAGTGCCGAAGTTATGACGTCACTTTGTAGGCCAAAACGCGGAAGTGAGTTAGCATTTTAGCACTTCTGGTTCCCTCGCCCTAAAGTCTATGGGTTTTTTGAATGGGTTTTTGCTAAATCGCCTGAAATAAGGTCTGTGGTTAACAAAGCCTCTAAATATTTTGACGTTTTGATCTATGACATAAAACACATTAGTTAAAACCTGCTTGTGATTTTTTAAAAACTTTATTGTGTCTTAAAAACGGTGGTTGCTAAAAGGGATTACATCCTTTGGCGGGGACTTTAGACGTCATCGTGACAAACAGGAAATCTCTCACTAGCCCGCGTTTCAGCCTAACTTATGAAGAACTTATGTGGCGTGAATAAATCGCGCTATTCGTGCGAAGTTGGATGCTTGAACATTTTGAGTTTACTCGCTTCATTCGCGTGTGACATTCACTGCAAAACAGACACGAATTCGCCTCATAGGAGGAGCTTCTGCCAGCGGCTCGTCTCATTGAGAAATTACTGACATGGGCTGTGTTTACACGTCTTTTTGTGTTAAAATCTACTGTTAATGTGTGACAAAACGTAGTTTTAAGACTTTTTCAGTCGATAATGTAGTTGTTTAAAGCTCAAATCTGTGGTTTATTTATAAGAAGAGTGCCTATTTTAACATTTTATCTGGTGTTTTCGGAGTTGTGAGCTCCAGTGGGTCAGCGGCACTCCGCGCTTGTTTGCCCGGCGAGAGTAGACTTTCTTCGGCTAGTCCTTCTGACGTCTGCTGCTGTCTCTGATGTCTCTGCCAGATGTCAGCTATAATTCGTCTTGTGGAGATTTAACGGCCCATATTTGCTCTCATGGATCTATAATTTGTTCCCTGGCAAATCGTTTAGGCTGAGGGCAAAGAGAAGTTTCATTACTTGTTTATTTTTAGGCTATTTAACTGTACGTTACCGTTGTAGCCGACTAGCACTGACTTTGAATGTTTGACTGAATTGTTTGCTTTATTTAATGTATAGCTTATTATACCATTTACTTATACATTTGTATTATTGATCATACATAAACTTGCATTTAACAAAAAGAGACTGGGTTGTGTTTCATGTCATTTAATGTTATCACAGTGATAATCATATTGTCTGAAAAAACATTAACAAAAGATAAATCTCAGAGAGGCACGCATAAACAAAATTAGTTTCTAACATTTTTGGAAAAAACAAATGGGCAATATTTCTCATGAAAAAGTGGATAAGTGTTCATACACAGTGCAGATCATAATGAGCGAGCGTGTTTTTTAAATAAAGTTTGAGGAAGCTTGATGATGACGTTGATCCGCGACCATGGTGTGCTGTAGTCCGTTTATAGCCTACCGTTAGCATTTTATATCTGACGGCCTTATTTAGGCTTCAAAATGTATACATTTTGGATTAATTTGTAAAGATTATCTTGATAGACAAAACGTGTAAGGGTCATAACTCTTTGTTGAACACAGATCTTATTTTTTGCCATTTTCCAAAAGTCTATGGGGAAAATGCATGGCTTTTCGATCGAGGGAACCCATGTGCCGCTAACTTCCGGGTTGGCCTACAAAGTGACGTCATAACTTCGGCACTCTATTGTCAACATTATTATCACTGCCTGATTGTTAAGGGGATGATACACGGGGCAACTTTTTGAGCAATGTTGCCATGCAATGTTTCTTCCCCATTGAGAATAGGCAGAACATTTCTCTCTGGATACTTTAGATCCGTTGTGGGCCCTGTGTCTCACCTGGTTGCCTGTTGACGGCAACATTGCCCAGCAACATTGCTCAAAAAGTTGTCCTGTGTATCATCACCTTCAGAGAGGGTTTTCTCGGCAGACTAGCACAGTGACGTAGTTCATATAATGCGCTACATAGTGAATTTGGTTGACACAGTAAATGTTTTTAAAGCAAATGCGCCATAGAGGATTTCGATGATGCACCGGATATCTTTAATGCGCATTATTTGTCACTATACTCCATGACATGGATGGACTCAACACCAAGAAGTGAGACAGTAAGTGAATGAACATAATTTATGTTGTTATTATATTGTCAATATATTTTGATGACACTTGCATTTTACATTCGCCCTTTTGAAACGTACTCATTGTTTTCTAACCTCACGCGGTGTCCTCTTGACCCCTATACTGCGCATGTAAGAATAATATATTTTAAAAGGTTGTCAAGGGCAACTTTATAGTGACAAAGTCAAGTGTCAAGATCAAGCTGTTATTATAATTAGAACAAATTGTTATCAAAATAAAACAAATGTTAATATTCAAAAAAAAGTTGTTGAGTGAAGTTAACTATTATTTAATTGTACATTTCCATTTCTAGGTGCATATTACTATCCTTAAAAAAGGAGAAACGCCCTGCATCTCTAAGTGCACCCAGTGTTGTGACAAGTATCACTGCCCGTATTGTGAGACCTGGGTCTACATGCCAAGAGAGGCAGGGAGCGTTATTAACCACGTCCAGAATCATCTAAAGTTGGCGGTCCACCTTCATGGTGTGTATAGTGCTTCCACATCCATTACAATTATTTTGTCAGGGTATATAAGTTCACACTTGTTTTACTTTTTTTTTTTCAGATTTCACTATTATCAAGTGTAACTTAAAATGCAGGGAAATTGGACATTTTCATTGTTGCTACTGCTCTGCTACCGTTCTGCGGAAAGCACAACTTCATATTCATCTTTCAAACTGCATCCAGAAGTTAACCGCTGAGGGGGAATTGGAAGAAATCTGCTCACTTGATGGAAGTCCTAAACATGAGTAGTTTTTTTATTTGATTTTTTTAGATTGTCACAAGTTATTGATTCCCTGTATTTTACAGGTTATTCAGATTTGAGTTACACCTTATTTTAAGGTGTCATTGTTACAGTGTAAGTATATATTTAAGTACTGAGTAATATTAATTAAGTACATGTACTTAGGGTTAGGGTAGGATTAGGTTTAGGGTTAGTTGCATGTAATTATGCATAATTTACTGTATATGTAACAAGGACACTTTAAAATAAAGTGTTACCCAGAATGGATGAAGCTTTATTATATGAATAAAGATTTATAAAAAAATGTATCTGCGTGTTCTTTTGTAACTGAAGTGCTGTGTAAGATCTGAAATATATGTTTACTAATCTTATTTTTTTAATTTCACCACTATTGGGACACTACATAATGTTAATAAAGCTTAGCTTTTGAAATGGTTATGTCCATGGATTTCTTCAATAACCTTACCCACATTTTTCCCTGTCCATATAAGTAATACAAGATAAAATACTACAACATAAAATACTACAACATCACATATTAAACATTTTAAATAAAAACCAAGCACATGGTTCTGTCAAACTTTCAGTACTCAAAAACATCTGGATGAATTAAAAAAATATCTTGTATGACTTATAACTTGACATTATTTTGTGTAACAGATTTACTAAATGTTCAAATACAAAATCTATGTGTATGCATATTAAAAGCCACAATGTAGTGGATTATATCCACTAGTAACTACGTCGTCATGCTACAGTCTGCAGCAAGAAGAGTTTAGTTATTCTGCTCAGAAAACTGGGTCAGTTCAAAAGTTTGGGGTCGGTAAGATTTTTATTTGAATTAAGGAATGCTTTTATCTAGCTTGGATGCATTAAATTGATCTAAAGTGACAGTAAAGACAGTTATAATCATTAAAGAATTATGTTTCAAATAAATGTTATTTTGAGCTTTCTGTTCATCAAAGAGTCTTGAAAAAAATTATCTCTGTTTCCACAGAAATATTAAGCAGCAAAATGTTTTCAACATTGATAATAATAAGCACCAAATGAGCATATTAGAATGATTTCTGAAGGATCATGTGACACTGAAGACTGGAGTAATGATGCTGAAAATGCATGACATTTTATTAAAATAGAAATAAGTTATTTCAAATGTTAATATTTCACAGTATTACTGAAAAAAGGCAGCCTTGGTGAGCATAAGAGGCTTTCAAAAACATAAAAAAGTATTACCAACCCCAAACTTTTGAACATTATTGTACATTCAATAAAGACAGACAGTTCCTTTATTTCATTAGTCATTTAAATAGGCAAATGGTGCTTGAGTACACTATCGCCATGCTAAACTTTGATAGAAAGTCTGCAGGGCCATTAAGTCACTGGGTCTTTTAACGCCCTCCCACTGTGAAATGCAGCCTGACTTGCTCTTATTCTTGCATATGTAAATGAAGCATACGAAATCTGCTGGAGTGAAACTAGTTTTGCCTGTTGACCAAACTCTTCTCACATTACTGTAAAGTCTGCAGACAAAACGGAGCGAAGCGATTCTCAATCACTTTTGTGTATTTTCGGTTTTATAATCACAGCTGTTTGTGTAGTACAAATCCATGATTCTGAAGCTTCACAATCCCCATTTGCAAATGTTAAATTTGAGAATAAAATGTAGTATTTTAAGATGTTCTCTTTCTTTTCTTTTTCTTTTTTTGCTGCAGGAAACTTCTGTGGAGAGAAATCTTTTACCTATGGGTCAGAGATATCTTGTACAACTTCAAAGAGGTGATGTTCAAAATGTAACCTTTTGAATAAAATATAGTTATGTGTGACATTGTGCTCTGTTTTTTTTGTGTGCAGTTTGATATGTTTTATTTAACAAATGTTTATAGTCAGACAGATTTTGATTAACGTTCATGGAACTTTTGTGTGGGAAAGAACTACCACAGGACACGAGACAGGATTGAAGAACAATGATTGAGGAAAATGGTTAAAAAGTTGAATATTTGATGTATAAGTTAGTTAAAATATCATTCCATTCAAGTATGAAACACTCGACTAAATTCAAAGAAATATATTTAGTTTTGTTCTATTTTTGTTTATATTAACAAAAAGGTTTGTTTCGACACATGACAACGATTCTAAAGCTAAAAATACATAGTTTGTCTGCAATTTTGTGGAATCAGATCCAATCGCTGTTTGTTTCCCGTCGGCCCGTTATGTGGTTACGCTTCGCATTCCACACAGCGTCAGTGGGAGTCAGAGCGTCTGTGTCCAACGGGACAAATCTTAGATTTTTATCAAAGGTAAGTTCCTCTCATATGAAGCGTTTCTTTACCTTTGAGTATAAACAGGTTTTACTAGTGGTTTTCGTTTCCAGAATTTGTACATGCGCCATCGTTATATGATTCCCGCCTCAGACTATTGATGAGGTGAGGAGAACTTGCAGCTTTTCTTGTAACGGTGAAAGTTATTAATGAAAACAGCGTCGACACTTTTATCTTTGTTAGCTTACAGAAAGCGTGAAATATTAGACTCGAACAAATCTTTTTCTGTGAACCCTTTTTGGGGAGAAATCAGTTCTCGTCATTAGCTTTCTTGGTTTAGCAGACATGTCCCTTTAAACCCGAGAAATGTCCCCGTCCACGTTTTTTCCCCACAGGCATTACAGGGCATATCCAGCTGAAACCAGGGCAGTCTACAATGCAAAAGTAAACTTAAAAAACAAAAAGTGTTTAATAAAAACAGACTAATTACTGAGATATTTCACAAAACGTGCAATTTGTTTTTTTTTTAAAGAATTTCGTTTTTTTTTCTTCTTTTTTCTTGTTGGTAGTAACTATAGACAGTTCAGATAAACATAGAAACCGTAGCCTACAAGTCATTTATTTATTGACATAAATGCTAGATTTGTCAATATTTTATATATTTAATATTTTTCTATTTGGCAAGAATAATATATTATGTGAGAATGCAAGAAACAAGCATCTAAACATGATATAAAAACTTTTATTTTGTCGGTGTTGTAGCTAAATCTCTCTGTAAACACAATTTAAACTGTATATGTGACTTATTAAATATATACTTTTTTTAAAAAATGGATAGTCTACACCAAAAAGGAAAGGTCTATCATCATTTGCACACCCTCATGTCATTCTAAACCTGTAGGGCTTGCTTGCTTCTGCATAACACAAAATAAGATATTTTGAAGAATTTTGGGTAACCAAAGAGTTTCGAGTGGATTATCCCTTTAACATTAAAAGGATAGTTCACCCAAAAATGAAGATTCTGTTATTTGTAACCAGGGCTGGACTGGGGCCAAAATTTGGCCCTGGCAAACCCAGCCCATCCAGCCCATGAGTTCCTCTTGAATGTTTTAACTGGGGTTAGGGCCTTAAATTGGAGTAAATAAATAAATCTAGGACAGGGACATGATGGATATTATCGAATTTACTGCAAATGCAGATAACAAACGTAATATTGCACTTTTGTCACACAGAAATGCACTTGAAAGTAAACCACTGATTTTGAGCTAGGATACATTAAAGTGAATTTACTGCTTTTAAAATCTGTCATCATTTACTCACTCTCATGTCATTCCAAACCTGTATGACTTTCTCTCTTCCGTGAAACATAAAAGAAGATATTTTGAAGAATGTTGGCAACCAAACCATAGGCTATACCATTAAATAGCCTATTGTATGGACAAAAAAAAGACTCAAATGATTTTCTTTTATGTTACACAGACAGAAATTCATTGAGGTTTGGAATGACATTAGGGTGAGTAAACGTTCACATGTTTTGGTTGAAAACATTTCCCTTTAAAAACAATAAAAAATGTTCGTGAGTTAACACCTAATTTATGTAACACACTGATATGATATCTATCTTTCATGAGGTTCTCATTGAAATAACATTTTGTTAAATTTCATTAGATCTATTAAAAAGTTCATAAAACATTTACAGAGAAAAAAAGCTTTGTCCTTAAAGGGATAGTTCACCCAAAAATGAAAATTGTGTCATCATTTACTCACCCTCAAGTTGTTCGAAACCTGTATGAGTTTCTTTGTTCTTCTGAACACAAAAGAATATAGAGTGAAGAATGTTTGTAACAAAGTAGATAGAGCAACTATTGACTACCATAGTATTTTTTTTCCTACTATGGTAGTCAATAGTTGCTCTATCTGCTTGGTTACAAACATTCTTCACTCTATATTCTTTTGTGTTCAGCAGAACAAAGAAAATACTATTATACTGTTATACTAACATTCTTCCAAATATCTTCCTGTGTTCAGCAGAATTAATAAATGTATACAGGTTTGGAACAACTTGAGCGTGACTAAATGATGACAGAATTTTCATTTTTGGGTGAACTATCCCTTTAAGTTTACCTGAAACACGACTTATAATGGAATATTTTAAATGAGAGCTGGTATTTATAATGGTATGTTGTGAAAGCTCTGATTTCATACACACTTTGACATGTATAAAATGCCATATTTTGGCAAAAAACACTAAAATTAGCAGAGGTCACAGGTGAAAAAATCTAAATACATACATAAATAAATTAAATTACTGCATGATCACCTTCTACATCTTAATATATCTCCTCTGTTGAAAGGTAACCTGAACCTGGATGGCTGTTTCTCAGCTTTATTCTTTATAGTTGCACAATAGTAAGAAATCCACCACCGGCCACACACAATGGAAGTGGAAGATCCCTTATCGGCTAAGTTCAGGGCTCTGATTGAAGGACTCATGGTGACGACAACCTCAGAGATAGTCAAAATATTTAGCAAAGTGCTGCTGGAGACCAGAGTGGAGATCACCCGGAGCTGGAGGGAGATCGACTTGTTGAAGCAGCATTTGGAGGAATCTGAGCAGCAAAAGACAGAGGCCATCTTCAGGGCTCAGAGGGGTGACTTCAAAAGAGAAGACGACGAGATGGAAGTGTCACGTGGGAATTCTCAGCTTGGTGCACAGAGCTCAAACCCTGTCAGGCCAAGGGATGTGGTGAGTGGTCATGTGTTGTGCTGTCATTGTTTCCACTTGTTTTTGGCGCAGTACAAGTCTATATTTATTCAAACAAGGTTTCGAAAAACAACGGATAATAAAAAGGATTGTATTTCTTTGGCTAAAATCGGTACAGTTTTGGTTAAATCAATGTTTCCAGTTGGTCATTATGGCCAATTTGTCATTTTACTGACACCCCACTGACATTTTATTTATTTATTATTTGTTTGTTCGTAGATTATTCTGTAGAATCACTTATGCTCTTTTTATAGTAAAAATCACTGTTTTTTTCTGTTACAGGGACCTGAAGAAAGAACAGATAAAGTCTCAGTTGGGAACAGATGTCTGGGCAATACTAAAGCCAGTGGACCAGGGACGGCACGGCCATTCAAACCAAGTACTAATTTTTAAGATAATGAACTGAGTTTTTTTTTTCATGTTTGTTCTTAAAAATATCACTGTCACACTAAGATGGTAGAGTTAAAATGACAACATTTTGTGGTGATCTTAAATAGTATTTTAGAGGGCTGGTTATTGACACAAATTTCTAGCCTGACAAGCCAGACCCACATCAAGATGTTGGGTCTGGAAACTCACCATTGACGGGGTTCAATCCGAGGGGTGGGATAAACGGCTGTCTTTCAAATTCCCTCTGCACGCAATTGGATAGCGCCATGACCGCCACAACCAATCAGAGCGAAGAAAAAGGTGAAGCCGAGCTAACGTTAGTTGATAGACTTTCGCCGTATCCGGTAGGCAAAACTTCGAACATATCTTCCTTTCATAAGAATGACTTCAGTGCCGTTGTTTGTTCTTTTCTCAAAGAGAAGCTTAACTCCAAGTCTTAACTCCAAGTCTACCGATTCAAAAGACCGCTGTTCGTCAGCTTTGTTTACGAGTAGCACGCAGAATCTCCGCAACTCTGCCGTGAGGTGCCGTCATTATGTTAAGCCCGCCCACCGACTCTACACACGCTGTGATTGGCCTGACCAGAGTTTGGTTTTTGCATCTCTCAGCTCTACCGAGAGTTGCTAGACTACACTCGCAGCAAAATACATTTTCTGCCGCTAGGGTGCGTCTAGATTTCTAGGCTAACAAATTTCACAATTCGATTCCAATTTGATTCGATTTCTATTCGATATCGATTATTTTATATATATGTCAGATACAATACATGGCAAATTTTCTCAAGGAAAACACATCTTACCTAATGCTGTAAACTATGGGAGTCAGTTTCAGTTGCAGCGTACTAGGCTACATTAGCCTACTATAATATTGAAGGTAAAAATGTACTGATTTGTATACAAACACTTACATTCACAATTTACAAATTTAAATGATGTTTTTTTAATAACAAAGTTATAATATTAACTTTACAATTACATAATCATATTTCTATTCCAATTATTATTTTTTAAAAATAAACATTTAAATGGTGGCTGAATAGATGATAATGAGTGCATTAAAAATGATAATGAATAGCCTATGTAATGTTGCATATATTTAGCAAAATGCTCCTCTCTAGAGTAAATTTTTCTAGCTGACTAACGAGTTTATGGTCACTGATTAAGTTTTTTCTGAGGTAAATGTGACGTTACATGACATTGTTTACAAGCTCTTTTATTGACGTCTTTTCACGGTTGAAACTGAGCAATTCTGTGACATGATACGGATTTCGGTAAGTTGTTCTCTATTTTTTAACACACTTTCAGATGCTCATTCATGTTTATTTTGTGCTGTAACCGCTTCTCTTGAGCTGAGCTGCGCCAGAGTGATCTCACGCCACAGCGCCAAAACAATGTTTTTGAATTTCGTAATAAATGTACGTAATTTTGAAGTCTGATACTGTTTCATATCAATAGTAACAACGCACAAAGATTATTGCGATTTATTGGATAGGATGACTAATCGAGTCTTGGGATTTAAGAATTGATATCGGTTTGTAAAAATGAGAATCGATTAAAATTATTTAATTATTACCAGGGCTGGTAAAAAAAAATATTGATTTCTCGATTTTAATCGATTCTCATTTTTATGAACCGATACAAATTCTTAAATCCCAAGAATTGATTTTCAGTCTGTGCCGTCAGAACTTTGTAGCATCTCCCATCCAACAAATAGCAATAAGATTTTGTACTTTTGATATTGAACAAAGTCTCAGATTACAAATTCTATCCATTTTATTATGAAATTCAAGAAATGAATACCGCTTTGGCGCTCTTTAAAGGGTCACTTCAGTGGTTTAGCATTAGGCTTTGTATCAGTAGAAACCCGGTAGTATATTCAAATTATGGTACTTTCCCCCCTCATATCCCCCTGAGACGAGATAATTATGCATTTTATTTCTGGAAAAATATTGTCATTTTGCGTCATCGGAGGATTTTTTGGCCAGAGGCAAAAACTACAGCCACTAGATGGAGCTGTTCCGCATGTTATCAACCCGCCCATAGGGGAGAGAGCTCACGCACAGAATGTAAGACACAGGCGGCCACAAGGACAATAACGGAGCGCGGTGTAGAGTATAGTGAGTGTTTCAACTTTTCAATGAATTCCTGTGATAGTTTAGCTTCCATATGCGATCTGAAAACGTGCCAGACTGGAGCTTACCTCAGCTCTCCTCAGCTCTGCTCAGCTCGAATGAAATCTGACACTGCTGCGTCTGTGACGTGACTTTCGTTCGGCTCACTCACACTTTATTGAAAAGACACTTTCAGTTTTTAATTGTAGTGTTTATTCTCTAACTGAACGAAATGACTGTATTACTATGAAGATCAAAACGACGGTGTACGGAGTGGCCTTGTAGGGCAGCGAAGCAAGTGCATTCTGGGAGTTGTTGTCTTTCATCCACATGAGACAAAAATACATTTTCTATCTTTTCTCAGTCTAGAAGGCACCAAATTCAAAAATAATTTCACATTTCTTCTGCATAAATGACCCAGTTTAAACACAAAGCTTAATGCTAAATCACTGAAGTTACCCTTTTACATGGCCTGAGCGATCGGTGTAGCGTCTCCTCAATTCAAGTGGCGCTTGAACCGATCATCTCTTCCGCTTTACTACTAGTTACAGCATGAAATAAACATGAAGGAAAATCAGAAGGCATGTTGAAAGATACAGTACAACTTACCGAAATCCATATCATGTCTCATGTAATCGCTCAATCGGTGTTTCAACTGCGGAAAGATGTCATTAAAATAGCTTGTAAACAATGTCACGTAAAGCAGACATCCCACCTCTCCCAGAAGTAATGTAATGTTACATTTACCTAGGAAAAGCCATTCAGTTGCCATGAGCTTGTTATAGACAGCTAGAAAAATGAACTCTTGAGAGGAGCATTTTGCTAAATGCACTGTATTACATATTCATTATATATATATATTTTTTTACTGTTCTTCAGTATTTATTGTATATTTTAATAAATCTGTAATGCAGTTTTTCATCAAGTTTTTTTGACCGCCACCATTTAAACGCTTGTATAAAAAAAAATGTAGATTAGAAACATTTAATTGTATACAAATCAGTTAATTTTAATCTGAAATATTAATGTACCAACTGACTCCCTGTATAGTTAACAGCATTAGTTGTTTTTCTTGAGAAAATTTGCAATGTACTGTACCTAATATGAATCGAATTAAATCAGAATTGAGATCGAATTACAAATGTTGCTTTGGCAACTAACTGAAATAAAACCATTTTAAGTTGAAAATTAAATAAAAATAAACTAAAGCTAAATAGAAATGTATAAACAAAAACTAATCGAAACAAAATCACATAACAAAATTACCAAAACATAAACTGAAAATATAAAAGATATATACTATAATAGTATATAAATACTATAAAAATAATACTAAAATAACACTATTATATAATGCATGTTTTGCAACCTGCTCTTATTGAATTTTAGCAATCCTAATTTGTGCTTTTTTGTTGTTGTAGCATCATCACGACATAAGTTTCAGAAAAGCTGTGCAACTGCTGAAAAGTACCAAGAGACGCAATGCAAACAGTTTGTGGTAAAACCGAAAATAGTTTGTCCCTCCAAGGTGTCACAGGTGAAAGGGCAGAAAGCATCATCAAGCAAGACCACATCACAGCCCACATCTGAAAAAATGAAAAAAAGAAAATTCATCAAAAAGCAGAACCACGCAAATGACATTAGTGTTGTTCGTGGTCTTCGAGACCGACAGCACCTCAGTATGCAGAGGCAATGTCTGTGTTGTTCATCGGATGAGTGCGATAACCCCTCCAAAGCCCAGCTCCAGGTCCCCAGTGTATATATCTGTCGTAAATGTGAGAGAAGATTTAAAACGGACCTCCTGTTCAAGAGTCACAAGTGCTCAATGCCTCAGAATTGCAACAGGTGTGGGCAGATGTTCACTACTCTTCAGGGGCTGACCGCACACAGTCAGGATATTCATCCTCAGTTCAGCTGCAACCAGTGTGAGCTAATGTTTGCCACTCAGTGTGCTTGGACCGTACACAAGAGGATCCACACCAACCTTATTGTTCCCAAAGAAATTAAGGCTAAGAGGTTCGAGGTTCGTCTCGAGAGAATCTCTGACTCCCAGCTGGAGGCTGCTTTGTCCTCAAATAGCTCACCCTTTCGAAATTACTCCTCAAGACAAAATCTTTCGAGTGAACCGAATCTGGCTTCAGCAGACACAACACCTGCATCTGCATGCGAACGTGGTGCAGAATCCACAGCGGTGAACGTACCTGAGACCAGCAAGAAGCAACTAATACCCCAAAGTGTGGCAGAAAGCCCAGACTCAAGAACAGGAAACATGTCGGATTCCAGTGTTGGACCGTCAAGTGTAAGGAAAGTATATGCCGTCATGTCAACTTCCTCTTGCCAAATTCAGATTAGTGAAGATGCAAATGAGTCACCAACTGCGCATGGAACTGAAAAAGTAACAGAGGATGGAAAACATCCTAGTGCAAGTGATGAGTCTGGACTCTGCACTCCGACGAGAAAGCGGAAAATGGCTGGTAATATTACAAAAATAGAAAATTTTGACTGGATTCAATATTTTTATTAGTATTCTTGTGCAGATTCATTTGTTTTGTTTTTTCCTGTAGATTGTTCTCATGACGCATACAATGGAGTGTTTCCTGTTGAAAATATTCTGAGATGGAGAAACAATAAGGTAGGAATAAAGTGATTTTATGCCTCATCTCTTATGAGAAAAATGTCATAATGCTTTACTCTGACATTTCATTTCATTTTTTAAAGGGACGAAATGAAGTTCGGGTCAAGTGGATGCCTTGCACATTGTGGTAAGTCTTCCTCGTCTGATATCACACCACCAGTAGCATTCAGCTTAACCTAGTTCTGTTCTTAATAGTGTAAACCAGTGGTTTGTCACTGGAGTTGATAATAATGAGATGCATATTAGTCAAGACTAGGGATGCTCATATTGACCGTTTAACCGTTAACCGATAGTATGAATTTTGATTAATACTATCAGTTAAACGGTTTAAAAGTTTTTTGCTGCATCGTCACCACATTTTTATAAGAAACAATATCGAGTCTATTAAACAAATTTATCGATGAGAACACTCGTTTTAACAGCCTACATACACCGGGACTGCATTTGCATATCACAATTTTCCCAGTGTTGATTCTTCTTGCAATCGTAATGCAATTGACTGTGGCCTACATTAAACCTTTAAATAAAAGGTTTACACAGTCAAATACAATAAACGAGCTTGCACAGCGACAGGAAATAAAAATTAACGCAAAAAAACCTACCTGCCTACCTTACCAGAGCATGTCAGCAAAGCAAAACGGAGCTTCACTCATGAACTGCTCACCGGTAAAATGACGTGCGCTCAAATCCCGCTCCGACATGACATTTCTCAATACTGTTGCCTACTATGCTTGTAGCCATTAAAACACGTAATTAGTTTCAGTTTAAATATTATAATGTTATTTTTTTATTTCATTTACGTTGATAAGTGAACAGGACACATAAGATGCATAATGTCAGGTCTTCAATAAGTTCAATAACCATTCAATAGGCTTTCAACAAAACAAAACTTTTCTTTAAAGTGAATTTCATTTTGTATAAATTGTATCTTAATTTTAATCTATGTTTAATCAACCAAATTGCCCGTATTTAATAAATAATAAGCAAATAGTATAGCCTATAACAGACAATGACATGGAGGCGGCGGCGCAGCGTGAACAACGGCTTAAATGAACAACTAGAAAAGAAAAAAAACTTTAGTCAGGGGCAGCCCTTACTATTTAATTCAGATAGTTTTGGTTAAATCAATGTTTTCAGTTGGTCATTATGGCCAATTTGTCATTTTACTGACACCCCACTGACATTTTATTTATTTATTATTTGTTATATTTTATCCAGCATGTCAAAAATTTAGTTCTGGGTTGAGCGTGCGGTGCTGAGCGAAATGAGCTTCAGAAATGAACGGAATCGTTTTAAAAACATAATTCAACAAATAAATAATCCTTTTTAATGGGCCACTTAAAATGTTTATTACAAATAAATTATTAAATTTTAAAAATGAACAAAAATTTGCATTGCATTTGCAATCCTTTGCAGCACCCCCACTTCCCACGCCCCTGCACCACTTAGACATGCTACTTTAAAAAAAAAATAAAACCAGTCAAGGTGTGGATTGAGGTAGGCCTGCTATTTTTGATATATGATGAGAAAAAACGGATTCAGTGTTTTCGTTTTGTCATCTTAATTTGTTAATTATTTAAGTGAAAAATATTTAGTGTAGGCCTATTTATTTTATTCTTTTTAAAAATATTTTATTCAGTTTTTCTTTGTTGTCAGAAATAGGGATGTTAACCGATGACCGTTTGACCGATGGTTGACCGTATCAACGTTAACCGTTCAAAGTTGTCGTTTAAAAAAAAAAAGTGATCTCTAAATTAGGCTATTATAGACAGTGGACTAAACGCTACTACAGTTAGCCATCTCATTCCAAAATCTTTTTGTGTGAAGTGAACAAATCCTCACACTCAATTTTTCATAACTTGACTGTTTGTACTTAATAAACCAATAAAAACATTTGGCGCGAGGTCACAGCGTTTGGGTTTGTGCGCTCACAAGGCTTGCGGTTAGAGCCAGGGCAGACGACAGTATGAAGCGTGCAAAGAAAAGTAGTGTGTGGGACCATTTCACCAAAAAGAAGATGTAAGTTGCAACTTGTGTGATACAGTGCTTAATTAGAAGGCACACAGTGAGTTAGACCTGCCTTGGCCGGTGCGTCTTTTACGCATTCTGAAGGTGCCTGTTTTATCCATTGGTTTTATCGTGTTGCAGTCTATTAGACAACATTCCGCATAAGATGGGCTTACATTTTGAAATGTATTACATCTACATTTCAGTGGTAACACATAAGGTGTTGATCATCATCTTTCTTTATTATTGTTAGCACTACCTCGAACTAAAGCGGCGTCTCTTCGGAGCTGTAATTTTCTTAAATGAGCCGCGGCAATGTTTCAAATTAGCTTCTAACGCTAGACAAATGCCTTTATTTTCAACGCGATCACCTTGTACCCAAACCATTTCGAAACTAAGGAGCCATTTGTCCTCCGATTACAAACAAGTTCCTCGGCGCCACGTTTGCAGGACTCATGTTTCGCGCTGTAGGGGATTTTAAAAAAGTGACGTGAGTGGAAGGCAGGAGGCGGCGCCGGGACAGTGTGTGTGTGAGAGCGGGAGGCAGAGCGGCAGAGAGATGCGACAGAGTTGCGAAATTGCAGGCGCGGCTCGCGGCTGTTATTTCAAATAGCGCAGCATATTTTAAACTAATCGGTTAACCGGTTTCAACCGGCTAATGAGGCTCGGTGGTCGGTCAAGAAAATGTTTAGTTTTTGCCATCCCTAGTCAGAAACGCTGCAGGTGTGTGAACATTTGATAATGTGAATCCAGGTTCTGATGTTGTTGTTGATCTGTTCTGTATGCTGCGGTTTGCACAGTAAAATAAACCCGTGGAAAAAAAGTGTCTTTTTAACGGGTCACAGACACTCTTCAATTGTATATTTATTTAATGCCAATTCAATATTATAATCTTATCAGTTAACGGTTAATAATCGGATAATGAGCGGCGGTTGTCGGTCGGGAAAATTAACCGTTTTGAGAATCCCTAGTCAAGACTCATTTGCTTTTCTTTTATAATGACCCCTTTAATTTAGACACTTTGCTATGGTGGCAGCTCCCAAAGCTAAACTTAATTATTTTAGCCTTCTGGTTTTTTATAGAATTTTCTTTACTTCATCGGAATGGTGTGAAACTTGGCTAAAGGTTTTGGCACTTACTGTGTGGACACACACAAAATCATGGACATGATTCGAAAAGGTTAAATGGTTCTGAAAATTTTTTTTAACACATATTTTTCGCGTTCAAAAAAGGCCGCATTGGAAATGATTGGGAGACGAATTTCATCTTTTGGAAACGTTTGGTACTACACACAAACAAATTTTTACTGAAAGCTAATTTTTTGAGATCTCAACCTCAGATTTGGAACACTTCGTTTTTAGATTTATGGCTTTGCTTTTCTCACAGTTTTAGAGTGAAACGTGTTTTGGAAAAATAATTGTATAACTTTTTTCTTCAACTTTTCTTCTTTTCTTTTCTTTTCTACTTTTTTTCACTTCAACAATAATCTGCAAAGTGTCTCCTTTAAATAGAGACTGGCCTTAAAGGGTTAGTTCACCCAAAAATGAAAATTCTGTCATTAATTACTCGCCCTCATGTTTTTCCAAACCCGTAAGACCTTCGTTCATCTTCGGAACACAAATGAAGATATTTTTGATGAAATCCGAGAGGTTTCCGAACCATCCATATGCAGCAACGTCAAGTTCTTGCAAAATAAAGACTACCCAGAAAGGTAGTAAAGACATCGGTAAAATAGTCCATGTGACTCCAGTGGTTCAACCTTAATGTTATGAAGCGATGAGAATACTTTTTGTGTGCAAAAACAAACAAAACTAACAACTTTATTCAACAGTCTCTTCTCTTCAACGTCAGTCTCCTATGCTGTTCATGTAGTAAACACAGTGCAGCGCTTCCAGGTTCTACGTCAGAACACCGGCTCATTATTGGCCGACGCAGTTCACGTAAGCACAATGACGCATGTGTGTGATGCTGACGCAGGAGCTGGCCAATAATGAGCCGGCGTCTGACATAGAAACCTCTGGATTCCATCAAAAATATGTTCATTTGTGTTCCGAAGATGAACAAAGGTCCTACGGGTTTGGAACAGTGAGTAATTAATAACAGAATTTTTATTTTTGGGTGAACTATCCCTTTAAGTCTGTGCTCCAAAGCATTCAATATTTAAGACAGTGTAGGCTGGAAATGGCATTTCAAGGTCCATGCTCAAAAAGTGAATAAATGAATTATAACTACTGCATAAATAGAATTTAGTACCATAAAATCCCTTAAAAATACAAAATATTAAATAAAAAACATTATCGAGCTAAAATATAGTGCTATCATTTCATTGTAAAAAATTAATCTGTCATTTTTGACAGACACACAAACAGTACCAGAGGGTTAAAATAAATTTGGATGGCAGACAGGTTTAAACCTTTCAAAAAATATCCCTGACATTTTAATTTCCTATTTATATTTTTTTACATTTCTCAGTGGGGCAAAGTTTCAGAACACGTGGGAACCAGCAGAAAGCTTTCCAGGCTATTTGGATGACAAGAATGAAGAGCCAAAGAAAAACTAGAAGGATGTGAAATTTTATATAATGTCCAGTATGCTTTTATGAAGTTCTCTGTTTACACTATAAGAATGTATGCTTTTCAATGCAGTTAATTTAATGAGTGCTTTCTCGCCATGCCATTTTTCCCTGTAATCTACTGTGTTTGTAACCAGTTCCATACAGTTACCCTAGATAGATAAGTAGTGAAGTTAAGTAGGAAACATTACATTTCATACATGGTATTAAGTGCCTGTGATCAAAATCTCATATTGTGTTATAATTCAGTTTATGATTTCAGATGTATTTGAGTGTTGAATGTTTATATTTACCTCCGTGCAATCCGTGGTTAAGATTGGTTGCTTTAGTTAGGTCTTGCGCAGTGTTTTAGATGTTTGCCTTATATTGATGGATTCTTTTTATACCCAACAGTCTGATTTTATAATGCTATTAATTGACTAAAATAGTTGTGGATTGTTGTTCTAAACACTAAATATCATTTTTTTAGTCCTATCCAGTTATTGAGGTTGCCTCTGCCTGCCTTGGACTTCTATTAGTATACTAAAGAATTATAATGTGGCCATTCGTTCGGTTGTTGCAACAGTTGTTGCATGCTGGTTAAATAATAAATTGTTAGATGTATTGAAACACCCACTAAATTGAATAAACCATTTTAAACCTGCAAGGCTCTGAAACTTCAACCCCATCCATGACATGCCACTATTTTCTGTCAGATTTCTCTGTCTGCATGTTACTGTGCTCTGAAAAAAAAAAAAAAACATCATAGAAAACAAGATATGTTTACAGTAACAATAGTAAAAACAGTTAAAAACTAAGATGCATAAACAGGAAAAGCATTGTAAATGCATAAACTGTCCTGCTAAACACAAAGTCTACTTTTGAGTCTTCAAAAAGCAATTCTAAAATTGGATGTCAAAATCTTAAATCTTTTGATCAATGTGAAGGGGAAAATGTTGATTGGTGGGGTTTTTTTTACCGTATTTCAGAATAAATATGTAGGTAGATTGTGGCTTTCACACTCTTAAATGTTTGTGCGAGAACCTATTTCCTTTGGCCAAACAACTTCCTGCTGCAAAAGAGAGCGTTGTAATGCTTATGTACTCTGGTTTCAGAACAGACATTGGTGTCTGAATTGTCTGAAATAACCTTCAATGACAGGCAAAACTGATCCCAGTTCAGCAGCTATAGCAGTGAACTTTCTGAAAGCGAGGAGGAGAACAAAATGTCTCGCTTCACCTGAAACGTAAGTACAAGAGAATCTAGCTCTGACGAAAGAAGTAAATGACTGCTTTCTGCTTAACAAAAAAAAATTCTTCAGTTGCCTTTACAAGCTAAATATGTTTTAGTGAGAAATTATCAAGTATTTGGCTCTACCTGTATTAAAGAGACTATGCCAATAACAAAACTGATGGAAATATAAAAAAAACCCCACATACACTGGGAGTGGGCAGAGAATGGTTTTACTTCCCTTGACTGGAAATCTTGCAGTCTTTCAGTAAACAAGCAAACACTGGACTGACTACATATCCACAATGGTGTTATCATGCTTAATGACAGGTAAGATTTCAAATTAAATATCTTGGGTTAAAATAAGTGCAATCATGCCATTAAATAATAATTTCAGTGTATCTGTATCAGTGGAAAGGCATATTGATTATACTTTAAGGCATGTGGTTACACAATTAATTTGAAGCATATGGTTTTTAGTTAAAACCGCTCCGTTATATTAAGTAGATTCCGATATATTCAAGCATGTGATTTTGAGTAAATGGAAAAGTCCTGTTAGTGCTTGATACTCCGTTAGCACTGCAAATAGCGAGTAACGTGTTTCTACACTGGCAGTGAAGCTACGTATAGTATGGTCTTGTTTTAAATGGATACTTAGAACAGTTTCTGTTATGTTTAAGTTTTTGGGGTTAACCGTGCTGAAGAGTATAGTTTATGGTTTGGTTTTGGGTGGCTACATGTTACTCCAGCACTGTGGCAACCCCAAAAACTTCAACATAACAGCAACTATTTTAAATGTCAAACATAACTGAACATTAAACATTAACAGGCTTTCCCCTTCACTAAAAAGCACATAAAATAACACAATTTCCAAATGTACTCTCCGCTTTGTGCAAAGCATGCTGGGAACTAACAATCCACCGCCCAGTTTCAGTTAATGCAACAAAAAAACATTAATGTAGTCCCAACACGAATGGATTAAGTAATCTTCAATTTGACATTGAGTGGATTAAACACAATGAAATTAAGTTGGGACAAAATGTATAGCAATTGTGTTGAATCGTGATCATATTTTCTCTCTGTCAGTTCTCATAATTTTGCCCCTGAACCATTTGGAAGCAGTGCAGTTGAAAGAAGTTAAGCTTGGGGAGACGGTGGTATTAAAGTGTAACATCTCTTTCAATGAAATCCACTGGCTGAAGATAAGTGAGGGGCGGCCAATGGCTCTGATGGTCACAAGTCTAAAACATAATGGAGAACTGTCTGTTGTCTGGAACTATAATGAAAGTCGTTTGGAGGGTTTTATGGAGAAGCAGATGACTGGACTGAGAATTGTCCATGTCTCCACCAGCGATCTTGGTACATACTACTGTGCATCATTATATCAAAAACACTTGGATTTTGACAAAGGAGTGCAACTATACAGTAAGTGAGGGCATTGCATTTCTTGAGAAATATGAGCATTATAATTATTAGTGATTCACTTTTCATTTGGTGTTTTAGCAAGCCAACAAAGCAAAGAAGAACCCAATGATCATGTAAAAGGTAAGAGTAAAAATGCAGTTTTTCTATAAATTTAGAAACACACATTTGTAGTATTTTGCATGAATTAAATATAGCATAACATTGCTTTTGTGAGAGAAATTCTTTTCCAACCCTCAAGATGAACTCTTGTTTATTACTTATTCACTTTATTTACTAAAAAAAAACAGGTTTGTCTGGAGGTCTTGATGGGCTCTCTCTGCATTACCAAGTATTTGCAGCAGTGTTGTGTTTTGGCCTACTGGGAATGTTCCTGGCTGTTTCTGTGGTGCATATGAAGACCAGAAGAAAACAAAATCTACAACATTGAAAAATGATTTCAAAGCCTTTTTACTATTCCTTACTGATTTGAACTGCCCAGGTAAACCTCCCCATATAGCTTTTTGTTTTTATTGTTTATTTTCATAAAATTATTATTGCCCTGTCATGTTATGGTAGGGGTCACTTGAGAACAGTTTGTTTTTTTATTATTAGTTTGGTTGGTAAAGAAGATAAAGGTGAAGATAATATCATGGGGAGTACATATCAGTTTACTTTTTGTTTCTTTAAAAAATGTAATCTAGTAATTTTGAAACTCTAGAACTGTATTATACAGTTTACACCTCTACACCTCTAGAACTGTATTATAATTATCTTTGTCTGCTTTCACTTGCAATCTTGATGTCCAGGATAGAGCTGTAATCGGGCCTTAAAAGTTAGGCCTGACAAGGACCGAGCCCGACAGAATTCGGCCCGAGCCCAACAAGTACATTTTGATTGACAGGTTTTTAAAAGCCCGAACCCGTTTACAGCCCGACATTATTCAAATGTGCATGCACACAGCTCTTTTGCCTTTTGTCAAGAATGAGTAATTTATACATTGTTTTAACATCATTTATTCATGACTAACGTAGCTATAGGCCACTTGGAAGTTGGAACAAAGAAATAAATAAAGTCTTAAGTTTCTGTACTAAAGCTTCCCTCTTTTCTTCTGCCATCTCAGTGCACCTTTTCGCAATTGTCACATGGCGGGGAATAACAGAGTTTACGGCAACCCTCCCATACGCAGCCCCGACATTGATTAGTTCTTGTGCCAGCTCTTCAAACCCCTCGCCATTTACAATATTAAAAGGCCTAATGTCTTTACAGCAAAAGCTGACACACTTCTCCGTCACCGTTTGTTTCACCTTTGCAGGGATGGGTTTTGATGCTGTAACGAAACGATGTGATTGTTGGTTGAACCTGGGAACTGGCAGGTGTTGAACAGCTTCGATCAGCATGCCTTATCAGTGACGAATTCCCTGTCGTTTTGCTGCTGTACTTTAACAGAATGCCGCATCTTTTGCATTTTACATAACCCACTGGCTCATTATTCTCATTATGCACATGGTCAAACGTTTTCCACACCTCAGACTTTGCTTTCTTTGCCGGTGCAACCAAAATTTAATCGCCAGAGGCCAGCCTCTGTTTCACCTCCTCAGCATCCATTTTCGCGATTAAAAAAAACGCATCACCTGACTGCTCATTTTACCGCGCAAACCCGAGCCCGGCCCGAGTCCGTGTAAAATGATAGAAATTAAGACTGAACCCATCGGGTCCAGGATGGCCTCTATTCTTAATAAAGCAAAAAAGTTTGATGCATTTTTGTCTTCATGTCTTCTTTATAACAATATATTGCATGTGGTGTTTTAAGTAATTTTAATTAAATGATAGTTTAATGTAAGTTTCATTTTTATAACTATATGAATTTGCAGATATAACAGGTTATATGAACTTTATTTTGGTATTTCACTTCGGACATCGGTTTTGATATTTTGAAATTCTACATTTAATACTATTCAACATTTAAAGTAATTTTCACGCCATCAGGCCTTATTTTTATATTTGTATTGATTTATTTTTATTCATGTTATTTTTATTTTGTAATTCAACATCAGACAGCCTTGGCATTGAATGAGTGACTCTCTGAGAAGGTCTACTGAGAAGGTCAATCTGGGGCCCGTTCCAGTAAGGAGGTTCAACCAACTCTGAGTTTAAAACTGAACTCTGAGTTGACTTACTCTGAGATGGGAAACTCTTGAGTTTTGGGTTTCAGAACAGCTGAATTGAGTTGGTTCAATCTACTCTGAGTAGACTGACTCTGAGTTAAGGACATGCACTCCAACTATGAAAAGCCACGATCAATGGAGCTACGAAATTACGATTCACCATGGCAACAGCACCCAACAAAAAGATGTTTGCATACTTCCGGGTCAATATGTAAGTTTAATTCTTAATTATTTTAATTAAGTTTAATTTTCATGGTATCCAAAAGGCAAAAAAAGATTGCGGCAGCAGCTGAAAATGAAAAATAAAAACATAATTAAATCAGGAAAAGCTTTAAGCATAAAATGTTCATGGGTGTTGGTTTAATGACTTTACAAACATTTGACATATTAAATAAATATCATTCAGTGTCCAAAGTGCAGCAGCTTTTCCCACATAGACCCTTTTCACAGTGATGACGTGTTTTAATGGTCATCAATATCGTAAATCCTGCAACGTTTTTTGTATTTTTTAAATGTATGTACATTTATAACACTAAATACTTTGTATTATATTACTTTTGCATCATATTACAAAAAACAAGTTACCGCTGCTGTGAGAGTGTTTCTAATACAGTGTCTATGGGAGTGATGGTGAAAATTAACATCTTTCTCTCTTTCCACTTCCGTTATCAAACTCACTCTATTTTTTCCCCTCTTTTTGAAAGTTGTTAAATCACTATTGTGGAGTTTTTCTTTTGCTATTTGAGCAAATGGGGACACAAAAAATATATATTTAATTTATTCTTTCATTCACCGCTATAAAAGTTAAGCCTATGACGACTTCCGCTTTGAGAAACCCAGAAATGTGAAAGGGTCTACGTTCTTTTCACATAATGAAATGTTCTCTAATCCCACCTGTTACATTTATTAATTAGGGTAATTATTGAACACCAGCACCACTGACAGATGAAAAGGAGATGGAGGAAGAATATTAACATCCACGTCACGTTCGGTTACAGTCAGCAGCACGGTAACGTTAGCCTAAAGCTCACTCCATATGATATATTCCCGTTATAATACTTGATATGTTGATAAAATAATTTATCTTGCTGGAGTTTATCTAGCGGTTTCTGAAAGATGTTGTGCTCGAGCTACCCAGGTGACAACACAAGGACTATTAATTAGCATCACACGCACAATAACCGGAATTTAAAACCGTGAAGAAACAAATAATCAGTGAATGTTTGGACCGATATAGGCTACATAGTAGACTAGGATTTGTGGGCTCAACGCTCATCTTCTCTTTATGCCGTGAACTTTTCAATGTGCACTCGCGCTGCACTGCACACTCTGACTCCATGTTGCTTTAAGCGCATCATTCTGCACCCGGGATGCGCATAAGCGCTTTGTTGCCGCTCTGTTTTGAAGCGTTCCATATATTTTCATAGTTTTGTGCACTTAAAGATTATTAAAAAATATATTGTTCTCACGTATCGATCATATAATTGTTGTCCCTTTACAGAGCTGCACATCAGGTTTACAATAAACTATAAATCTTGTAATTTTATATTTGTGTAGGCCCATAAAATTATTTACATTCATATATAAATATAAATTAAAAAATTAAATATGAATTGTTTTCATAAATTTATTTAATAAGAACACAAAGTAATTTGTACCTTTTCATTAACATGTTTAGATTTTATAAAATTAGTCAAAATATTTTTTTTGGAGATACAATTTCAGGAGATACATTGTTGACGTTACTGTTAAAAATGCACTTCCAATAAAGTGTTGGCAAAAACGGTTGTCATTTTTATGTTGAGGCTGCAGAGGTGTTGTTGGCAACTGATGAATGTAACTAATAAAGTAACTTGTAATCTAACTTAAAAATCAAGTAATCTGTAAAGTAACTAAGTTACTTTTTCAAAGTAACTGTGGCAACACTGGTCCCCATGATGAAAATATAAGCAATGAATGAATGTACCTCCACTGCAAAGAATGCTTTTCTCACTATGTATTTTTGTCAAGTGGCAGATAATTTAATTTGTTTTAAGTAAACTTCGCTTACTTTAGATTTAGATTAAATTTATAATTTGTTGATATTTGTACTTGAAATACAACCAAAATACTCATTAAAAAAAGCATTTGTGCAGTTTGAATTAATGAATAAACTATTTAAACACAGCTGGCGCTTTAAAAAAGGGGAGGAGACTGAAAGAAATTCTGGGTTTACCAAAGAAAACCTGCTACTGACCAGGTTAGGTTCACAGAGTAAGTTACCCTGGTAACTGACTCTGAGTATAAGTTACCTCTCTTTCAGAAACGGGCTTGACTTACCCTGCTTTCTCAGGTTTGACTTACCTCCCTTTCTGAAACAGAAAACCCAGAGTTTCCCTTATTTCAGGGTTAACATACTCAGAGTTTTCACTTAACCTCCTTTCTGAAACGGGCCCCTGAAGTCAAAGTGGTCTGTGGAAACGGAGTTTTCTTTTTAGAGCTATATGAATAGGAAAAACAGGATATGAGTTTTAGGAGGGCTTTTATTTTGTAATGCAACATTGGCCGTTCCTGACATTGAGTGATTTACACACTGGGGTGGTGTTCACGTTATTAGGGATTATTCTTTTATATTTGCACTAATTTCTATTTATTCACGTTTTTTAGTTTACATACAGACAAACAGGCTGAAAAAAAGAATGCGGAAGATCGCTTTCGTTTTGAAAGGAGTATTATTTACACATGCGCAAGAGGCTTTGCCTGACCGCAGTCTATGAAATTAAATGGCCCCTTCTGAATCTGATCGAGTAATAGATTATATTGTACATTCGAAGGACGCTATCGGATATGTTAGCTAGGGAGCTACAGTTTAACACACTGTTGCTCATTTTTGACGGAAAGTTTGTTAACAGAACTCCATCCGGAAATTCCTAGAGCCTGTAAAACTCGGAGCAAGAACCCATAACCGGACAGGTGTGTAAAGATGGGGGTGCTTCCTAATCAATCTATTGATCATTTTAGGGAAGTATCACATTCACAAAGCTAAATTCAGTAATTCTAAACCCTCTTTTATTGCTTTTGGTAAGGAGACGGAACAGTACATCAATTCCATTCTTGACTCCTTATTTAATATCTTTGTTTGAACCCCTCCCCCTGGTTTATTTATTTTTTTCTTTTTGTGTTGTAACTGTTAACATTGTATTAATGACTCTAGTTTTGTGTATGTATTGTTTGTATTGTTAAGATTCATAATAAAAAATAAAAAAAATTATTAGATGCTATTATTAGAAAATGTTTAAGCCTGTATTTCTCATCTAAACATATTCTGCATAACCACTTGTTTTAATCACTATATGTCTATTGAATACTTATTGTTTAACGGTTTCTAACTTTTATTGTATTAAAATGTATTACTTAAAATTATATTATTACTTTATTAATAATATATTTATGTATTAGTTATTAAGGTAATTCAATTGTATTCATATTTGCTTTAAGTAATCCTTAATCTCTCTGTTAATACTAATCAGCATGATGTTTTAACAGTGTAAGACACAAATTAATGACTGGAAGTGCTTCTCTCAGTCTATCACCCTTTTTGTAAGTAAATAAATTGCATTCTTTTGTAAAAATTAAGTATTTTTATTGTTTTCCCTCATAAATGCTCCAGTTCAAGAGACAAACTATGATGCCATTTTGTCATGAACCAGCCAGGAACCCATCAGGGATCCACATTAGTTACCTTATATTAATCTTTGGTAAGATGTAAATTTCTATTCTTTTCTGAAAAAAAAAAAAAAATGTATGTATATATATATATATGGTTTCTTTTCTTGCTGATAACTTTCAATGAGCAATGTGGAATGTCCACAGATTTAGCTGCTTATTGCATCATCAATGGTTACCATCGCTAATCACTTTGTCACTGCAAAAGCCTGTCACTTCCCTTCACACTATACTGTTTTAATTAGTTACCATTTCAACTATTTTATTTTAAACATGTCAATCTAAAATGTGTAATTCTCTCGTCCCTGATAACTATAGCTGCCTGTCTGGATGGAATGTTAGTCCCTGATGCAGTGAAAGTGAGGGATACTGCGATTATCCCTTGCAATGGGACATGCAATGGGAATCTTTTATGGAAGTTAAGAACTAAAAATGAAGAGCTGGATGTCTTGCGATGTGTTCAAGGAGGGACTTGCACAGAAGGAGACGGTTTTAAGATCCGAGCAAGCCTCTCAAAGATCCAGGCTGGAGACCTGTCTCTAAAACTGTATCCTGTTCTGTACAATGATGAAGGCTGGTACAATGCTTTGTGCGATTCAGCATCTCTTTGTCGTTTTCACTTGGAAGTTTTTGGTAAGTTTCGACTTCATTAATTAAGCATGCATGGTATAAGATCATTTAATTGTAAAGTTTACCATGCTAGTTTGCTTGCCTTTGTTCGATGTGATCTTATGCTTTGTTTTGTGTTTAGTACCCACTACTGTGAACGCCACAATCAGAGGCAACGTCACACTCCCCTGCTACGCACGCACAGAGAAAAAGATTGCTGATGATGCTGTGAACATCTTATGGAAAAAAGATGACCAAACAGTGTTACAATTTCAAAATGGAGTTACAAATTATGGTTTAGGTTTCACGGGCAGGGCATCAGTTTCACTACATCATTATAAGGACGGAGATCTTTCCCTTACCCTATTATGGGTCACCACATCCGATAAGGGATTATACCGGTGCTATCACAATACAGAAGAGGAACATGGGCATCCTGGTGCTGTCACTCTTAATGTTAAAGGTTGTTGAATGTAACAATATATCTTTTTTTTTATAGTTTTTTTTTTCTACAGAAAAAGAAAGGCTTATTTAACTACAAAATTCCTTTTTTTTTCTTCAGCTCAAGAAAACTTCTGTGCAAAGAAGTTTGGCGACAATCTCACCCTTGACCTGTTCGGTTCAGATTCTGTGAAGGTAACTTTCACCGGTTCAACTGAGACCCTGGTTTGCAGTGTGATGGGAAACGACCTCGCGTGTTCACCTGAATACACTAACAGAGTGTCTGTCATGAATTCCTCCCTTGTGCTGGGCGGGTTGACATCGTCTGATAGAGGGACGTTCACTGTGAAAGACAAAATGGGTGAAGTCATTGGTATCAACACTGTCACTGTGGAGGGTAAATTCAAACTAATTTAGATTTGTATTGTTTAAAAGGGGACCTATTATGCAAAATTCACTTTTACATAGCGTTTGAACATTAATGCGTGTACACAGTGGGCCTCATTCATGAAACACGAGCAGAACGATTTTTTGTGTAAATCGTTTGTAAAGCCGTTCTGGCGTAAATTTTCGGATTCACAAAATGTTTTGTATTTTCAAAATGTTAGTTTGTACAAAGGAAATTTACACCTGCTCCCTACCACGTGAAAATGGTGCGTAAAACATTTGAAAGTTTTGTGTTCTAATTTAGGCAAACTGATGACATTGCATTTTGGTGATAATATTTCACAAGTTGATTTGCCCTGTCTTTTTAAAAAAATGTTTTAACTGTTCAACTTTGGGTAACAGGCAGTGCTCAACACTGTCACTTTTTACCCAGCCGTCCAATCACAGTGGAGGAGGGGCGGGATAAATACAACATCGACCAATCATCCTATTTGTACAACAACTGAACAACAATGGAGAAGTTAATATTGCTGGTTAGGCCCTACTGCATTTTTATATTCAATAATATTATTCAAAATGAGATACTAGCAACACAATATTCATGCCCTATTTACGAATGTTTGGAATTCATTATTATAAACACGTTTAACTACTGAATCTGTGGTATAAAAAGCGTTTGTGAATCCGGAGGAGAGTTTTCGTGAAGGTCCATTTTACTTGCAAATTACTCATATATTTACGAAAGTTTCATAAATGAGGCCCAGTGTGCTAACAAGCACATTCACAAAATATAACGTGCGGTAATACGTCCCCTTAAAAAAATATCTGTTTTTCAATGTAAAATTTGCTAAGCTTTTGCATTCTCTTTTTCTGTGTCGTCCACAGGTGTGGCTCAGAGATATTTATACATACCTCTGTTTGTGCTGATTGGTTTTGTTCTCATTTGCATTTGTCTGTACATTTGGTGTCATAGAAAGTCACAAGCACCAGAAACCTCATTCTATTATAATGCAGAAGAGGCTACTGTGGATATAGAGCCATCAAGAGAGCCTGCCTTCATCGGATTGTCACAACAAGAAACCAGCCCAAATATTTCCGGGGAGTCTGAAGTTTATGCACGCACACCTGTAGAGGAGACCACGCCTATGATGGAGACCAATGAGAAGCCAGACAAGAATGAGGAGGAGGAATCTATATTATCTCTGGAATAAGACTGGGAGAAACTATGTAGGATACTTTGAGGAAACTGATAAACTGCTTTAGTTTGCTTCTTCTTCTGCTGCTGCTATACTGTGTGCTGTGAGAAAGATAGCATTACTTTTAGGGTACTCTTGGGTTAACTATAACTGTGCCAATGAATAATATGTGAAAGAGAAGGGAATTGTATGTTTTTTTTTCTTAGCTCAGGAATGCCTAATTCAATGAAAACATAAACTGCCTCCCTCAAGACATTTGTTAGACCACTGAAACAACCGGAATTTTATCTCAGGCTTCTGAATACGACTGTGATTAATTTGAAGTGTTCTCTACACATTTGTGTAATTTTTTTAAAAGGTGAATGTTACTAGATCCATGGAAAATCTAATTAACAGCAAAGAAACTATGCAAACAGAAAAGCACATCAGTTTTTATGTTTTTACAGTGGGTTTCGGTTTTCGTTTTTTTTAGCCACAGAATGTACTCAACATAACATACAAATCACTTTTCTTGATACGTTTACGTGGCTGACAGACATCTTAAGTCATTAGGTTTGAACCAGACATGGTGGAACTGCACAACTATTATTCTTACGATAATGGATCTCCCAGATGTCAGATGTGCGCACACTGGAAACCCAGCTGTTATACTGTGCTGCTGTTTCTTAGGCATTACTCTGCACATTTTCTTGTTGCGCTTTGCTACATTGCACTTTTTCTAATATATTTAAAAGCTTTAGTCTTTTTTATTTATGTAATCGTTTGGGTTCTATAATATTTTTTTGTTAAATGTCTTTGTATTTAATTAACTTTTGTGGTCCAATTTCAGATTAAATGACCAATCAGATCAAATCTACCAAACAATTTCAAAGTATTCTGTTTACAAAAGATGAAAAAGTATTAAACTTTTTTATACAAAATGTCTTTACTGTTAGAGTCATTTTACCAGACTTTGATTAATGTTGTTGTGCACAGCATTTAATAATGATGGGGTTTTTTTCTCTAAAATTTAAGAAAATAAAAAGAACAATCTGATATTTTTAATTTATGATCTCTTGTGATTTAATTACCCAACAAACATACACATGTACACAAACATACATATTTGGACATAAAATTCACAATAAAGGTATAGGACTTGAATAGTCTAAAAATTATATGATCAATAAGTTATGATATCAAAATAAGTTGAGCAATTTTCAACTTATTATAAGTTATACAAGAATCAACTTTAAAGTCAGTTTAATGTAATTTAAGTTGAAATGACTTAAACATCCAAGTTGATTGTACTTAAAAATGTAAGGCAGCTACTTTTTTTTTATTCATTTATATTTATTATTACTACTGTTTCCCACATTTTAGAATGATAGTTAAGTTCAAATCTATGAAATATGTATGTGAAATCCATGTGTTTCGTCATGATAAAATATAAATAAATAAAATTACGGATATCAAACGATTTTAGATTCTTCAAAGTATAGAGATATAGACAAAAATATATAGATAACTCTAATGTAATCTAACCTGTGGATCTTACCTATCGATTCCCAGAAATACTCAAGTTTTCTTCTTTCAATATTTAGATATATTTTCAATATTGTTTAAAACATAGTCCAGCCATCAGGTCACATTACAGGATTTCAGTTAGGACTGCTTTTGTGGTATAATGGCCTATAAGGGCTTGCATTTGTTGACTACATGACAATGCGAATGATCTAAGACCTAAGGCATTCAGACCAAGAGCAATGTGATTAACACAAACAGTCTTTTCATATAGGTCAAGAGCAAAACTACAGCTGAGACCACATTTTTGTTTTCATGTGTCTGTGCAGGTTACAGTGAATGTGATGTCATGTGACGTATGTACATCTGTGTATGTTTAGTCACTCTAAGAACCTAAAATCCTTAAAAACTCAAATGACCACAAATTCTGCCAGAATGTATCCCTGTGGTAAACTTTAAAAAAATATATGAATAACAAAACCATAACTAATTCTTCCTAATACCCTACTGATAAACACAGCTGGATTAGTGTTGCACTCTAATTGGCTGAACTAAATCAACCAGCTCAATAAAAGACTGGAGATGTACGGTAGGCCTACATGACAGAGCAAATCACTGGGGTGACAAACAGGTGGGTGCCAGTAACATTTTTGCTACTAAAAGATAATAGGTCAAATTCAGACTGTGGAATTTTTAAAATTTGCTGTTTGAAGATACTTTTCAGATTGTAAGATGAAGAACTTTGTTATCATCTGTATGGTTCTGACCACAATTGCTGATGTGAGTACATTGATTCACTTAATCCATTTGATCATGTTATATTCAATTAATCCACACATGCTTTAATCACTTTGATACTTTCTTCACTTATAGATCACCTCAGCCAAGGTAAGGCCATTATATCATCCTGATTATCTGTGTTAAGTTTGTTAATATTGACGCTTTAAGCTCTTATTTTTAGAAGTTGCGTCTGATAGACGCTCTGAATGGTGGTCTGGTCACTGGTGTAAATGGAGGTAACCCTCTACTGGTGGGTGGTCTGAACCCACCTGTGCTTTCTGGTGGTGCTGGTGTTATAGGGCAGCCTCCGTTAACACAGGTAGGATAGGAACTGATGATTTAGCACTTTGTATATCCCACTGGGATAATGCCCAACACAGATGATTACAAACCCTCTTGTGTCTTGACAGTTTCTGCCTGCAGCCGCTCTTCCTCCATATCCATATGTGCTTCAGCAGCCACCTGTGGCCGCAATACCTTACGCTCCACCCAACATCGGACCTCAGTTGGCTTACCCTTTCGCTCCCTCTAATGGGGTATTTGTTCATGTTCATTCACACCGTTTGAGTGTAACGATATACATCTATTTTATTAATCTAATTTGTGGTTTTGACTGTTCTGTTAAACAGGGGCTGCCGTATTACATTGGTGGGCCCCAGAATCAACCAGGCCTAATCCTTCCTCAGCAACAAGTTGCGGTACAAAACAAATCTTCTAGTTTCTTGTACTATGCTAATGATAAAAAATTCAAAGCATGGACTACAAAATATGTTTCTGAAACTAATGTTTTTAGGCTGGACAAGGCCCGACTGGAAACAATCAAGCTGTACCACTAGGCTCACTGACTAGATTTAAGGTAAATTTGATGAATTTCAGGTACTTCATCAAGATTTTACACAGATTGGTTGAATTATAAAAAAAAATCAATGAAACATGGGAGAAAAAAATATCATGAGAGAATTTCATTAAGGCATAACCCTTGTTTTTTCAGTCACTGGTGGTCAATTTTGAGACTTTCTTTTAGACTAGTGGAAAGAAAACACCCACAATGCTATTTCATTGTTTATTTTATTACACTTTATCTATTTGTATGTGTAGATTTCACTTACAGTACATATCTTTAAAGGCTGTGATCTTTTTTTTCCACCTCAGGAGCACTTACATAAAATGTTACAGTTTTATTCCTATTTGCATAGGATAGGATGTGTAGGTTTTTAAAGTTGATATGTAATTTACCTGATATAGACATTTTATTCCTAAAAACATTTGTTGGCAGTAGGCAATTTTTTATTTGTTGGCAGTAGGCTAGTTTCTGATTTATGGAGCGATAAAAGCGAATATATCCAAAATATCTAAATCTTTAACTCTAATATGTGAGAATAATGAAACAACCTGGCTTTATCCAGTATTCAGATTTCTGTGCCATGTATTTATGCAAATGGATGCATATTTAATTAGATGATGCCTCATTTGCATATTTTAACAACATTTCAGAAAAATTGAAATTCAAAACAATTGTCATAATGTACTGTGATTAATCAACTGGGTAGAAGTTGATTAGTTAAAGATTTATCCAGATCATATTTTCAAGTCAAATAATTTCTGATCTGCAAGTTCTTGGTAAACTTCATTGTTAGCAGTGTTTATGCATTATTCAAAAGGCAGAATTCCTGTCATCCACCGTTCTAACTATTAAATAATTTTTCATTTTTTTCTCAGCGCTCCTTCCTCAGAAGGACCACTGCAAGACCACCTGTCTCAATCACCCAGGTAAGTTTTGTATCTGAAATCTAATGCATGGTACATTATTATATGATTCTGACTTTATCATCTGCATACAGATGCCAGCTCAGGTCAGCCCTACTGTGTCTGGACATTTGAATGAAAGACGTGTTTGAATCGCTGAGGTGTGTTTTACATGTGTTGTTACATAGATTTCAATGCACAATAATCAATACTTTTGCTGAGAAGCTGATTAAATTTGTTTCTTTTCACAGATCCGTTCAAGATATCTCCTCTTTTCTACAATACATGTCATTTTCTATTTACAATATTACAGAATCATTGCTGATAAGTAAAATGTATAGTAGTGTTCTTTATGCAGCTAAACCATTCTAATTGTCTAACCCTTTGCTTTATACTGACACATTATCAGCATGTCTAAATGTTTATATTGAATACTTAATAAAAACCACTAGTTTGTTGCAACTGAATATTTTCTCTTTTGATTTTTTTCTCTCCTAATAAATTATGATAAAATAATGACCACGCTGAGTTTATTTATTGTGTTATATTGCCATCCACTGGCAACAGTGAAGCTATTGTGAACATTTTTTAAAGGGAAATCAGTAAATACTATCACAATGATTATGATCATATCATCACTGTTTTTAAAAAAGAATGATTATATCCAATTGTCTTTGTTTTTGCATTTTCAGTCACTAATTTGTCTCAGTACTCACACAGCAAAAACCTTTAGTCTCTGACAAACTCATTTCTGATGTGGGCACTGGTCCAAATAGACTAAAGAAAACCATAACAATTATTATGGTTCAGACTAAAAGCATGTTGAAACTGTGGTTGTTTCAGAAAAGATTGTATTACCACAAAATAGCATCAGGACAGAAAAAGACGCAACTCTTCAAATGTTATACAGACATTGACAGAAAATAAAGACAGTAAACTGCTTAGATTTGTTGGTATTTGAGCATAATACTACATTTTTGGGTCTGTAAGAATTATTTATGCAACAATTCTACAACTTTACAAGTACACAATCACATATCCACATTCCACTGAAAACACTTCACATGTACAGTCTTTTTATTTTATTTTATTTAGACAGAGATTAAAACATAGAAGAAGAAAAACATAAATCATAAACAATACACAAATGGGTCAGTAGGATTTTGTTTTGAAAGATAATACTTTGATTTGGGGATGCATGAAATTGAAACTTTTAAAATAAATCTGATCTAAATAAAAGACTTACATTTCTATTCATCAAAGAATCCTAAAAAACACATCTGGTTTCCACAAAATATTGACACAACTGTTTTCAACATTAATAATAAGAATGTATGCAGTGTTAGGAATAACGCATTACAAGGAACGCAAGTTGTAGTCAGATAATTTTTTTCTCAAGTAACTAGTAGGCTAAAGCAACACAAAACTTTTAAATTGACAAAATATCTGAGTTCCTTTTTCAAATAAGTAATGCAAGTTTCTTTGTTTTTCTTTGTGTGTTTTATTGACTGACAACTCTCAGTGCCCATGTTGAGAGAAATCAAGTGCAGAGGCGTTGTGTGCTCTGTGTGTAAACATGATTTACTCATCCACTTGCACAAAACAGATTCAGTATTCCTCAAAATGAATGAAAACTCAGAAATTACGCAAACCTGCAACAATTAAATATGTTAAATAAAATATACTTTATGTATTCAATCTCACTTTATTAACCAATATATTTGATGCTGACAGTCGACACATTAAAGGTGCTCTATGTAAAAAATTTTGAGTAAAATATCCAAAAGCCACTAGGCCAGTGTTATATATTTTGTTCAGTTGAGTAGCCTACTTACAATATCCCAAATGTTTCCAACTATTTGTACATCGTGAGAAATTGCTCTTTTAACCAAGGAACCGGACGTGTCAGGGAGTCGCCTGCCGATTGCGTCATATCTGCGTTACCCTCGTATTCCGGTTTTATTTTGCAGAAACGCTTTACTCTCACTGCAGTGTGAACACAGAGTAACGTCATAACATCATTTTCAACACACTCAGATGTATCTAACATAATAAACAGAGCTGTGTTACCTCATATTCATGACCGGAAAACCGGAAGTGGCGCCGGGGACTGTGTCATAATAAAAGTCCCGCCGGAGACTGGCTGCGTTCGAAACCTGCAAAACGCTGCCTTCGGAGGACACATTTCAAGACACGGAGGCACGTCCGAATCTAATGTTAGTTTCACTTCCTGTCTCCTGAGATACCTTCATCTGATCGATTTTTGAAGGCAGCGGATTTGTATCCTTCGCTGCCTTTGATATCCCACAATCCTGTGCTTTCCATTCTGTGACAGTTGAGCTGGGGAAAAAAAGATGGCGTCCAAAAGTTGCGTTTGTTGGTCACCAACATTTTCCACTTCCGATGTCATTTCTAGCGAGAAATTACTAATGTAGTAATTCAATATTTGTTTAGTTCTCACCAAAGCTCTCTCTATTTTGATGTAGATCATTAAAATGTTACACTGCCTAAGAAGTCTGTCTGAAATTAGTTTTGTTAGGTGCCTTCATACACAAACGCTGCCTCACAAGCCATTGTCTGATAAGGCAGTGAGGCAACGAGTCAGCTCCCTAGGTTTTCCGACGCAGCCAGAGTCATAATAAAAGGCCCGCCGATCTTCTTATTAACAATCGCTCCAGCGGCCTTGCTCAGCTTCATACTACAGTAATGTTAATAATCACATCCATGAACATGATTTCTGCCTGAGTCCTACCCTGATTCTTTTCCACCGGCTGTGAGGTGAAGACCACATGTCCCAAGATTCTGCGCTCAAACGTGGCGTCATCAAACTACGCCTTTGTTTTGAACAGGCGACCTCTAGTAGACGGAAAAGTTACATAGTGCACCTTTAAGCAAAATGACTTGTGATAAATATCACATTTGTGTTTTGTTTGTTTGAGCTGTGCCCTCTACTGTACAGACGTGAATTTGCATTTCCTTCTGCCCAAAGCTTTTTCATTTCACTTTTAGTGTGGAAGGGCCTTTACATTTGCCAAAATAAAACTTTTGTTTGATTCAAAACAAACAAACAAGCAATTCCAGCAGGTGAGAAAAAGTACCACAAAAGTAACATGATGCATTACTTTCCATGAAAAGTAACTAAGTAATGCAATTAGTTACTTATAGGGAGTAGGCTATATCTATTATATTGCAATATTACATATATATTATATTGCAATATTGTAGCACATTACTTTTAAAAGTAAATTTCACCAACACTATTTTCAGTAGAGTGCAATATGTTTTATTTAAAACTATTGTGCATATCAAGATCAGAACATAAAATGTTTAGGGTTGTAACTAAGACAAGAGGTGAGCTTCAACTTTCAGATGCAAGGACCTTTCTTGCCCCCCATATATCCATACACCCATCCATCCATCCATCCATATCTCGCCAGGTACAGACAGAACCTCAAATAAATATATATTCTGCTAGATGAAAATTACATCTACAGCAAAAAGACTGGGAAAAAAATTACACAATCAAAAATGTTGACTAGATTCTAAAATAGAATGTAGTCTAAAATAGATACTAAATAGTGTTTTAAGATATTTGCTGATTGTATTATAATGCCATCTACTGGACTCTTAAGGTTGCTCATTTTAGAAAAGCGGTCACTACAGCGGTGTAAATACAAACCATTTCAGTCTGGTTCTTCTGTCTGGAATACTCAGCCCCTAAAACATGTAATTATGGAGTGGAGATGACCACACTAATTGCTATAATTTTTGTTTTGAAGAGAATGATTCAATCTGTTCGTCTTGTTTTTTTCTTTCTCAGCCAGACAATAATTTGTCTCCTTACCTCACAGAGCAAACAGCTCCTCATTCAGCCTGCTTATTAGTCTGTGAATCTGTGATAACGCTCTGTCCTGATCTCAGCCATCTCTTTCATCTGTTAAGCATTAAATGTTTTTAATGACTTACTATAATATCATAATGATAGACTTCTTATTTCATCAACGCACACTATACTTACAGACATACTCAAACCCAGACAATAAATTGATGAAAACAATTAGCAACTCAAGTTTTAAGGTGTTTGACCATAATGATATATGTGCATATATGACACGTTATGGACAAATTGAGAAACATGACACACTGCATGTGTCACAAATGTAAGCAACCTGATATTATAAGAGGGCAAGCACCAGTTTAAAAGCAAAGGGGAAAAGACGATAATAGTTTGCACTTCTGCTCTGCAGTGAATGTACTTTTATTCTCTCTAATATTGTGCATTTATTGACTGTATTATTAGTAGTACTAATATATATAGTATATATAGACAGTACTAGTTATATTTCTGTTTTAAAAGTCGACTTCGGTATTTGTTTATTTGATTTTTCATCCACAGCTTACCAAGATGAAGTTTCAGGCCATCTTTTCCATGGCTGGTCTTCTCAGCATTTGCACTTGTGTTCCTGTAAGTGTACATTTATTCAAATTAATAATAATGGTTTCAGTTTGAACCTATAATAACAAACCAGTTTGTATTTCGCAGATCTACCAGCCACAAATTGGAATTATTGCAAGTAACAGTAATGAGGTATGTATTAATCATAAATGATGTATTACTGTAAATGTTAAAGATTAAATTACACTATACCTTTCAAGAGTCAGTAATATTTTTTTAAAGCCTCTTATGCTCGCCAAGGCTGCATTTATTTGATCAAAACACATAAAAACAGTAATATTGTAAAATATTGTTACAATTTAAGATAACTGTTTTCTATTTGAATATATTTTAATGTATTCCTGTGATGGCAAAGCTAAGATTCTTTGGAAATCATTCTGATATGCTGATTTTGTGCTCAAAAAACATTTCTCATTATTATCAATGTTGAAACAGTTGTGGCTGCTTAGTATTTTTGTGGAAACTGTGATCATTTTCCCCCCAGGACTTATTAATGATAAGAAACTTCAAAAGAACAGCATTTATTTGTAATGTCCTATAATGTTTTTACTGTCAACTTAATTTAATACTTGCTGAATAAAACTAAAATTTCAAAAAAAATTATAATTTTAAAATAAAATAAAATAAATCTGACTGATCCCAAACTTTTGTGTGGTTACACTTTATTTTAAGGTGACGTTGTTACAGTGTAATTACACAAATAAGTTCTACATAACATTATTTAACTACATGTACTTACTATAGGGTTAAGGTTTGGGTAGGGTTTGGATTAGGGTTAGTTGCTTGTAATTATGCTTAATTTACTGTTATTATTGGTATAGTAAGTACATGTAACATGCCTGATACCTTAAAAAAAAGTTTTATCTTTTGTTTTCTGTTAAATGCTCACAAATGTTAATTGTTCCTTCCTTGTAGGTTTTGCGTTTCAATGGACTCACTCTGTCAGGTTTGGGTTTGGGTCAAGCACAGGTGATTAAAAAAAATAATAATGTTTTAACCTGTAGATTTGCTTTTTGGAAACACATGTACATTTATTCTAAATGATGGTGCTCTTATTATAATGAGCTTATTTGAATCTTGTAGCTCTTTGCTTTCTTTCTCCTTAGGGTACTCCATTTTTTTCCCCCTACCTGTTCCAGCAGCAGCTCCCACAAGTGCTGAACTTTAACCCTGCGATGCAGGGACCCTTCTTTCCCCCTCAAATAAACCAGCTGAACCCAGCACAGTTGCCCCCATTGCAGCAGGAACAGCCTATCCCTGGCTTCGGTCCCAATAACGGCGTACCAGCACAGAACCCTCCTCCGGTACAGACAAACTTCAGAAGAACATCACACACACTAAGTTTTATTGGGCATAGACGTTGATTTAACTTATTATCACTGATTCTTTGGAGAGTAAGTCAAATTTTGTTTCTAGGGTTTTCCATTTTTCCTGACAAATCTATATCCTCTGAGGAACACTCCTGTAAGGCTGATCCCCAACCAGAATGCTGGCCCAAATGTTCAAGGCCAGGGTACAATGCAACCAATGCAACCCATGCAACCAATTCAACCAATGCAACCCATGCAACCAATTCAACCAATGCAACCAATGCAACCAATGCAACCAATGCAACCAATACAACCACTACAGGTATTGTAAAAACTTAACATTTTCTCCTCCTTTTTAATTGATAATTTAAGCAAAAAAATGAAAATAATAAATCTCACAAATAAAAATGAATAAATGAAAAGTGAAGTTCTTTTGCAAAGAAATCACAGAACATGCATTTTTGTTTGACACATCTCAAAAATATTAAATCATTTATAAATAATTGCTTAAATAAATATTTGTTATTATTTTTTGCATTAACATTTAATGTTAAATGTTTCATTACTCTAATGTAATATCAAGGGACTTGCATTTATGTTTTCTTCTCAGACAATCTTAAAGACAATGTTTCACATGTTTCAGAACAGGGGGAAGGCAGTAGACCCGAAGGTAACGTCTGCTCCTGAATATCGAGGTGATCGGCCCGGTCCTGGAACTGTAGAGGTAATGCAAACGTAATCTTGCATCATCATTCAATTTATTCAAGTTTTCTTTGGTTTAAACATGACAAAAACATGGCTGGACAGAATAATTGCTGTCGAATTTCTAGACATGTTAGTTTGTTTATTAACCAATCCTGTCTCTGACAGGGGCATCCTGGCTTCCCATTGTTTGAGCCATAGGCTCAGAAGACTTCACTATTAAACAGGTATTAGAAAGTTTTCTAAAAAGTTTATTATAATGGAATATCATACCCATTAGTTTATCAGAATGTAAATTTGTTGTTGGTTTTCCAGATATCCCACCACGGAGATCCCTCACAGGAGACATTTTTGTTCAATTTGGAAATATCATATGTTACCAAACAAATAAATGGTGTTCAATTAATTTTGTCTGTAATGATTTATTCCTGTTCAAAACACTCTTTGTACTCTATGCTTGTATGTATTAACAATCAAGAATAAAATAAGTGATACACTTCGGTGACAAATTTATTGCAGTTTTTATTAAATCCACACAGAAAAACTCAGGAGATCACAGGAGGACACATTAATACAACTACGGTAAATAAAGATGACACCAGACAAAGGAACTATGGAAACACGGGGCTTTAATAGCATAATCAATGTTAAATGGAACAGGTGTGAGAACTAAAACATCCAGGGAAACAAATTAGAGAACACAGGCAGGCAGACAGGCAAACAAACAGGGAAAACAGAACACACAGTGTTTTAATGAGCAGATTCTCAAAATTAATAAAGAAGTAAATCCAGCAAACTAAGAGTAAACAATCACCAAGAGGCATTAATGAGTAATACAATAATAATAATTAAAAGTCTATATTTCAATTCTATGCTGAATTATATAATAGTTGGATGTCCACCTGTAGAAAAAGAAAAAATAAGTTATTTAAAGTCAAAATTTATATTTGATTTATTGTAGGCGCAGCAATCTGCCCTACCTGTGTGATTATTGCATATGGTTTATTCCTAGTTTGTCCCTTGATCACTTTCAGACTCCGCCTGGAGAATCAGAGTCAAATGCAATGTTGGATAAATCAATAAAACAAGTGAATATAAAATGCCTACTCAAATAATTCAAAATCAGCGATCATTCTCTTGAGGACCAAAATACTGACCTTCATGAATGCAGGGAGCTGCAAAGACAACCAGGACATTCAAAAGATCAAGAAAGAGAATGCTGTTAGCTGAATAAAATATTCTGACAGGTATTCATATGTTTCGGATTACTTACAAGCTGTGTAATTCCATATTCAAATGAGATTCTTTGCTGTGGGGAACAAATTTGCAATAGACTGTTATAGTTAAAAACAACAATAACAGCAACAAGATTTAGTCCCAGATATGGAATGTGATTAATAGACTACAGACAAGGTAGTTTATTGTATTTGACTGACCGTTGCAGTTGGGTTGTAGATGAGCTTCACATAAGGCTGTTAGATAGAGATACTTTTAATCCTTTTATATATGTTATATTTATATTTATTTGATATATTTTCATAAAGTATAATGAATGTTTATTATAGTGCCTGTTACCTGAGGGCCATATGAGGAGAAACCGTGACCATACTAAAAGTGAGAAAAAAAATAATTAAATGAAATAAAGTAGTTACACAACAAAGAAATCATATGAAACTTATTTTGCAATAATAATAATAATAAATAATAATAATAAAGATTTATAGGCTAATCAAAACAACTTTACCCCCAGTTCCTGAGGCCTATTCACTCCACCCTGTAATTTAGTCACAAATGGTATGCATTATTTCAACATGAAACATTTCTAAAACAGTGACTTATCAAAATAAAACTAATCTGTATTACCTTTTTTGGTGGCTGCATCTGTCCTCTACCCTGGAAAGAAGAACGTATTAATGAATATCATTAATCTTAACTTATGCTTTCTCATTACTTTTTGCCCATTTAAATGATATATCTCATTATCTGTTCAATACCTCAAATTCAACAATGTATGAGATAAAAACATATTGTAAAATGTTGTGAATGGAAAGTGTATTATCTTTACATGTACAGTTCACTCACTTTTGGTAAGACAAAGACATTCTCTCCCTGGAAGCAAAAGCAAAAATTTATTCGGATTCTATCTATTTTATTGTGTTTCCATATCTTAAAATATATAAGGTTATAACTGAAAACTACAATTTCCTCAATTTTGTGGCATTACCTCCTTTAGATGGAAAGCGCTAACATTCTGTTGAAGGGGACAACATATTTATTTATTTAGTCATAACATTGTAATTTTGGTCAACTATTTCTAAGTACAAAACAGCAACACAAAGAGTTTCACTCACCTGCACAGTGACATTGTCAGCCTATATGTTCATCCAAGTGGATAAAAAAACAACAAACAAAGATTAAACACAGATTAGAGACTTCAAATGCATTCCGTTAATGGCATTCAATGTCTTTGGGTAAATTATCATCATCTTACCTTGAAGATTGGAATGAACTGTCTGTTGTCCTAGAACATTTATAAAAGTGATCTCATAAATCCAAATAACAATTGAACATAAAACGGTTCAATCCAATAATGAATCTGTTTAATTAACAATTTGTTAAGAGTACATTAATATAAGTAGTATGAGCCTACCATCATGTTGGGACTAAGGGGTCTTCCAAAGAGTGGATTCATGTGAGTCTCTCTGCCTCCATCTACTGGAGCTTGAGTTGGCTAAAGGGTTTTAACAATAATTCATTTTCATATTTCAGCAAACTTCTAACTTTTAAAGTTCTATTATTCCACATTAATAATAATATTGAATTCAATCCTGTTTGCCCGGTCTTAAAGACAGTTTTCTGAAAAATAATATAATTATTTTAATATAAAATGACAAAATTACTAAATCTGCAGTCTAACTTACTTTGTAAGATGGTCTACCAGCTCTTCCATTCCTCTGTGGTTTTCCAGTTCCTTCCCATCTATGCCATTGTCCGCTCATCTGTGTTCCCTGGTACAGCAGAAGATACAACTAATGTTTATTGTACTGCATAATGACATCAAAAAATGCAAACAATATTGAAAATGTTGCCCACCCTGCCTCCTCCATTTTGACCAGGGAATGCTGGATCTTGTCCAAATGGAGATCCATTAGATGGATCTTGTGCTTGTTGCTCTGGTCCATTTGGATACAATGGGCCCACCGAATCTGGCTATAATTATAGCGTCAGTTGACATTTTGAAGTTAAACCTTGAGTCATGCACAATTTGAATCTAAAATACTACAAAACTTACAAAAGCTGGACGTCCAAAATTCTGCTCTCCTCTCGGTCTGATTGGAGTTCTGCCCGCTGGCTGAGGCACTTTTCCTCCTCCATTTACTGGCCCTGGGAAATATCTCTCTCCATTCACTGAGTTAACTTGATCCCACTGGTCTCTGTCACTGGGCTACAAACAAGACAATATTAAACCATAATAACAATATATCCAATGTTATGTAGCCTACTTTTCATTAGCCGCTATAAAGCTAAAAATGTAAACAGTAAAACTTTTTGTAGCTACAAACGTGTTTATAACTAAGACAATACATTAAAATATAGAAAGAAATACCAGTTTGCAGATTGCACTTTATTTTACAGTATGTGCACTTACGTGTACTTTCTGGTGATATAACCTGAACCCATTAAGGTTAGGTTAGGTTTCAGTTATTACCCAGTTATTGTTATTGCTATAAGAAGTAGTATGTACATGGGGAACCGGACTGTAAAATAAAGTGTTACCAGTTTGCAATATAATAATAATAAACTTTATTTTATAAAGCACCCAGCTTCTCAAAGCACTGTACAAGATAAGCAATACACAGCACAATAAATAAAACGATACAAGTAAATGTTAACAAGCTAGTTTAAAAAAAGATTTAAAAATGTCAATGGCTTCCCTAAGTTTAAGAGGGAGAGAGTTCCAAATGGAAGGAGCATAAATAAAAAAAAGGCCCTGTCACTCTATCCAGCAAATTAGATTGTGAGGAACGTAATCTGCAATTTGTGGTATAAGGAATTAACAATGTGGATAAATAATGTGGAGCCATGTCAGGTAATGCTTTGTATGTCAGTGTATATAGACCTGGATATCTTCAGCATTGAAGTGATAATAGAGGCCAAGCGATCGCAACAGATGCCCAAGTGCTGACAAATAATTATTGAAGTGTAAAGGGCCTAAAACTGAGCCCTGAGGAACACCAATAAGTACAGAGCCGTAACCACCCATAAAAATGAAATGGGAATGGTCAGTAAATAGGATTTATAACAATTTAAAGCTGTCCCCGATACACCAAAAAATCTTTCAAGGTGGGTAAGTAAAAGGCTATGATCAACAGTTCCGGAAGTGGCTGTAAGATCAAGAAGGATGAGAATTGCACCAGAATTAGAAGCCATCAACAAGTTATTGGTAACCTCGACCAAAGCCGTTTCAGTACTGTGACATTTACGAAAACCTGACTGAAGGGATTCAAAAAGGTTATTAATTGTAAGATGGTTACACAAATGAGAGGCAACAACGTGCTCAAGTATTTTTTTAGGAAAACCCTCCCCCCAGAAGATTTGAGATGGGACGAAAGATTTTTCTCTTTTTGGCACAGGAGTTACAGCAGCAATCTTTAATACCGTTGCAACAACCCCAGTCTGCAATGAATCATTTATAGTAGGGCACAAAACATTGAAGCAATATTTAAATAAGCTTATGAGAATAGGATCAAGCAAGCAAGTGATGCTAGATACCGCCCTTTTGAGTGCTGTGAGAAATGAGTGAGAGAAATACCAGCAAACCCAGATGATATATCAAGCAGCATAATGAGCCGTTTTGTAAGCTACAGTTAAAAATAACTAGAAGCCAGACACATTCAATTTATAAATGGCCATGCCCACTCTCACGTTAAAAATAGGTGAATACCCAAGATAAATGTCAATGAAAAAAAACACGAATGTTGCTACTCACCTGAGCTGCCACCACAACACACGACAATACCACCAGAAACCACATTGCTTCTGTAAAATAATAATTATTTTCTGAATTAAATATAATTTGATGTACTTTAATAGTAACTGATCTTAATGTCTCACTAAAAAGGTTTCCTTTTCAATGTTTGTCCCCGATTCCAGCTCTGTCGCATTGGTCTTGCTTCTCTCTTTATAAAGGCCAGTGGTTGAGCAATTGTCACTGTTGTTGTGGCTTATTTGTTTTGACCAAGGACTTATCAATTGTTAGAGAAATTGTTAGTTACAACAAAAAAAATACTAATGCAAAACTGAAGTCATTTAAGGTGGTCAAAATACAACAGTATAGGCATAATTATGTTAGTCTAAGCATTTGATTTCATAACCATTGCACAATTCTCGAGTCTCTTACAAGTCTGTAGGAGGGATTTTACTGATTGCTAAACTAATTTGTTGCCTTAAGCCCACCTAATGTTTTAGGATTGACCTGTCTAGTGCATTTAGCAAGAGCAGTGAGGGTGAGGTGTTTGTTAGGAAGCAACAAAACAGAGGGGTGTGTTCAATCACTGTATTTAAATCCTCAGGCTTCAGAGCAAAATATTATTCTTCCTAAAATATTATTGCTGTTGCTTTGGAGAATCATCTTTGACAGAAACATGAAGACAGTAATCCTATTTGCATGCTTTCTTGGTCTGACTTTGGCTTTCCAGGTATGTTTCAAAAGCTATACTCTTCCAGTTGCATGTGTAAATACTGTGACAATTATAATAATGATTATTATTACCGTTATTAGGCTGAAGTTCAACAGCGCTTGGCTCGCTCATTATCCAGCTCGGATTCCGACGAGGTTTGTCAAAAAAAAAAAAAAAAAGTAAAATTCAATGAAAACTATCAGCATGTTTGTATGATTGTATCTCTCATCATTTATCTTATCAGATTGAAGCCTTTCGCCCCTTTCTGTCTCAAATGACCTTCGAACAGTTTCTTCAGCTGCTGATGGCCCTTTCCTCTGGAAATGTCCCGGCTCAAGCCCCTACCTCAGGGCCAGCGCCAAACCCTGCCCCAACCCCGGTGCCAACCCTTGCACCTATCTCAGCACGTTAAGATCTCCTTTGTTGAGAGCAGTTGCAATTTTAAGTTTATATGAGACTGTCAAAGTAGTGATTAGAAAAGCTCTTTAGATATAGTGATATTAGCCTAGAAACAACAAATAATTAAAATAGTAGAAAAACCCTCTCTTTACACTCTTGAACATTAGAATAATTTCTTGACAAGTACAAGTACAAGTTAAATAAATTGTCCATATAGGGTCTTCTGTATTTGTTGTTGTCCTCAGTGTATTTCTGCAGTTTGTTACCAATAAACCAGTTTTGATTTTATATCTTTTGCTGCCTGTGTGTGATTCAGGATTCAGGATGTTACTTTCATTTAGACATTTTTAAAAACATAACTAATACATTTCACATACCAGACTTCATACAGCACCTGTAGAAATAACACAATGCAAAGTGCTAACATCGCAAAGAAGGAATATTAATATCAATGTGTATTAGTTTTCTTTAAAAATTGCTTACATACTAAAAGTGGGTATACTTTATTTTAGGGTTCAGTTCTTGCTATTAAGTAGTTGCTTATTAGCATGCATATTACCAGGATATTGGCTGTTCATTAAAAGCACATAATGCCTTATTCTGCATGACCATATTCTACATCCCTCAATCCTACCCAACACCGAAACTTAAAGGGTTAGTTCACCCAAAAATTAAAATTATGTCATTAATTACTTACCCTCATGTCGTTCGACACCCGTAAGACCTCCGTTCATCTTCGGAACAGAAATGAAGATATTTTAGTTGAAATCTGATGGCTCTGAAAGGCCTCCATTGGCACAATGGCACGGTTCACTCTCAAGACCCTTAAAAGGTACTAAAGACGTCGTTACAAAGTCCATCTCACTACAGTGGTTCTAAAATAACTTTATAAATCGGCGAGAATAGTTTTTGTGCGCAAAAAAACCCTAAATAACGACTTACATAGTGATGACGATTTCAAAACAAGGCATCATGAAGCTTCGAAGCGTTATGAATCAGTGAGCCGAATCATGATTCGGATCGCGTGTCAAACCGCCAAACTGCTGAAATTTGGCGATTCAAACCGCTGATTCGACTCGCTGATTCATGTTAGTCGTTATTTAGGGTTTTTTTGCGCACAAAAACTCTGCAGGGTGCTAGAGCACACAGGGCCTGAGTTTATATAACTGAATTTATAACCAAAAAAATCAAAAAGTGTCTCTTTTTTTGGGGTGCTTATTACAGCCCAGACAACATATACTTACATGTTTATCACTTTTAGCAGTGGTTTATGAAACTTCAAAGGGTTTCCTTTAAAACGACACCAAAATTGTGTATTTAGACCAGCTGTGTGTGTATGGGAAGCTTTTCAATTTGTAGGCCAAATCCAGGTGGAAATCCCAAAAATGGACCCAGAACTTAATAAGCAGTAAATTAGGAGTTTATTGAGGCAAACGTCATAGTTAATAGTGAATATGTGTTCCCCATACTAAAGTGTTAACAAAAGTGGTACTTGAGGCCCACTCAATGAAATTATTCACTCTTCAGACTAATTCTGCTGCAGCTGCAAGCACATTATCTGCTTTACACAAAGTTTGCAAATAAAAAACAAACTTTTTACAAAATGCTAAACACACTTAATATTTAAACTAATATATACGTCGTTCAAAAGCTCTTATGTTTCTTTTGGAAAACACTGCCATTCAATACTGAATATTTATATATACATATGCATATATGCAAGTCCAGTCACCTTTATTTCTATAGCGCTTTATACAATACAGAATTTTTTAGAAGAGTTCAAATAGTTCTGAATGAAGTGTTTGCTTTTGCAAGAGATGTGTGTGCCTGTAATAGGAATGATTTCCTATTAGGATATAATAGAAAATTCAGATGAACAACAATAATCTAATCTAAAACATAAGTAATAATTCATATTAAGTAGTAAGACAAATGCAAATTTTGCATGCCATATTTTTGTTCAAAAACATTACCAAAGATAACTGAAGGTATTCTGGCATTCCATTTATTATTATTTACTTGATTTTAATTACTGAAATAATCTGGCAACAACCGGAAACGTCATATTTGTTTATTGATGACAAAACCAGCAGAGATTTTATTTGCGGTTCATTATGATTAACTGTTACGTGACTGCTCCAAGACTTTGGGTTGGAGATCCAAATGCAGATTTTATTAGAGGGACAATCCAGACACGTAATCCAAAATAAATATTCAGGCAGGCAATCCAAACAAGCAAACAAGGCAGGGGACAGAGGCAAAAGGGTTATCTAAAGACAGGCAAGAAATCCAAAAACCAAGCGACAAGAACCAGGGAAACGCTCAGAGATATAGTGTAACACACAAAACGTTGCAGTGAATGACAGGGTGGACAGGCTAGATATAGGCAGAGGTAATGAGGTAAATGAGACACAGGTGTAAACAATGAGTGCTGATGAGTCCGGACAAAGGATTATGGGTAATGTTGTCTTTGATGGAATGACAGTCCGGGGAGGAGTGCCCTCTTGTGGTAATCAGGGGCACTCTCACTGGTGATTGTGACATTAACAAAGCTCATGTTGGAATGTGCTGAAATGAATGAACATATGATGTTAACACGTCTTGACACAAATAAATCGTAATTATCATATTTTCTACATCATCACTCACTACCCATAAAACTATTTTAAAATATTGCTACATTACTACTGTAATATGCCCTGGCAGAAATCAACAATGGTTTCTTTTTAAGACTTTCGTCATCCTGAAGATATTCTTCCCATATTTCACCTGACATGACTGCAAAAAGTACACACAGGATTTTCTTTTTTTAAAATAGCATAATCATCCTTATATTTATCACAATCATGATATGTCAACTCCATCATAGTAAAGATCCCCCCCTTTGATTTCTGTAGAAATGTACCGATTCCAAATTACATTCTAGATTTGTGAAGATATTTAGAATGATACATAAATCTTAATGAATGTTATTATTTATAATAAAAAATCCCAGTCACATCCAGCCCTATAGGGTGTGCCTTAATCTTTTGTTTTGTTTATGTGTTGCATAAATTCAGTGTATGTATGTTTACAATTATATACCATAAGCGAAGAGACAACCATGTGAATCATTTTCCTATTTCCCAATTGTTGAGTAAAGTCCAACTTGCAAAATACTGAGTGTTTCATTTTTCAAACATGTCAGTATATGTTACTTCTGCTGATTGGCCAGATGCATGTCGATAATGTATATAAATATAGCATTTATAACTGCTGTTTGAATGTCACACCTGAAACAGAGACGTCTCTCGTTCATTTGCCATAAAGGTAAGAAGCAATCTTTGAATCAACGGCATTTGGTCATTTATATTTGGTTATTTAGGAGATATTTTTATCCAATGTCATTTACACAAAAGGAATCTTTCTCTAGATCCAAGCAGCTCTCCTTGAGAACCATGAAATCTTTCCTCCTCGTTGCGTGTGTCTTTGGACTCTGCTGTGCCGTGCTAGTGAGTATCATTCTCTTGCTTTATAATAAACTCTATTTACTGATGTGCATGTGATATTCTATTCCTTTTTTAACCACATCACTGTTTTGTGACATCATTTATAATGCTGGAAATGTGATGAAGATGCAAAATGACCAATTCATTTCTTTTCAGGCACAGGATGAAGAACATCGAGATAAGCGCTCATCAAGCCACTCCTCAGAGGTCAGTTAGAATTTTCTTCTTTTTTTTTTGCCATTGCATAAAATTATTTGAATTAATTGATCATTTTAACTTAATTTATGTAAAAACATATAATGTACATAAATCATATAAATACATTCTGAATATGTCAGTACATGTTTGTCTTCATTTTGAAAATCTGTTGCATGTAGACTCTTTTTCAATGGAAATCTTACTCTGTTCTTCTACTGATATTCCTACAGAGACGACCTGGAGGCTTCTTTAACCCATACCAATTTCAGCGTCCTTATCCTTACCCATACTTTCCCCCTAACCTGCCTCAGCCTCAGCCTCAGCCTCAGCTTCCCAACAACAATGCCCTCCTCAGCCTCTTGCCATTCATCTTAGCACAGCTGGCATCCGCTGCCCCTGCCCCTGCTCCGGCCCCAGCTCCTGCCCCGGCCCCGGCCCCTGCACCAGCCCCTGCCCCAGCTCCAGCTCCAGCTCCAGCTCCTGCTCCAGCTCCTGGTGGGAGATAAATTACCAATTAAATTAAACTAAGAAATGTGTCTGAATGCACATTATAATACCTGCCTCTTGCTCTTGCTATGTTAAAATAAATAAATAAATAAATAAACTTTACATCATTAAATATATTTGTGTTTGTGTTATGCTTTCTATTTTTTTTTAAAAGGTAAATGTATATGAAGTACATAGAAGTGTGCCTGTGTTAGGATATAAGTTAATGCTGAGTATTTTTGCTCTTGATATCATAAAAAAGAAAACATAACACTTTATAATAACTGCATGTTATGAATCATTTGTTAAGCATTAGTAAATAGACATTAATAAGCAGTTTATAAATACTGTAAATGCTGTAATCTTGATTTATAAGCATATCTACAATGTGTTTAATAATTGTATTTACATACTTTATTAATGATCAAATGTATAATTTCTAAATGAAGTATTACATTATTTACAAACCAGTTATTAAGGAGTTGTCAGTGGTTCATAATATCATTTAGAAAGTGTAAGTAAATGATTAATAATCTATTTAAATGTTCATTTATACATCTTATTATTTAGACATATAGTAATAACTCAGTGTGTTAATGAATGCTTTATTAACATGTATTCCTACTGTAATTCATGGTTAATTCAGGTTATAAAACATTTAGTAGGTGTCAGTAACTATTTTTGAAGATGGAGACAATTCTTTGAACCGATTCGTTCAAAAACACTGATTCTCTTGCAAATGAAACAAGTCACTGACTACATTTAAAATTGAATACTCTCTGAGTAGGTACATCTTTGAAATAAGTAATTACTTTGTTAAAAAGGTATGTTCTATACAGTATGAATGTGTGTATGAATGTAATGTGGACATTACACTGCATTAGACATGCTGTCATTGTCATGTGACCTACCAGCATCAGATGTGTCACTTCACAGCCATTCACAAATCCTCTCCCATGGCCTCATGGGATAGTAAAGTGTCCATTGGATGTACACTTCAGAATCTAACCAGAAGTAGTAGGTCATCACTTTACAACTACTGTTTTATGAATACTGTGAACTCGAACATATACTGTATATTGTTTTTCACCTAATAGGGAAGTATGAAATATCATGTGCAGCCATGTATTATGTCTCTTGCGCTGTGGAGGAGGATTTGTAATATTGTGAACTATACAGGAATATATCCAGTGCATCCGGAAAGTATTCACAGCGTTTTACTTTTTCCACATTTCGTTATGTTAAGTTCAGCCTTAATCAAACATGGATTAAATTCATTATTTCCCTCAAAATTCTACAAACAATACCCCATAACGACAATGTGAAAGAAGTTTGTTTGAAATCTTTGGAAATGTATTAAAAATGTACATAACTATTCACAGCCTTTGCCATGACACTCAAAATTGAGCTCAGGTGCATCCTGTTTCTACTGATCATCCTTGAGATGTTTCTACAACTTGATTGGAGTCCACCTGTGGTAAATTCGGTTGATTGGACATGATTTGGAAAGGCACACACCAGTCTATATAAGGTCCCACAGTTAACAGTGCATGTCAGAGCCCAAACCAAGCCATGAAGTCCAAGAAATTGTCTGTAGACCTCCGAAACAGGATTGTATCTGGGGAAGGGTACAGAAAAAATTCTGCAGCATTGAAGGTCCCAATGAGCAACCGTGTCCTCCATCATCCATAAATGGGAGAAGTTTGGAACCACCAGGACTCTTCCCAGAGCTGACCACCCGTCCAAACTGAGCGATTGGGGGAGAAGGGCCTTAGTCAGGGAGGTGACCAAGAACCTGATGGTCACTCTGACAGAGCTCCAACGTTTCTGGAGAGAGGAGAACCTTCCAGAAGAACAACCATCTCTGCAGCACCCCACCAATCAGGCCTGTATGGTAGAGTGGCCAGACGGAAGCCACTCCTCAGTAAAAGGCACATGACAGTGGGCGTCAGGCACCTGAAGGACAATCAGACTATGAGAAACAAAAATCTCTGGTCTGATGAAACACAGATTGAACTCTTTGGCCTGAATGGCAAGCGCCATGCCTGGAGGAATCCAGGCACCGCTCATCACCTGGCCAACACCATCCCTACAGTGAAGAATGGTGGTGGCAGCATCATGCTGTGGGGATGTTTTTCATCTTCCAACAGGGAAATGACCCTAAGCACACAGCCAAGATAACAAAGGAGTGGCTACGGGATAACTCTGTGAATGTCCTCGAGTGGCCCAGCCAGAGCACGGACTTGAACCCGATTGAACATCTCTGGAGAGATCTGAAAATGGCTGTGCACCAACGCTCCCCATCCAACCTGATGGAGCTTGAGAGATTTTGCAAAGAAGAATGGGAGAAACTGTCCAAAAATAGGTGTGCCAAGTTTGTAGCATCACTCAAAAAGACTGTAAGGCTGTAATTGGTGACAAAGGTGCTTCAACAAAGTATTGAGCAAAGGCTGTCAATACTTATGTGATTCGTGATCATATTTTATTTTTAATTTGAAAAGATTTCAAACTTCTTTCACGTTGTCATTATCAGTGTTGGGAATAACGGCGTTATAGATAAACGGCGTTACTAACGGAATTACTTTTTTCAGTAACGAGTAATCAAACGAATTACTGTTTCTTCCGTTACAACGCCGTTAGCGTTACTGAGGAAAAAAAATGCGGCGTTACTATAATTGAGATCATTGAAGCGGTTTTCATCCGAACAGGCTAGGCTCTCTGTCAGTCGGACCTGCAACGCGTGTGTGTGTGTGTGTGTGTGTGTGTGCGCGCGCCAGCCATGCGTGTTGGGGGTTGGGTTGGGTGGTACACATAACTGATGATGATTGGTGGGTGGGACACAACGTTGAGGTTGATAGGTTGAGTTCACACACACACACACACACACACACACACACACACACACACACACACACACACACACACACACACACACACACACACACACACACACACACACACACACACACACACACACACACACACACACACACACACACACACACCTATGACGCACACGCCTATGCACAGTCAGCGATGGCAGTCCAACGACTTCAATGGTAGCTTTCGCAAACTGAAAGTTTAAACACTACTTTTCCCTCGTTGAGGTGAAAGGTAAAAAATTTTATGTAACGTGCAGCTTATGCCCAGGAAGAAAGTGTCTATCCACGTCGGTGGCAAGTAATTCTATTTCTAATCTAATGAAGCCTCACGTCATCACAGCCACAACATTAGTGGCTAAAAACCCAGGTGATAACGTGAGCTCCACTACTAGAGGAGTAGTAAAGAAGTACTGATACCATTTACACAATATTTACACTATAGTAGGTCTACTGATAATATTTACACAATATGTACACTATAGTAGGTCTACTGATAATATTTACAATAATATATTGAATTTGATAGGTGTCTCACATTGTCCCACAGCAACATTACAATAGTGTACATTAATGTACAATGTTTTATAATAATAATTTATTCTATTTAGTGTCCAATTCATTCATTTAACATATTTAATATTGGGGGAATCCAAGTTATTTGATATATTTGAACATTTGAAGAAAAAAAAAGTAACACATTAGTTACTTTCCCTGGTAATTAGTTACTTTTATAATGATGTAACTCAGTTACTAACTCAGTTACTATTTGTAAGAAGTAACTAGTAACTATAACTAATTACTTTTTTAAAGTAACGTGCCCAACACTGGTCATTATGGGGTATTGTTTGTAGAATTTTAAGGAAAATAATGAATTTAATCAATTTTGGAATAGGGCTGTAACATAACAAAATGTGGAAAAAGTGAAGCGCTGTGAATTTCCGGATGCACTGTATATTTTTCTTACAAGTTATGTTAATTTAATGGTAATGAACGACCAGGAATTGAAAAGGGTTTAATAATCTAAAAAAATAAAAGAATCTCCAAGGCACTCGGTAATGTAGAAATAATTAAAAATCCTTTAATATATCATGGCAGTATTCATTTAAAAAACTGGTGACAAATACACTTATGCGTTATGGCGTCAAGCCTTCATCAGGGTGTGAGTCTAACCTGATCAGAAAGATTTAATGTTACCCATGTTATATGTCACCTTCAATGATATTGTAATTTTACAGCAAAACAGGCTATTTGGACATTAACTATTAACTCTCTGCATGAAAAACCGGAATAATTGTTAAATAGAATACATTAAATGCCATGTGGAGGATGTATATGAGGATGTTAATGAAAAGATTGATGGGCTGATTTACAGGTCACACATAAATATACGAAAATGCGATCTGTGGTTTTCAAGAAGCAATTTTATGAAGTGATGTTGCCTAATATGTACCAAATCTTGTCTATGTCCCAAAACTTGCATACCCCCCTGCAAAAGTGGTTCCATCTCAAAAAAGTACATAGGATTACCTTTATTTAATATAAATACAACTGTGCTGTCTTGTCACTTGTCAAATTCTCAGAAAAGGTCTAGGCTCAGCTTTGCATTGCTTTTGTACAACATTTCAACTGACAAGTATATAAATAAATGAGGAAATGTGTCCAAGACTTTGAAAACGTCACATTAGAACAAGCAACAATGGCTTGGGTCATCTCTGTGAAGTTACTGGAGTGACAGGCAACATGCTATTGCTTTTATACAACAGTTCAATAAACAAGAATTTGAGAACTTTAAACAATTTTAATATTGCCAGTCACATTGTCTCTTTTCGCTCCTCCAACGAAAATATCTTCAAATAAAGCAACACCAAACCCGTTGTTACACACACAGCAACAGCGGCATTTCGTTCTTAAATGATTCAGCGCTTTGAACAAATCCGTTTTGTGCATGACTCAATGATTCGCTCAAAACATCTTTTGTTTCTGAATGAATCAGCCTTTGTAAACAATTCAGTTGAATTCATAATTTAATGACTGTCTGTGAGGAATGAACAAAGACCCAGAAATGTCTCAGTCAGTGCTTTGAACGCTGCTTGAATAAGATTCGAGGATTAACTGTTGTATAATTGTAAATTTTTTTTATACGTTTGGCTGCTGCCATGATAACACTCATGAACACACTAAATAGGAAGAATAACACAAACACAAATATATGACTCTATGCAAAATGTATTTATTTTTTAACATAGCAAGAGCAAGGCAGGTATTATAATGTGCATTCAGACACATTTCTTAGTTTAATTTAATTGGTAATTTATCTCCCACCAGGAGCTGGAGCAGGAGCTGGAGCTGGAGCTGGAGCTGGGGCAGGGGCTGGTGCAGGGGCCGGGGCCGGGGCAGGAGCTGGGGCCGGAGCAGGATCAGGGGCAGCGGATGCCAGCTGTGCTAAGATGAATGGCAAGAGGCTGAGGAGGGCATTGTTGTTGGGAAGCTGAGGCTGAGGCTGAGGCTGAGGCTGAGGCTGAGGCAGGTTAGGGGGAAAGTATGGGTAAGGATAAGGACGCTGAAATTGGTATGGGTTAAAGAAGCCTCCAGGTCGTCTCTGTAGGAATATCAGTTGAAGAACAGAGTAAGATTTCCATTGAAAAAGAGTCTACATACAACAGATTTTCAAAATGAAGAAAGACATCGACATAATCACAGGGTATTTCTATGATTTCTAGATGTTTTTGCATGTCTCAGGATCATTTTTGCACTTGAGAAAATATGAAATGAATATGATAAATTAATTAAAATGTTTTTATTCAATCTCAAACATTAAAACTCGTTGAGTTTTCAATTTCAAACTGACCTCTGAGGAGTGGCTTGATGAGCGTTTCTCTCGATGTTCTTCATCCTCTGCCTGAAAAGAAATTAATTGGTAATTTCCAGTGTTATGGAATAAGTTATAAAACAGTTTTGTGGGGGTTGAAACATAAATTTAATACACATCATCACATATGCATTTGATCAACAAGAGAATGATACTCACTAGGACGGCACAGCAGAGTCCAAAGACACACGCAACAAGGAGGAATGATTTCATGGTTCTCAAGGAGAGTTGCTCAGATCTAATAGAGAGAGAGAGAGATTAAAAACATCTTCTAGATCAGTGGTTCCCAACCACGTTCCTGGAGGACCCCCAACAGTGCACATTTTGGATGTGTCCTTTGTCTGACACACCCACATCAGGTCTTGGAGTAGCTACTAATGAGCTGATAACCTGAATCAGGTGTGTTTGATTGAGGAGACATGCAAAATGTGCACTGTTGGGGGTCCTCCAGGAACGTGGTTGGGAACCACTGTTCTAGATGACCAAAGATTAATGTAAATGCTGTTGATTAAAAGATTGCTTCTTACCTTTATGGCAAATGAACGAGAGACGTCTCTGTTTCAGGTGTGACATTCAAACAGCAGTTATAAATGCTATATTTATATACATTATCGACATGCATCTGGCCAATCAGCAGAAGTAACATATAGTGACATATTTGAAAAATGAAACACTCAGTATTTTGCAAGTTGGACTTTACTCAACAATTGGGAAATCGGAAAATGATTCACATGGTTGTCTCTTCTCTTATGGTATATAATTGTAAACATAAATACACTGAATTTATGCAACACATAAACAAAACAAAAGATTAAGGCACACCCTAGGGCTGGATGTGACTGGAATTCTTTATTAATCAATAACTGTCATTACTATATCTGTCAAGGTTTTTGCAAGTGGAATTAGTAGTACTTTTTCATTGAGTCCATCAGCAAACAGCTGGTTTAAGGTCAGTTGAGGCAGGAAGGGAAAAAAAACTTCCAATCTGAAAATTAAGAGACATAAGAACAGACACCATTATAAAAGCAGTTCAACTTACAACATAGTTTGTGCTACATTTTACATATGATACGATTTCAATTTTGATGATTATATGATTGTAGGTTCCGCACAACAACAGCAAATTGTGATGTTTCTCATCTCTGAAATGAAATCATTTTATGATTTATTAATTCGTTGCACATGTATGAATCCAACAGTTCAACTTTGAATGAGCTCTTTTAAAGCAAAAAGCTGTTTTATAAGTAATAAGTAGTTATTTTGCGGATGCTTTTATCCAAATTAATCTTTACATTTGGCTTCAAACTTACATTTGACATATTTATTTATTAAACTTCAGTTATTCACTTCAGTTAAAGTTATTACAGTAAATAGCTACCTGGGGTTAGGCGACGCTGTATTGGAGCTCAACGTTACTAAATCAAACTAAATCAATATTATATAGCTATCATTCAGTATAATTTTTTACTTAGTACCAATAATCAAATCTTAAACACTTGACTATTTAGCAGTGACATATTTTCTTCATGCTAAAAGAAAATGTCTTACAGAGAGATATAATTTCTTGTCTGGCAGTATAACCACTATTAAAAGAGATTAGCAAATCCTCTGAAGCAATGTAAGGAAGTTTTTAAGATGTTCCTAAAATGTCACAATTGTATAATCTGACAGTGAGCTTTTGGGAATTTGTGGGATTTTAAGGATTACGACATGACTAAATATGGTAATGCCCTTATAGATTAAGGTTTGTGTCCACAATGAGTAAAAAAAAGTAAATGCATGTGTGCTAAAATTCCATATGAGTGCATTAGCTAGACTGGGATATATCTCTGTGTATTCAATTTCTTTTTTCAGGACATCAAGAAGACAATAAATTGCATGACAGTAAGTACAGCAGATACATTTGAACATAGTCTAGACTGTTTTTTTTTATTTATTTTTATTTAATTGAGTTATGGAACACTTTACTGCAGTAGGGAAGACCGGGGGAAGTTGTCACACTTTTTACTCCACTGAATATTTTTAGGGTTGGTTTATTTGAGAAAATCTGTACAAAACATTTTCTACAGCTATTGGACAGCTATTTTCAATGACAACAATGGATCCCATCATTAACCAGGCTTTTTTGGGGCTAAATTAAACAATTAAAACAAAAAATACAAAATTGTTTGTATTTTTACAAGTCTTATAATAAGGCATGTGACAACTTACCCTGACCTTGAATAATACTTGTTTTCATTATATAGTTTTCTTTTGTTCGAATGTACTAATACTAGTGTGATTTTAAAGTGTTGTTTACACTACAGCTTTTAGGAAAATATGATGTTGGAATTTGGAGATTGAAATATTTTAAAATAAAAAAAAACATCTCAATGTATAATACATTTTAAACATCAAAGTTTTTTGTGAAAAAAGAAAAGAAAAGAAGAACTCTGAACCTTTAAAGGAATAGTTCACCCTAAAAAGACAGTTGATGGTTCCCATTGACTTCCATAGAAATTTTTTAAAATATTTTCGGTAACACTTTACAATTAGGTTCATTAGTTAACATTAGTTAACTACATTAGTTAACATGAACTAATAATGAACTGCACTTTTAAAGCATTTCTTTATGTTTGTTAATGTTAATTTCAACATTTACTAATGCATTATTAAAATCTTGTTAACATTAGTTAATGCACTGTGAACTAACATGAACAAACCACGAACAGCTGTATTTTTATGAACTAACGTTGACAAAGGTTAACTAATGCTCAACAGAGGTGTTGTTGGTTAGTTAATGTTAACTAATGTTAACTAATACAACCTTAATGTAAAGTGTTACCATATCATCTTCTGTGTTCAGCAGAAGAAAGAAACTTATACAGGTTTTGAACAAGTTGAGGGAGAGAATATGATGACAGACTTTTCATTTTAGGGTGAACTATCCCTTTAAACCTCCTCAAGTCCTCTCTTCTGCTCATGAGTGACTCTATGTGGTTAACTATGGTACTTGTAGAAGTCCTAGTTAAAATGCTTTCTCTATTTAATATATCATTTGTACTGAATTGCCATTATTACTGAGATCACTACGATTTCAGATCTGTTAGGATTTTCTTTTCTAAATAAGGTTAAAAAACGTGCCATCCCAAAATGAAGAGTCTCATAATATTGACCATGCTGTGGCTCATTTCCTCTGGAGCTGTGAGTAAACTTTGTTTTTGAATGATACTTTTACTCTAATATTAGTTTACATCATCTTATTGTACTGGTGTGATGTAACTGAGCAGCCCGAATCAAACAACATTCATGATACTTTATGAAATAATAATTATTATAATAGCATGAACTCATGTCATTTAAAAATTCCTCCTAGCTTTGCCAACGTTATAAGCCTTGGAGCTCCTCTAGCAGTGATGAGGTAAACTCCCAATGCTCCCAGTTATAACAAACATGTAATTTTCTCCTGAAGCTGCACAAAATGCATAATATGCATATGTTCTGTGACTGCTTATAATGTCTTTGATCTAGAGGATCTATTGGACCCGTTATCCTGGAGGTCATTATTATCATGGGAGGCCGGTTCCAGCTGGACCTCTGTTCCCACTGTGGCCATTTCAGTGGCCCCTGCTGCTGCCTTGTCCAGTCCCTTCCCCAGCGCCTGGCCCTGCTCCGGCTCCAGCCCCTGCACCAGCACCAGCACCAGCACCAGCACCCACACCCAGTCCCCCAGTCACCACCACCACCGTCCGTGGAGATGGTGGAAAGTAGAGCAGGGGTTGTTTTGCACCACAATGACCAAAATGATTTACTTAAAGTAACCTTGACATTTCAGTAATGTTTTCAATAAATATAGTGAATCTGTTTAACATGTTATTTGGTTGTTATGTAGAAATAATACAACTATAAAATAAAACAACTTTTTGCATTTTTTCCACATTTATTTAATTATTAGTTCTGTCTGAACTATATTAATGCATGCATGATGCATGCATACGTTTCAGTTTAACGTGTTAAAAATATACGTTTTTCTATCATTCTTTGGCTAGTGTTACATTATATGATCACGCTCTTGTTCATGCAAATGCTTTTAAACCATTCAAGCGTGACAAGAAAAAAGACAATGTGCTGTCTGTGAATGTCCTGTCTGTGTGACACACACACAACCTCTTTCACTGTTGAACAAACAATAACACACAGAATTATGCCACAATGCCCAACTTGTCGAGTATTATTGTAATGAGTTAAATAACATCTTAAATGAACGTGAAGAGTTGTGATAAAATGAGACGCGCGTGTCATGTGCGGCAGTGGCAGATCTTAAAGTGACAGCAGCCTAATAAACCAGTTGCTGTGATTCTGTCATTAATGTTAATCAAAGAACAACAAAGAAAATTGAAGCTTTAATAAGGATTCATCTATATTTAATTTATATTTTATGCAGTTAAGAAAGGTGTTTGATAACTTTATTCAATTTCTGTATATGTCTAAAGGAGTCCACATGTAAATATGACAATTATTCTAATGGGTTTATGTAAAGATTGTTTTAAGTTCACCTAAATTAAAAGTAATTTTTTATAAGCCTAATAAATGTTGAAATTGATAGCTTTCAAATATACTGTAATGTTGAATGTCTATCATTAATGTTTAAAAAAAATCAATTTCATAGAGACATCAGTAGCAGTATTATAGCAGTACAACAGATATTTAAAATACGATCTTTAAGTTGTTTCTAATTTGTAGAGTAACTGTGAAATTATTACAATGTTATTAACGTTGATTAATCGTGATTAATTAGAGAAAAGTAGTTACTTTTTCTTTTTTAATTGATTGACAGGACTATTGTTTCCTAAAGATGGTTTCTGTTATTTTAGGCAGTTTTTATTACAATAATTTCATTTCAAGTGTTCGTTTTTTAAATAAGTTTAATTTTAGTGAGTTATTTGATGCTATAAAAACGGGGTGTGTGACGTCATGATTGACAGCTGAGATTGACGGCTTCTCTGAGTGAAGTTGTCACTGAGGCACTAATGGACTTTTTTCGGGATTTTTGGGAGGAGATTGGAGCTTTAGCTTTAATTTCTACATTTCCATAACTGTTTATTTCACACCAACACAATGAATTATTCTGCATCTGCGAGAGTGTGGGCGGGCTTTTGATAATCGCGCCTCTACTTCCTGTTCTCTACTGCGCAACTCCGGTCCCGAGATCGCTACTGCGCAGACTCAAGATGTCAGCGCCGTGAGTGGGCCGAAAGCTTCAACTATGGTCAGCGGAAGTCAATGAAGTCGCGTCGTCCATATTTTTTTACGGCCTATGTTAATTATACGTGTATCCTTGGTTGGTTCTGCTTATTTGTTCTATGTGAATTTATTATCAAACAGAGCTTGAGTAGAAAATCCTCCCATCCATGGCAGACAGCAAATACAATGTACTCTATTAATATTAAACTCATGAAGTACTACTATAAAGAATACACTTATGACATGGTCTACTCATAGTTAAGATCATTGTAGTCAACCAAATTTTAAATATCCAACAACTTGCTGCCCAAGCTGTGACCAAATGCCAATATTAAGCATGCGTAGGCACTCAAAATTGTGAAGTGAAAATAATTTCTGAATGTCATTTCAGATTATAACTTAGTTTTGTTTAATGTAATGGTCAATGCATGCAACTCTGAGGCATTATGCACTACAGTAGGTGTGGTGCAAGTGTCAACAGAGCAAGACGTGGATATGTAATTTTGAGATTTTGAGATTGTTTTGGGTGGGACAGTATGACTCCTGAGACACTACACACTTATTAAACACAGTCTATCTTAAGAGGAAAATTCTTCAAATGCATCTTATCTGTGAGACAGTCACAGCATGTATGGTCTATGCACTGCCTTGCTGAAAAATTTTACTCAAAAATTAGCTCAGTTTAATTTTTTAAAAGTCTTGTTGTTTGCATATCCAGTCACGTTTAGGGAATTCCTGATTGTATCGTTAAAACTGCTGTCTGTGTCTGCATTTCTATTTGGTCTGAACCCAACTTAATAATAACAGTTATCTCACCACAATGTGAAATTAGTATAGTTCTTACTGTGGGAATGACAGAATTATACTGTTATTAACTGAACCAAAGTGGCTTTTCAGGAGCTAGCTGTGGTTTAGCTTTAATCAACATTGGAAAGACGAAATCAGTTAGAAGCAACCTCAGATGAGACAAACGGTTCTGGTGTGGGGGAACACAACCTCTTGATTTATTGAAATAAACCAGATTTCTTCATTATTCTGACACGGTATCCTGTTTCTACTCTAAAATGTGCTTGCTGTGAGAATACATGATGGCATTCACTTACAGACTACCACAAACACACCTAGTTTTTATGATCATATTTATTATCCATTATTCCTTGACTTTTAGTACTGTAAAACTGAACCAATACTCGTCTGGATTCGTCTAACGTTTTAAATGGGCTGATTTGATGATTCATTCAGACACTGAGCATTCTCTAGATTGTACAATTACATTATGGTCTGAGGTTTGATATTGTCTGAGGTCAGAGCCCATTTCTCATGTTTTCTCCAGAGCTGATTGGTTGCTTGAGGAATGGACACTGTTTAAGTACACCCTACTCCACTTACATTTTTTCGTTGTGATCAAAGGATTTTAAAGTGAGTATTTGGCTTTTTTTCTGTCATGCAATATTAGCTATTAAGTTCACGGTTTTCAAGTTGTATAGTGCACATGTATTTACTGTGTGTGTATCTTTAGGTATGACACAAATGAGGCTTATAGCGTTGCTCACGTGTTTTCTAGCTGGAACGTCTGGAGTTCCGGTGAGTCATTACAGTCATCTCTGTTCATACCACTTTGGTTACACTTTATTTTGATGGTCCCATTTACACATTCCTTCAACTAATGTTTTACATACATGTCAATTTACTCTCATTAGAGTACTAGTATTAGTAGACTATTAGGTTAGGGTTTAAGTAAGTATAGAATAAGTTGACATATATACTTGCAAAGTTACTTATAGTCAGTAGAATGTCTGTTGAAGGATCATCACAATAAAGAGTTAGCAGATATTAAGCAGACAGTCTACTAATACTGTGAGTTATTGACATAGGTGCAATGTTACTTATTGTTACCAGAATGCAAGAAAGGGGAACACTTACTTTCTTTAGAGATTTTATGGTTATAGAAATCAAACATCACAAGAATGCTCATGAATGTTCTTTACTTCACTACTGCATTAATAATCTGAGGTGCAGTTAATGGTGACTGGGGAGAGCTATTTTCTCAGTTTGTGTAAACCTACTTAGGGTTTAGAGTATTTATTTTTTTCCAAATTAATTTCACACATGTCTGGTTCAAATATGTTGTCTTGGTTCATTAATACAGTGTATACTATCATCATAGGTGTGACATGTTGAGTGTGTTGGAGCCAACATGAGAGCTTAAAATGTTATCTGATCTAATCAAAAAATTATCCAAGACAAACTTAAATATTTTGTCAATAAAAGACAATTATATATAACAAAACAATGCAGGCAAATAGATGAATAAACGCATTCAGACATTAAGAAAAACACAACACTCCCCTCCCTCAACACAAAGCATCCCAGAACAGGAGACAAATAGACGAGCCAGTACGAATGCTGTACATTTCTTAAAATAATAATTTCTGAATAAAATTTATAGAAGTTAATTATGCCAATTGCATCGGTAACTGTCTGGAATAGAATAGTTCTAATAGCGGGGCACGTTTTAATGCAGTGTTAGAACGTCCCCCATCTGCGCAACTGTGATTTAAACCTGGTTAGTGCTAGATAAGCATTAAATAACTATTTAAACTGCTAAATAACAGATATAAGATTAAAATAACATCAGATTTTAAATAAACACAAAAACAGAGATGAAAAATTAACTTGCAGCTTTACTTTGCATTCACTTTTTTTCTCTAGTGTTCATATGACAACTAGTAAATAAACTAAGTTTCAAGTATGGAAGTATTTAAAACAAGTGTGTTACAACTAGCCCTATGTTAAGTTATGCCCTGCTCACTGTTATAGCATAATGTATTGTTGTTTGTTTACTTGATTATATTGTTCATTTCTAATTGTTTCTCATGAATTAACCTTTTCACAGATCTCCCCAAATACTGATTTGATTGAATCAGTCCCAATGGGAGATATGCCAGCACAAGGAACCTCGGTGATCCAGTCCTCCTCGTCTGGGTCTGAGGTACTGGTACAAGCCCAACATGTGCCACAGCAGTTTCAGCCTAAACCTCCCAGAGTGCCCAGTGGACTTCATCCACAGCTGGGCGCTCTGACCAATCCATGGGCCTCTCAACCCAACCCCAGTACAGGTCTCAGTCAACTTCCAGCACACTTTCAATACTTTCCCTATCCTCATCCCCAGCAAACACAGGTAGGAAACTTTTATAAATTCCCTTGAATTATGAATTTGCTTATTTCTTATCTTAATAACACAGTCCATTAATTATTTTTGGTAACACTTTATTTCAATATTCCACTTTAGACAATATCTGCAATCACTTTATTTTGATGCTCCTCCAGCAGACATTTTATTGATTATAAGTAACTTTGCAAGTATATGTCTTATTCTGCTCACTCTACCAACCATAACCCTAACCTAACAGTCTACACAAACTCTAATGATAGTTAGTTGACATAGTTGTGGACTATCGAAATAAAGTGTAACCAAATTATTAAATGAAATCATATTATTTAAAATACATTAAATAATGTAAATAATAAGATCTATGAAAATACATTTATTCAAATACCTAATACATTTCCCACCTGTATTTTTCAGTTTTTCTACTATCCCATTCTTGGACCACAATCCAGGAACCCAACAGTAAGAGTGTTTCCATTGTTTAGGGTATAAAATATTAGAAATATGTATAGTTTTGCTTGTAGTCATCACAAATACACCACAGGAAGAGCTAACAGACTGTGTGGGTTCAGCAGGTTTATTCTGATATGAGGTCCAAACCCAAACTTAATTAACGTTGTGCTATGTAAGCCTCAAGCAAGCCTTTATGTTTAGACTCTTTGGTAAATTATCAAAAATATTTCGCTGGAGGAAATCTTCTTCTGTGTGTCATGTCTGAGGAGTTTTGATTTATTGAGGAAACCTTCTGCACTTGATGTGTTCAAACAAAGAGGGTTGACGTTATATATTGCCTCATGTGTCAGTAAAATGTGTGCACACAAATAAAATCTGTCAGCAAATTGTCAGTTCAGTATCCAGCAATCCCAAGTCATTGGGTTCATTCACTCTTGATTGAGTCTCAACTGTTCCAGTACTTCTTACAATTGTATTTTTGCTCACTTGTCAATCTCATAAATCAGAACATGTACAATTCGTTTTCAAATGCTCCTTTCCATCATCAGTTCTCCTATGGAGTGCCTGTTTTCCAGCACGCAACATCTCAGCAATATCCTGCTAATGCAGTTCCAGCTTCGCAGCCATTAATGGCACAAAAACAACACAAGCCAAATGCTCACCAAATGCATCCAAACCAGCCTCAGCAACAACAGGTATCAACACAAACATTCTGGACTCAAGCAACTCTAGTGTTTTGAATATCCTAATATATATCATGTGTTTTTCCACAGGTTCAACCATTTATTTACATGGTTCCACAGATTCAACAACGAATGGTGAATGAAGCGATATGAATTGTTATACAATTGAATGTTTATTCTCTAAATATGTTTTTTTGGGGGGTAATTCCTTATGTGAATGTTTTTTTAAAGGCTGGACCATATGGTGGATTGAGTTCAGAAGAAATTCAGGTAAAATAAAACAAGTTTTAATTTAATTTAATTAATTAATTTTTTTAAAATTAGCCCGAGGCTTGACTTAATAGTTCCAAAATTTTGATTTTTCTTCTCGTAACTTCTGTTGAAATGTTCTAAATCTAAATTCTAAATGTCTAAACCTACAACATTTAGCTTATTTAGAAGTGTAAAAAAGATCAGACACCACTGTATCTTTGAAACGTTTTTTTTTTCTTCTTTTCTTTCTTGGAATTAATACATATTTAGCCTAAATCTCTATTTATGTCACACACAGAACATGGGACGTATGGGCCATGTTGACATGCATATGCCTGCGTTTAGAGGCAATGTGTTTCCTGTAGCTGGACCACAACCTGTTTTAAGACCAGCCAATACCTTCCACATCAACACCTTCCCTGCCACTGGAATGACCTTCTCGACCAATACTGAGGTCCAGCCACCTAGCGTTGTAGCTGTACCACCCAGTGGGGATGCCATACCCGCTGCTGATGGATCCCATCCAAATAATGGAGCACTGCCTAATAGGATTGCTAGCATGCAGGACCGTGAGCGAGTGCCTTGCGATCATGTCCAATCGGCTGAATCCAACACTGGACCTTTGTCTCCTGGTCATGGGACTTTTATTTCGGCTGTGTTGCCCACTGTCCAACCCGATCCCCATTACAGTGATCCCAATCTAGTTCCCATTACCTTCCCAACACCAGAAGAAGCTCTTGTTCCAGCGTCCCCACCACTGCTTTCCGATACTGTCGAGACCAACCCTGATATGTACCCCTAAGACAAATCTTTGCATGTCAAGATTTATACAAATATGCATTTTATATCATGCTAATGGTTTATATATTGGGTTATGGCAGCATAATGGAAGTTTTCAAATATTTTCATAGCAGTCCTGATACTGTAATTGGTAACACTTTATTTTGATGGTCCCTTTTGAACATTCTGTTGACTATAAGTAACTTTGCAACTACATGTCAACTAACTCTCATTAGAGTACTAGTACTAGTCTGCTTAATATCTGCTAACACTTTATTGTGATGATCCTTAAACAGGCATTCTACTGACTATAAGTAACTTTGCAACTACATGTCAACTTATTCTTACTCTAAAGTGTGTTACCATAGGTGCAACATAACTTATAGTGAACGGAATGTGTTAAAGGGACCATCCAAATAAAGTGAAACCCTGTACTTTGTTTGCTTGTTACTATTTCTTTATTTTTTATTCTTCCCAGTATGAACTCAAGTTTTTACTTTGTGTTGACTATGTTTTAAAAATCAAAACCTTAAAATGATTTCTGACTTTTGTACTGTGAACTATGTGTGTGGTCCTCAACATATATACTAGACATATAATTAAATACAAAGTTAATTACAGCCTGAGGCTCCTTCTCTGTTGCATACAGTATATCTGTCATCAAATGTCAGCAGTGTTAATAGTACTGGAAAAATGTGCACATTTAACCTAGAGAATATGAGTGAATAAAAATTTGTTTTAAACTATATAATTAAAGTGCAGAGCATTTCTGAAAGTTCTTAAAATGCCAGCAGAATAACAGAATCGCCTAGAAGGGACACATGCAGAGAGGATCAGGGAAACATACTGTTAACTTGTTTTTTTATTAGTTTTTTTTATTATCTTTGATTGCAATTGATCGTTCAGCCAAGGACCAGTTTAGTCATAGCTGTCCCCAACTGATCAGTACATGAAGCATTGTATGGAGGTACATCAGGATGAAGATATCCAATAATAAAAAAATGATAGGATTAATGGCAATAAATTATTCATTTTTTTTTTTAAACGTTCATACAATACCTGGAAAAAATGAACATAATGAAAACCTTATTGGTTAGAATATGTGTATCTTTTCAAATAATTTCATATCATTTTTTTTAAATCTTTACATAAAACTCAACAGTCAAATGAGTATGATTGACTGCAGTTTCCCAGTGTAACATTAAATGTAAATCCAGAATGAAACTCACAGCAAGTAGGTATTTCTTTCTACACAATATATATATATATATACATACATACATATATTGCAATAACCATTTAAATTCAATGGAAAATAATTTAAAATATTGCTTAGGTACAGTGTTGGTTTATTATTTATAATATCATTCATGAATACTTTGTTTTCTAGCAGTGATCCTCATTCAGGTTCTTACAGTATGAACAAGTGTGAACATTGCTATCAAGGAACTATTATGATTTCATCACCTGTGCATCATAAATGCATTTTCTGATTGCGTTTGATTTATTTGTACTACTGTCACATACCTTTAATGTATCGTGCCAAATTGAATATAATTACAATCAGAGCCAAAATTTTGCTTTGAGATAAGCAAAGATATATTTTGCTTTGAATGCATATTTTTGCCCTCTATACAGGATCTTGGCTGGTCACCAAAGCCAATCAGATGCTGATGTTAAGGGCCTTTTGTTTCCAAAGAGAATATAAGGAGTAGATCTAGAAAGCAGTATCACAAAATCCTCCTCAACAATCCTGATCACTGTCTTAAACGAAGGTAAGGTACTATTAATTCAACGAACGACTAAGGTAAACTATTTGGGGTTTTACAATTTAGTGGTGCTTCAGTCATTGATCTACTTTCCTGTTGTAGAAGAAGATAGCAAAAATAAATTGTATCTTTGCATGTCACATTTCAGGCATCATCATTCAACATGAGATCCCTCATTTTGCTGGCCTTTGTCATTGGAGCGGCCTACTGCGCTCCGGTACATGGTTGATTTAACTGTTAAGGGGGAAATTCAGGGTTATTGGGAGAGTTTTTGCCATTGAGATGACTTGGAAAAAGTGTCCCAATCAACTTGAATTTACCCCTGTGTATTTATTCATGAGCCAACTATGACATGAGAATGTGTGATGCTAACATTGACTTTCCTGTTCTCTGACCCACAGCAATTGATGTATTATGAGCTAGAGTACAAACCTGTCGTGGCTCCACAGGTTAGTATGAAATTGATACATGTCATGGGGGGTCAATTCAGGTTGATCGGGACACTTTTCCCCAGTCATTTCAATGGTAAAAAGCATCCCAATCAATCTGAATTCACCCCTATTCATTAATTTATTTAAAATGACAGCCTCACTCACATAGTGCCACACATAGAATTATAGTACATTATGTATTGTATAAAAACATAAATGTCAACTAACTCTCATAAAAATCTACAGGCTCGTCCTGCAGCCGCCGCTGCAGCTATACCTCGTGAAATAGAGATTGTAAGTATGGAGATTACAGATTACTTTTACCATTACTTCATAATATTAATTAGATATTACATTATACTATAGTAATATTTTAGATACACGTTTTTATATAAGTATGAAATGTTATTATATTATATTATATTACACATTATATTATATTATATAAAAATTAGAAAAAAACGGAAAATTAACTGGTAATATTTATTCAGCCAGGATTCATTTTATGGAAATTTACGTTAATCCTTAGAACACAACCTAATGCAATGCGTAATTTAAAATACAGGTAAAATTCCTTCATATTTGTACAGTACATTGTGCCCTATTTTTACTTTATTTTTTATTTTTTACAGTGTATAATATTACGTTATGTGTTATGTTATGCTGTGTTATATTATATACTTTTCTCTTTTTTTTCCAGCTTCTGGCAGCCCAACAGGCTGCAGCTGGAGATCCTGTAAGTTGCAAATGGGTTTCATTTCTTTTCACAGAATATTCATTACTCGTTTGCTAGTTTAGCATGCAATCAGTTTGTCTTATTCTTCACAGGCCCAACCTGTCCGTGGCTTCATTAAACATGAAATTCCCCAGCCCGCAGGCAAAGAAAGTATTGAAGTTGTACGTGTTTCCATCTTTTTTATTCCCCTACTGCTACATGAAATCCATTACGATGCCTCCATTTCTCTACAACCATGTAGAAGTTCATTCAGTTCCCTCTGTTTTCTAGCTGTACCCCTTCGGCTTTCCTCAACCTGCCCCTGCTGTCCCAGCTGCCCCGGCCGCCCCAGTTGCCCCAGTTGCTCCTGCTGCCCCAGTAAAGTCCAAACTGAAAATTTGTGATTTATTTAATAATATCACATATATACGAGGCTGTGTGTAATCCATTGTATTTTTTAGGCTCCTGTTCCAAGTGACGACGATGATGATCATGATGACGACTAAACCAGGTTGGTTGGTAAAGTAATAATTTAAAAAAGTTATAATTAATTTATTACCAATATATCACTGTAATGCCACCAATTGAACCGTTTTTGCAATAGAATATGCAACATTGACACTTAATGACACTGACATTTTAAATAGAGAAAAATCTGGTACAATTTTTATACCAATTATTATAGATTACAGAATAGAAACCTTTGTGTGCAACACATTTCTAAAGCTTTCATTTTTTCTTTTTCTCACAGACGAACGGATAAGCTGACCACCAATTCCTGAACGACAAAGAAGCTGCTTGTGTTTTGCAGATTGACTGCGTAAATGCTTTCCTGCTTTAAAAATAATGATGATCCATCCAATTGTGCTTTCTCAGTGGCTTGATGCATGAGAGCCATAAAATCATATGCTTTTTTTTTGTTTTTTGCAACCGTGTTTTTAAGTCTTGATTTATAATAAAGCATACAATCAATGTCTTGCCTCCTGTGTGTGTGTTATTATTAGAATTTTTGTTGAACAGTTTTTATGTTGTTTATTCATAATACACAGCAATTCCTAGTTTTGTTGAAAATAAATATCCTCCCAAGAAAGCTCTTCAGAACCTGACATTGTTGTTCAGACAGTTCTCTTGCTGAAATTAAACATCACTAAGTTTGTACACAAAAAAACAACTCAGTTCCTATTTTTGATATTTTGTAGCTTCAAAAATATAGGCTGGTGATATCAGCAGTTCCCTCAACTGTTATCATTATAATAATAGCTGACAGAAAAGCAGACAATGTCTGACTACAGGTCATTTTCTCAATAACCATCTTTCTCTATCTGTGAGGTCATGATAAAGTCTAGCCTGAGAGGGATTGGCTAAGCGCTAAGCCAGCGACTGAATAAAAGCATGAAAACTCAGGTCTCAGAGATATTGACTCTACCTGCAACCAAGGTGAGAAAGCTGATTGACCATTTTCGTGCACTGTAAGTGGTTCTGTTTCTATGTTATTGTTCAGAAATAGCACACCCTCATTGGTGTTGTCTGTCTTAAGTCACATTTTTGTTTGTGTAAGGCTGCCGATTCCATAAACATGTGGGCATCTATCCTGTGTCTTCTTCTGGCTGGTGCCGTATCCGCAGTACCAGTAAGTACACGTCAAACCTTTTTAAAGGAATGTCTTTGTACTTATTAAGGCTTGTTTTGTCTGGCTCTCCCAGATGCTGAAACTGATTCTTTTTTTGTGTGTGTATGTGTTTATATCTCTCTCTAGCTTTCACCGTTTTTCAATTATCTCCCTCATTATGGCAACCCGAAGCAGGTGGGGCTAACCACACATGAACATTCTTGACTTTTCCGTATCCAAAAATGGCATAAAAGCCTTCGGAATCTCTTGCTTTAACCATAATCAACACATTGCACCCAGTTTTATGACGAAAATAGCTCTGTAATATTACACTGTATGATGACATGCTACTCCATGACATGTGTTTATATGATATATAGGTTTAACTGACTACCCTGAGGTTGCTACAGAACACGTATTGAACATACTAATTATATAACTAAACTAAACATGTTCTTTTTGGGCATCCACTAAAGTGAATTTTAACTCCTTTCATTTTCTTAGGGGAATAACGGTGGCTTCCAGGGAATACCATCACAGCCACATCCTGGTCTGAACGCACCAATCAGCATGGAAATCGTATGAGCTATTTTTTTTCTGTACATATGACAATTCAAAGTTATATAAAGAGACCCTGTAAAAATGCGCTTTTGGTACCTTAAGGATTTATTTCTGTCTGATCTAAAAAATATATATATTTTCATTAGGTTAGTGTAACCTTAATGGACTGACAAAAATGTTAATTTCAAACAATTTTCAGAAGAAAATGCTATGAAATTTCACAAATGCTTACAAAGCAATGACAATTAGCCTAACAGTCAAATAAACATGACATTTTGTCGAAAGGCTGCAATAGTATATTTATTTGTTAAACATACTCCAATAATCTTTGTTACAGTTACTTTACATTTTATTTAATTTAATTTCTAGACCAAGACCTACCACATGAAGCACATTTTAGGTGACCAAAAAAATTAAGTTTGTGTAACCTAGTGTATTTCAGCCATTAACTTTTTTATTTTATTTTTGTTTTAAGATGGTACCACATTTTAGATTACCTGAACATTTTTTTCTATGCGGTGTGTAACATTCTAAAAGTATTATTATTTGTTATTATTCAATAGATTTTCCCACCGAGATTCCCTACTAATCCAGCAGGGGGCGCGGCTGGCACATCGGTGAGTCTTGTTAAGTTTTGCTATATCTTCAATACTAGCTTGTTTTTCAAACTTATCAGCTACCAAGATTCTTTGTTAGGTGCCTTTTTTTTGTTAGATATAAACTCTCAGCTCAATCAGTTGAATCAATACCACATGTGTGTAAGACATAATTGCTACCATTCACGCTACGGCATGGCTCTCTCATTCTGCTTTCAGTCATTCCCTACACAAGCGTTCATCAAGTACTCTCTCCCAAAAGTCCCCGGCAGAAAAAGCGTGGAAATCGTGAGTGAACAGACCCGAAGGCTAATTCAGCCCTTGCTTTGTCTTTAATAGAAATGTTTCAGTAGCCTATAAGCTGTATAAAGTCAATCCAGCAGAGTGTTGCTTTTAAATAGCCTTTTCTAAAGCCTCATTCGAGAAACATCCTTGCTTATCCCCTCTGATGCCATGAACTTAATGGTGATTTTGTGTTTCTTTCTCCTTAGTTTTACCCCTATGACTTCAGTCAGCGCCAGGTAGGATTTACTTCGAAACAATGGTCCCTCAGACATTGCTAGTACATTTCACATATAAACCAAGAAGCAGCAAGTAACATTTGATTTAAATGTGAAGTTTTGAAGTTGAAATTGATTACATCTGTTGTTATATTCCTGTTTATCACTGTAAAGCTGCTTTGAAACAATCTGTATTGTATAAATCACTGTAGAAATAAAGTTAACTTGTTTAAATTTCAGGACCAACCAAATGTTCCCCTGATACCTCAACTTCCAAATGTAAATTCTTCAAATTACTTGAACATTTTGACTTATGCTATATATATATATATATATTGACTTACATATATATATATATATGACGATTTTACTGTAATATTGTAATTTATTTTTTATATATGTTTGTCTATGTATAGCTCTTCCCCTTCGACTTTATGCCACAGGCAGTTCCTCAACAGCCACCTGTGGTGAGAAAAATGCTTTGAACCTCTTTGGTTTTTTATAATTGCTCAATACAATCATCACTTGCACTGTTATTGGAATTTGCTGAAACACTTGAATCTTGAAACACTGTGAGCTTTTATTGCAATTTTTTTTATTACACAGAACCCACCATTCCAGGATGGTCCTCCACAAACCCAAGATCCTCAGCAGCAAACCCAGCCGGAGCAGCAGGCTCAGACAGGACAGGTGTGTGTGTGTGTGTGTGTGTGTGTGTGTGTGTGTGTGTGTGTGTGTGTGTGTGTGTGTGTGTGTGTGTGTGTGTGTGTGTGTGTGTGTTCAAATGCATATGTGTGAGGAGCAAAAATCACAACCTTCAGTAAAGCTCTGATTTGACAACATAATTACTCCCCCAGTGCTGCATTTAGCCAGGATGCGTTTAACCAAAATGAGAACTTGCGAATCTCGTATGTCAGCAGCAGTTTTGCAGAAAACAGCAGATTATGTGCACCGCACACTTGTTAATTATCTATACTTTCTTTCAGGTGCCTAACAAGCCATGAAGACCGGTGAGATACGGAATATGGTTCATTCGTCCTAATTTTGAACTGCAATATAGTTTTAATAGTGTTTCAATTGTGTTTTCATTCTTGTCTAACATATCATTTCTTATGCCTGCAGGCACATCTTTGAAGCTGAGTGAGAGAAAATGTCAAACAAGAAGAGTGTGGAACTTTTTTTCCCTAATGCTATTTAGAATTAGTAAATACTTTTTTTCTGGAATAATAATTTAAAATAAGCTGATTTTTTTGAACATGAAGAAGATGATCTACACATATATATAACATTCTTTAATATCTGTAATTGCATGGAATACAGATTGAAATGTGCTATTTTGGTCTTATTCTGGTGTGAGAAAATTATACCTTAATCAAAGAAAATGTCAGTTCTCAATATTTTCTCATGTATACTTTTGTGAGTAGTGTTTCAGTAATAAAGTTGATTAAAGAACAACACGTTTAACATTGTATCTGCACTTTTTATCTATCTTTGTGGTAGTTAGCACATGGAATTTTGTGATGCATACTAGCAATTCATTAAACTAATACAAAACATATCTTTTTTCAACATTAAAAAGGATTCCAAGGTTAAAGGGAAATATTTTGAACATTCTGCATTACAATAAACATATTACATGTTAAAACATAGCTTGTTAAAACTTTTGGAGAGCAAAGAGTTTGTTAGGCCACATCCAACCTCAAGGAATTAGAGAATTATTTAATATGCTCATGCAAACAATATTCAGAGAAATTTGAGAGTCAACTTTTCCACATGGATTGTCTTTATATTTGCTCTGAGATATGTTGGCACATTGGGCAACAAGGTTGAGTTTCACTGGTCATTATCATAATGGGTTATAATTAGCTCTGTGATTCTAATTCAGTTCTAATTATATGTATATTATACGCTGCCTGGCCAAAAACAAAAGACACTGTTTGGATTTCAATAGGCAAATGCTTAAGAGTCTATGATTGGATCATTATTGCAGTGATTATATCATGCTATATGTTTGGCAACAGTTCTTCCAACCCTATTGATGGAGTGTTTAGCTTTTCATTTCTTAAACAACCATGTAGGAAGACACATCATGGCCATATTCCAGGATGACAATGTCAAGATTTATCAGGCTCAAACTGTGAAAGAATGGTTGGGAGGGAGCATGAAGAATAATTTTTACACATGAAATGGGCACCTCTGAGTCCAGACCTTAAATTCATTGAAGGTGTTTGGGATGTGCTGGAGTATACTTTGCACAGGGCTTGCCTCTTGCATTGTCAATACAAGATCTTGACCAAAAATGTATGCACCTCTTGATGGAAATAACATCACAACATTTATTTTCATCAAGAGGTGCATCCTTTTTGGTCAAGATCTTTACTGACAATGCCATGTCTATCTAATTAAACCCATGCAATTTGTTTTGTTGGTATAAATTAATGTATTTAGGTTGATTCAATCATGTTAAATAATATTTTTGGTTAAGTTATAATTCTTTCCCCCAGTGGAGTGGTTTTAGTTTGCGATAATGGCTACATTATCATGATTATTAAGGCAATTAAGTAAATGGACAGGACATACTGGATTATTATCTGGCAAATAATGAATTATAAATTATTTAATATACAAATTATATATATATATATTTTTTTACCACTGAATACTGGATGACACGATAAACTGAATATAAGTTGAAAAATGAGTAATTAATTTAATTAAAATGTTTTTTTTTTATTAATTATAAAGGAATTACCTTAAAGTTTGTGAATCGATAACAGGTTAAAACTGGAGAAAATAGAGTTGAAAGCTCAGTTTTATATAAAACAAATTATATATATATATATGCACACACACACAGACCGATCAGGCATGACAGGTGAAGTGAATAACACTGGTTATCTCTTCCTCACGGCATGGGATATATTAGGCAGCAAGTGAACATTTTGTCCTCAAAGTTGATGTGTTAGAAGCAGGAAAAATGGGCAAGCGTAAGGATTTGAGCGAGATTGACAAGGGCCAAATTGTGATGGCTAGATGACTGGGTCAGAGCATCTCCAAAACTGCAGCTCTTGTGGGGTGTCAGTATATATCAAAAATGGTCCAAGGAAGGAACAGTAGTAAACAGAGGCTCATTGATGTACGTGGGGAGTGAAGGCTCAAATTGCTCAAGAAGTTAATGCTGGCTCTGATAGAAAGGTGTTAGAATACACAGTGCATCGCAGTTTGTTGCGTATGGGGCTGCAGTCAGGTGCCTGTTCACTGCTGAAAGGGCCAACAGTGGGCATGTGAGCATCAGAACTGGACCACGGAACAATGGAAGAAGGTAGCCTGGTCTGATGAATCACGTTTTCTTTACATTACATTACATTACGTGGATGGCCGGGTGCGTGTGCGTCGCTTACCTGGGGAACATATGGCACCAGGATGCACTATGGGAAGAAGGCAAGCCGGCGGAGGCAGTGTGATGTTTTGGGCAATGTTCTGCTGGGAAACCTTGGGTCCTGCCATCCATGTGGATGTTACTTTGACACTTACCACCTACCTAAGCATTGTTGCAGACCCTGTACACCCTTTCATGGAAACGGTATTCCCTGGTGGCTGTGGCCTCTTTCAGCCCTGCCACAAAGCAAAAATGGTTCAGGAATGGTTTGAGGAGCACATAAAGTATGAAGTATAAAATATATATATATATATATGACTTATATGCTTGAACTATAGGCATTTGAACAACCAAGATAGTCACCAGTTGACCCTAAGGAAACATCTTATCTAGAATGACTGAAGGGGAGAAAGAGTATTATGTCCTCTCTTGCCTGATTGTTTGAGCTCAGCAAGTGGATATCTATAAACCTTTTATGTTCACATTCTTATCAGATGGAAGACATCCTGGATCTGGATTCCCTAAAGCATAAAGCATATCAACCTTTGAAATGCTTCAAACCTCAGACTGAGAGAAAAAACGCAGACGACAACATCTCCAAAGAAGCTGTCAGTGTGGTCACAACAATGAGGAGCTAAAAGATTTATACCATTTATATCTCCAAATGAATCAGCAAGAAAACATGGATTAAGTCTGTAATTAAGCGTTTAGAAGAATGCGTGATTTAAGCTTCATTGTCATGATCTGTTTCAATTAGATCAATCAATTTGGCAGGCGCCCACAAGTCCCACTGTCAGCCGAAAGGGGCCCCTGGAAAGTCAAATGCATGCAAACGTCACCACAGACAGACCATCCTCCCGTCTGGTAGACAATTTCAATTTTTCGTCTGTCTTTTTGAAGAACTGTGCAGCAAGCAGAATTTCACAATGTATAATTATACATAATGGGTCATTAACAGTTGTAATTCCAACCTTCTTTTAAGAATAAAGGCAAAAAATAGATTTCATTTTTTGCTGAGAGGGGATTGGTCTGTTTCAGGAGCTGCTAAGTATATATAGCAGCCTTGCTCAGTAGTTATTCATTCAACTTTAAACTCCAAGAAGCCAAGCAGTTGACCTTGTGTGTTTCAAAAGAGGTAAGCTCATTCCATTTCTAAGGAGTTTTAACTCATGCATGTGTTACTGGCAGTATTGAATGTCTTTTTTTCTTTCCTCATCATATAAGAGCAATATGAAAGCTGTGGCGTTGTTGATGTGTTTGCTGGGCTCCTCGCTAGCTGCCCCTGTAAGTTCTTGTTTCTACGTCTCAGTTCAAGGCAGCATAACAAAGTCAAAGTTACATTTTTGACATCTTCCTCTTGCTTTGCACATTTTAGGCCCCTGACAGCGGCAGCAATGAGGTAAGACCTTTGTGTGTGATCACAATGGGTGTTCATTTACGGCCTAATGTATTGCATTATGCGTATTTGCGTTGTCTCTCATGCAGCAGGCAATTATTGGTCATGCTAACACAGCTCTGCAGTTGATGGAACTCTACAGAATGTTAGGACAATTGCGGCAACAGGTCAGTTCAATGCCGATGAAGCTAAATACATAGAGGCATTTCACAATATTAACATAATGCGTTCAATGTATTTGCAGGGTTTTGGTGCTGCTCCTGCTGGTGCTCAGCTGCCTGTATGTTAAGCATTTATCCACTTAATTTAAAGACTACTGTGTGAACCTGCTTTATGGATTTGATGGTATTTTCTGTTCCTCATAGGCAGCACCTGTGGCACCCGCAGCACCCGGACCCGTTGATGTAAACCCCTTTCATTCTATCATTTAACATTTAGTGTTTTTGAGGATAAACAATAGCCATTTGAAAAGGACAATTTTTTACAATATTTCTCTTTTTACAGACCCAGCCTCAGGTTTCACCTCAAGCACCAGAGCAGGTTAGCAATGTGCTATTGTTATTTTGTGTCATTGTCAGCCATGGCATGTCAAAAGGTGATGTTGAGGATAGATAACTTATACATTATGTTGTGTAGCAGTGCTAGTGCACAAATTTGTGTTTACAATACTAATTTACATTAAACAGAACTAGAACGTAGAATGATACACAGCTTCTGTTTATGATGTAAAGTAGCATTTAGAGTCCAACATACACCATACATTGCAGACTAGTTTTCTATTTAATGATAAGTAACCTTAGCTTTTAGCTTGACTTTTTGCTACGAATCTTATCGCAAAAACTACGGTGTAATACACTTCTTTATTGGCTTCCCCATTGCACTAAAGGTTCTTTAAATGATTGAGGTCTTCACATAATCTTTTAATAACTGTTCACTGAAAGGTTCTTTGGGGAACCCGAAATGGTTCTTGTACGGTATTGCTGCAAAAAAAAAAAAAACTGGTGTGGTACATTAAACAAGCCTTGTGATTGAGAGCACTTTATTTTGTGTTGACATTGATCTTTGAACATTTCTTTCAGGGCTTTTTTTTCAACCCCGCTCTTTTCGCACCCACAGGAGATGGGTCAGATGAGGAAGGAGCAGTAGGTTTCCTCTTAGCAAAACTGTATCACACATTTCAAACATTAATAGTACTTTACTAGCTGTGTCCCACTTTTCTATCTACCCTAGCCACAGTATCGTGGGTTTTACCCTCCCTACGGCTACCAGCCTGCCCAGCCGGCTGCTCCATTAAACTCAGATGAGGCCGAAGGGGCGGAAGAAGCAGAAGCAGAGGCAGCGGAGGGCGCTGAGGCAGCCGAAGCTGGAGCCGAGCTTGAACCTGCTGGAACCGCTTCACCTGTCGATGCTGCTGTCGCAAACGAGATCCTACCCGTTGATGTCGCTGTGGATGTTCCTGTCGAACCTTCTCCCGAAGTCATCGCTGCTGCTGTTGCCGCTGATCCGACCCTCATCCCAGAGGCAGCGGCAGTTGCCGTGGAAATTGACACCACCTTGCTGGGGCCTGATGTTGCTGCCGATGCAGGACAGGTTTTGGTGGCTGAAGCTCCTGATGCTGCCCAGCCAGTGCAGTGAGAGAGATGATCACAAGCCCCGCCCCCAAGATCCTAACCAATCAGTCACGTCGCTGACATTAAGACCACATCTCTATGGTCTGAACATTGCTGGAACTAAATGTGGCACATACCTGTTGTGTGAAAATGTTTCCAGGCAGATTTATAATAACCTCATTGTAAGAATTGAGCCGATCCTGCTGCAGACAGCATTACTTGTTGTATGTATTCTCTTTCAGTTTCTTAAAATAAAATGTCTTTTGACTTACTGCAATTAAAAGCCTCTTTAATTAACTGAAATGTAGCTATGTAATTAACCTGATATATAGTTATAACTGAACACTGTGTGTGTGTGTGTGTGTGTGTGTGTGTGTAACTATGTATCATATCGTCGCTGCCCGATGAAACTCACGTATGTCCAAAACGCTTACTTTTCAGGAAGTGAAAAAAAAACACCGTATTTCAAAAGCAGTTGAATGTAGCGTTGTCATACTTGGTACGGCATCTTTACATGTAACCATATTCTTGCCAGTGTAATGATATAATCCACATTTGACCAAAATTGAGTTTAAATGGACATACGTGCATATTTTACAGTAACGGTGGTCGATACACGTTCTTCCGATCATTAATTAGAATGGCCAAGTCGCTTTTCAGCAGAGGAATACGTGAGGAATACAGAGGAATACGTGCTGGACATTCTCAGCCTCTTGCAAGCGGTGATAGCAGTATGAGTGAGGCATGTTCTAGTGACAATCATGACAGTAGCATTACAGGCTATAATTTGATCAGTTTGACTGAGAAAAATAAGGCTGAATCTTATCAAAGAGACCGAGTTTATTTACATACTAGCAAGCAAACTAATCTGTGAAGAACTAGATTAGAACTAAACTGTGGAGAGCTTCAATGTCGTACTTTCGGCTATCCAGTGCTGAGCTTCGATGAAACAACTTCACGAGACCGGCGAAATGCTTCCACAGGGCGGGAGATACGCGGCATGATTGACAGCTTTGACACCAAATGGATATACGTGAAAATCAGATGACATGATTTCACAACTTTTCATTGGCCATTTAGATATGTGAAGCATACTGTATACGGAAATGAACCTGGACATTCAATCCGTCGAAAAATCTCAAAATCGGCAAAATGGACATACGTGGTTTTCATCGGACAGCGACGATATATATATATATGAAGACTTCAGATGCAAAAGCCTCTAAGTCCGTCTGACGTTTTTCTTTAAAATAAGCCTTTTTGTCAGGCTTCAATATATAGGTTTCTACCTAAGTACCGGTACTTCTGAATGGGCTGAGGCTGGGAATTAGTGGGTTTGAAGTGAAAGTATTTCATGAATGTATACTATATGCAGAGAGCATTCACTCAGTATTGTTATCTAATTTTTGACCGAAGTGGCTTTTAGAGGCTTTTGCATCAGAAGTCTTCATATATGAATGTAAATGTAAAATGTCCAATCAAACAAAAACTACATATATCCGGCAAAACAGGCCATCTATTTTTCTGTGAGTGGCTGTGTGTGAAACTAAGACTGGCAGGTTTGTATTAATAGGATAAAGCAGATCTGTGGAAGACTGCTGACTGGGCAGATGTTGCTACATGAGGTAAATCTCTCACTCTACTCTATGGCTCACAGTCTAGCAAGCGCATATACACAAATGACACCAGTATGATGTGTGGAGGCAGCAAAATGAAATCATAGCGAGTTAAATAAATACCACAAACAAATGTGGTCATTCTCATGTGCCTTACTAGGTGCACTTTGGTGAATCAATTTAAACGTGAACCTAAAATTAGTTCTGAATATGGAACAATTAAAAACAACAACAGGTTGCCAACATTCTCAGTGTAATGGTATAAATGATGGGTATCATCCATACATTTAGCTTTTGTTGGAGGGAGTATAATTATCTACCGTTCAAGAAGACAGGGAGGAGGCTTTGTCTTTGTCACTCTAGTCTCTCATTAATCTCCAAATCCTTCTCAGGGTCATGCAAGTCTGAGATATCATTACAGAGCACAACAGAACAAATGAACCACAAGCGTACTCCTCCTTTGAAAACACAAGCTGTAATTTGACTGTATCTTTAATTTCACTAGACAGGAGGTCTGTGATTTTGACAAGCGAGTGTGATTCTTCTGATCAAGAGAGAATGGGACGTGATTTAGGTTAAAGGAAAACAGCCGGTGAGTTTGATCTGAATTTGTGGCAATTGTCTTCCTCTTAGAGAATCATTTTATCATCATGTTAAATATTTTTCATGACTTGTAACAAACAGAAAGTCATGTAAATTATAAATCACTGCTTCAGCCTATTGTTCCAGGGTGAGAGGAATCATGACTATTGTACCTACATCAGGGGGTTTTGCAGTCCCTCCACAAGTGTCTCCGATAATGGAGAGTGACACAGAGGAAGACGATGAAGATCCAGTTCCAGCTCCAAGTGCAGGACGTATATTTAACTTCAACAACAGCAACAACAATGAGGAGTAATCAAAGATAATTACATCAATATAATATAATATAATAAACAATTATATTATCATTTATATGAATGTGTATTAGTGACAATAGTGTACTTTGCTCTCCATACAGAGAAGACAAGAAGAAAAAGAAAAAGGAGAAAAAAGAAAAGAAGGAGAAAAAAGAGTAGGTACCACACCAATATTATATTTGAAATATTCTGGTTATAAATAACGTCTAAACATGTTACCGTATAAACCTCTCTGTTGTCCTGTAGGAAAAAAGAAAAGAAAGAGAAGAAAGAAAAAAAAGAGAAGAAAGAAAAGGATGAAAAAGAAAAAGAAAATGAGAAAGCAAAAGAGAAAGAAAGGGAAAAGCAAAAAGAAAAGGAAAAGGAAAAGGAGAAAGAAAAGGAAAAGGAGAAGGAAAAAGAAAAAAAGGAGGGGTTTGTATCTGGATTTTTGTCAGTCATTTCCAATCTGTGATTTTGAAACGGTCAAAGTATCACCGCTGATTATTGCTCATGTCAACTTCATTTTTTTCAAGGCCCAAGGAGGCGTTTGTGATTAACCCAGCGGGACTCCTGTATTATCAATGGCTGCTTATAATCACAATTCCTGTCATGTACAATTGGACAGTTATAATTGCAAGGTAATAATTAGAAGTTCATGTTTTATTAAGACCAGATTACTAGGAGATGAAAGAAGAATACAAATTGAAGACGTCCCCTTTTTAACCTCTGAAGTGTGCTCCCTTACATCTCCATTAGTCTCTTACACTCATATGCTCCAATAGATCATATATTCAGCATCAAAATCCAACACAATCCATAAAATTGGTGCATTTTGGAAGTTTGATAAATGTGTGTTATACATTTGAGAGGATTTATATTGTGTCTCTTTGCATAGAGCCTGCTTTGAGGAGCTGCAGCATGAATATCTACTGATATGGTTCCTCCTGGACTACACCTCCGATTTGCTTTATTTGGCTGATATGGCTTTCAGAGCACGAACAGGTGAATCTAACATCATTCGCAGAATCAGATGTCTTTGTAATGAAGGAACAAAGTTCAGTGACTGATTTGTGTCGTGATTTCATGTCACCAGGGTACCTGGAACAGGGCTTGCTCGTCAAAGATGAAAAGCTCCTTCTCCAGCAGTACAAAGGCAGTCTCCAGTTCCGCATCGATGTCATATCTATGCTACCCACGGACATCTTCTACTTTGTTTTAGGGTTAGACTACCCAGAGATCCGCATAAACAAGTTGCTCCGCCTGAACCGCATGTTTGAGTTCTTCAACATCTCAGAAACCATGACCAACTACCCCAACATCTTCCGAATCTGCACTTTGGTCATGTACATCATTATCATCATCCACTGGAATGCATGCCTCTACTTCTCCTTCTCCAAGTCCATTGGTTTCGGATCAGATGCATGGGTGTACCCTGCTCTCACTGAACCAGAGTACGGAGAGCTCATGCGAAAATATTCCTTCAGCCTCTACTGGTCTACACTTACACTCACCACTATCGGAGAGACGCCATCTCCGGAGCTAGACTCTGAATTCCTCTTCCACGTAGTTGACTTCCTGGTGGGCGTCTTGATCTTTGCCACCATCGTGGGTAACATTGCTACAATGATCTCAAATATGAACGCAGCCCAGGCTCAGTTCCAGGCCAGGATCGACAACATTAAGCAGTACATGCATGCGCGGCATGTCAGCAAGGACCTCGAGGACCGTGTCATCAAGTGGTTTGACTACCTGTGGACTAACCAGAAAGCACAAAATGAAAGAGAGGTGCTGAGGTACTTGCCAGACAAACTACGGGCAGAGTTAGGCATGAACGTGCATTTAGATACCCTCATGAAGGTGCGGATCTTTGCCGACTGTGAGGCAGGGTTGCTGATCGAGTTGGTGTTGAAGCTTCGACCCCAAGTCTTCAGTCCGGGTGACTACATCTGCCGCAAAGGCGATATTGGGCGGGAGATGTATATCATAAAAGAAGGCAAACTTGCTGTGGTGGCCGATGATGGAATCACTCAATTTGTCGTCCTTGGCGATGGAAGCTACTTTGGTGAAATCAGCATTCTAAACATCAAGGGCAGCAAGGCTGGGAACCGCAGAACAGCAAATATTAAAAGCATAGGGTACTCAGACCTCTTCTGCCTGTCCAAAGATGATCTGATGGAAGCTCTGACAGAATATCCTGATGCTAAAGCAATGCTGGAAGAGAAAGGGAGACAGATTCTGCTGAAGGATGGTCTGCTGGAGCTGGACCCGGCGAAACTAAAGCCAGACGAGAGGGACTTGGAGGACAGAGTAAACCGAATGTACAGCACACTGCAGATCATGCAGACCAAGATAAACAAGCTGCTGGCGGAACAGGCGGAGACACAAAAGAATATCAAACGCCGAATTGTCCAGATAGAGCGCTTTGCTGGAGAAGAGGTGGAGGATGAAGATGAAGAGGAGGAGAAGGAAAGGATGGAAGAAACCCAGGAAGAAATGAAAGAAGAAGAAGAGCCAGAGAAAGAGAAGGTAGAAGAAGACAAGGAAAAGACAGAAGAAGAGGCCGAAGAGAAAAAGAAAGACGAGGAGCCATAGGATAAGACCTTATAAGAATAACTCTGAACGAAAATCACAGATGAAGAAATCTACACATTAAATACATTCAAAAAACAAACACCTGTTCTTAAATCTTGTTCTTAGAGTAACACTTATTTGTTTAGCCAATTTGACTTTGTTCATTCATTTCAGCCAATAAATTCTTGTAAAGGCAACTACAGATTTCTTGTCCAGCAAATTAGCAATTTAATTTGTATTCCTTTATTAAATATATTTCTATGTTTTTTTTCTTTCATAAAGTAAACTTTTCATAAGTAAAATTCAAGGCAATACCTTCAAATAGATTGAAATAAAAACACACGCTCTGAACATCACCACACTCAAATAACGGTGACAACAAAATAACAGCAGCTTAAATAAAACCTGCTAACAGAAAAATAATATGCCTTTAACACTATATGTGTAATTTATTCATGTGGCAAAGCATGGGAGCTCTCAAATCAGCAGCATTGTTCAATATGTGAAATTGTTCTAGGGTGTGCAACCGTTTAGGGTGTGCTATTGTGAATACTGTGAATTCAGTTCCTGTTGGGTTTTATAAAATTGTTTCTTGATAAAACAAATATTAAAGATGCAAATATTCGTACTATACTGACCAGTTAGCATGGAACAACTCATTTAAAAAGGTGTTATGGATCAAATAATGTTTACGAAAACAGACAAATACTGTATGAGGTCTTACCAAGTCTGCTTGATGAGCACAAGGGTGCAGCAGAGGACCAAAGATTAATGACCCTTTCCTCTTCAAAACCTGAAAATGACAGCATAGACATCACACAATATGAAGTCATGTCATGACTTTTATGGAGACACTTTAATATATGTTCCTTTTGTTGATAGATAAACTAAAATAAAAGGAGTTTGAATGGGGTAAATGAAAAAAAAAAAAACATTAAAAGGTTTTTGTGCATGTGACATAATTATTCACTAAAAATGTTAAACAAAAAAGTATAGACTGTTTATAGAGGGTGTTGAGACACCTGCCTAATGGGACCACAAGCTTGTTAGCTAAAATATGATAGCAGCACATGTATCAATCGGGTTATGGGCAGTTATCTTCAGAGGTATAACATAAATAATGACTGTTTTCAAACAGGTTTCCCTCAAGCAATATTTCTGCTTACTCAAGCATCATTTCAAAGGGAAGTAATAATATTCATAAACAACATTTTTGTAATAATATTCTTTAATAAAAAAATAAAAAAATAAATAATCAATTCTACATTAATAAATCTTAATAATAGAAGATGAACTGTTAAAGTATGTAAAACTAAGATGTTGGGACATAAAGGAAGGGGAATTTGCATGCGTCAGGTGTTTCTAAAAAAAAGAAAAGAAAAAAAAGACAAATCACAGCTCACAGCTTGCATATGGTTTTTGAGTCACGAATTGGATCATTTTTTGGATCAGCAAGAAAATGACAAATGCAATAAACAAAGTAAGTTCGAACTAGTATTCAGGTATGGAATGTAAAATAACCCTAATGTTCACTGTATAAATTAAATATATATTAATCTTTGTTAAAGTTGTGTTTTGTTTGATTAACATTGAGCAGTAGGTAGGCCTATTTATCGGCTGCTGTCACTTTAAGACCTAACGCACAGATCCATGATGATACACCGATTTCTTTCTCAACTGTTTACGTTCACTTAAGACATAACCGACTGTGTTAATGAGGATACTTGCCAAGACAGGTATTTTGACATATTTTTGAGTGTATGTTTCCATTCAGGAGGAAGGAGATTTGACTCCTGAATTAAAAATTGCTGCCATGTTTAAATTGGGAAGACAAAACATGTCCAAAAATGATAAACTTTCTCTCTGGTTAAACTTTGCAATTACAGTTTTTTACGATTGTTTACACACTAAAATTAAAATTTCCACACAATTAGCAAAACTTTAGGAGTTAGAAGAAGAAGAAGAGTGAGAATGAGAGGGGGAGCTCAAAGAGGAGATGAAGGAGGTAGAGGTAGAGGTAGAGGAAGAGGAGAAGGAGGTAGAGGAAGAGGCATAGGTAGAGGAGAAGAAGATAGAGGAAGAGGAGAAGGAGGAAGAGGAAGAGGAAGAGGAGAAGGAGGTAGAGGAGGACACCTAGGTAGAGGAAGAGGTAGAGAAGGACTTGAAGAGGTGATAGAACCTGAACAAAGAAGACGAGGACCAAATTTGACTCGAGAAATCCGTGCAACACTTATTGACCATGTTATCAACCATGGACTGACACTGATGGAAGCTGGACAAAGAGTTCAACCAAATCTCAGCAGAAATACTGTTGCGTCAGTAATTCGGACATTTCATTGACAAAACAGGTAAGCTAACCACACAGTATACATTGAAACTGAAGCTTGTATAATCAATATTGTTTACTGTGACATTTGACAGTATATTTGACTATATATCTCTATATATATATATATATATATATATATAATCTCTTTTTTTTTTTTACATAGGATTGAGGGTCGAGGACACCAAGGTGGAAGGGGCCCTATGTTTAGTCGTGCACAAGAGGCCGCCATTGTGAACATGGTTTTGGCCAATAATTGTATCAGGCTACGAGAAATCCAAGCCAATATCATCAATGATGACAATATTTTCAATAACATCCAACGAGTCTCTCTGTCAACATTAGGTCGAATCCTAAAGAAAAATCAAATAAACATGAAGCAACTGTATCGGGTACCATTTGACAGAAATTCAGAGAGAGTGAAACATCTGCGCAATGAGTATGTGGAGGTATGCATTGTTCATCTGACTATGGTGTGGTATCATGCACTGCTCATAATGTTCTGTCACAAAAAAATACTGTGCTATAGATATTAAATAGCATCCTATTTTCTTTAATGTGTTTCAGAGAGTCTTGCAAATGGATGCTGCTGAAATTCAACATGAATTTATATATGTGGATGAGGCTGGATTTAACCTTGCAAAAACAAGAAGAAGAGGGAGAAATGTAATTGGGCACAGGGCAATCACCAATGTGCCAGGGCAGCGAGGGGGTAACATCACCCTTTGCGCTGCTATCACACAAAATGGGGTCCTCCACCACCATGCAAATCTGGGAGCCTATAATGCAAATCTGATACTTGCATTTCTTGACCGATTGCATGAGATTGTCACAGCATTACACCAAGTGGACCAGATGTGGTACATTGTCGTTTGGGACAATGTCTCATTTCATCGGGCTGCTCTGGTCCAGAACTGGTTCCATGATCACCCTGATTTTGAAGTTTTATACCTTCCCCCATACTCCCCCTTCCTGAATCCTATAGAAGAATTTTTTTCAGCGTGGCGGTGGAAGGTATATGACCTGCGGCCTTATGACCGTTTGCCCCTCATTCAGGCCATGGAACAGGCATGTGATCTTATTGAAGCAGCTTCAGTGCAGGGGTGGATTCGTCACACAAGGCGATTCTTCCAACGGTGCCTTGCCAATGAAGACATAGCCTGTGATGTTGATGAAATCTTATGGCCTGATCCAGCCAGACGGAGAGATGGATAGTTGCAGTTTCTGTTTACTTTTACTTTACTTTTCTTCAGAGTCAAAGTGTATGTACTGTAATTCATGCAGTAATTTTTATTTGTCTATAGATTTTATTTGTTTACAGTAATTGATATCATTGTTGGTTGATTACTGTAACTTACAATACTGTAAGTATTGAAATAAATACTTGAAATATTCAGTCTGCAGCATCAAGTGTTGTGCAGTGCAGTAAGGTTATAGTAGGCCTACAGTATTTGTCTACATTCTCCTATCTCAAAACAAATCATGAATAATGTTGTGAGTTTCTCACTATTTTTTGTCACCTAAATTATCTCTTACATACAGTAAGAATGTCTGGCTAAAAATCTATTTTTTTTTTTTTTACAAATGTATTTTTTATTTATCACAGCAGTGTGAAACTGGCTGCAATAGTGTATGATCATTGATGACTGTGTTGGTTAAATGAAAACAAATAGCATTTTCACAAATATGTGTATATGTTTTGACTGAAGTGTGTATGTTTTGACTGAAGTGTGTATGTTTTGACTGAAGTGTGTCATTTTGCAAACAATCTAGGAATTTTGCTAATTGAGTGTGGTGTTTGGATAATTGTGATTATATTTTGACAAAAAGAACTCTGTTTTCAAAATTGCGTGTAAACAATTGAAAAAAACTGTAAACCATGGGGTCTGGTTAATAAGGATCACAGATCAACTGCGAACCCCTAATGATTACAGCTAAAGGCTATAGCGATTTTCAAGTTGAAGTTGTGTAAAACGCACACCAGTGACTGTAAAATATGTATTTGAGATATGGGATGTTTAGAGTTATGATAATAACTTTGGGCTAGTTTTGTTACGCAGGCAATTTGATATACTCCTCCAAGAGAATTCTTATTACCACCAAACTCGGTCATGAAGTCACATTGAAAATACTACACTTGATATGCTGAATGGTTTGGCCGTGTTGTTGAAACAAATTTATGGTGAGAACAGGGAAACAGGAAGTGTGTTATAACTTCTGCATATATTGACTGATTTTGATGAAACGTCAGCTGTCTGTTCGTGGTAGAAGGCCAATCACATGGATGTTACTATTGGAAGTGTGTCACTTCAAAAAACGCTTTGAAATCACCCTCTTATTTTTACCCGCTTCAAACTTCATCAAAAAAATGTCAAGACATGGCAGATGTAAACCTGTGAAAGGGTTTTTGATATCTTAAATACTGTTGCCATGGAAATATGTCAAACTTTAATAATCTTTTTGGGTGTTTTTGAGGCTCTTAACATGCTTCAAATTGCATGAAATTCGACATGCATCAGCCTGTAGACATGGGCAAAACCTTGGTAATGAGCGTGGAGGAGGAGCTCTGTAGTACCACCTTTTGACAAAAGTGGGGGTTAGTTTTATCTACAGTCACCAATCTCAGTACACATATTGTTCTTATCAATCCGGACAACTTTCTAATTTACATTTATTAGCTCCGACCAACAGGAAGTTGGCTATTTTGGTTTGAATAGAGTTCATGTGAATGGATATTGGATATCTCAAACATTGTTGCCATGGCAAGGGATTAAAGTAATGTCAAAAAAGGGAAACAGGAAGAGTCTCATATCTTGAGATAATCCTTCATCATGGTGTACTTTGATCGGTTTCCAGATTGAAGAAACAATGATGAACTATTTGAGTGTTGATAAGCAGCATGTGAAGTGTTTCATTTCTTACTTTAAGCTGAGATAGAAAATAGCCTACATATATGCAGGTAAGTGGTTTTAAGATGCAAAGATTTAAAGAGGGAGACTTTTGACATTTAAAAAAAAAAAAAAAAAACATTTGCTCAGGCCAGGCACTGCAATATTGTAGCTCCGCATTCACCTTTTCCATGTCAGTTTGTACAGACCTGCATTTATTCATGATTCATGATGTGTTCCTTCCCCTGGCACCCTTCAATTTTCCTTTGGCTACATTATTGATAATGCAGATGCAATTCTATAGGTATGCACTACAGCTGTCAGTATTCGCTTTTGTAAAATCGGAGGTCCTTTTTTCATTTTGATACATCTTTTTAACAGCGTTTAATTTCCAAGAAGCCTTCGATTCAGTCAGGGATGTTTAGGGATACTGTGTATAGGGGAAACCATCTTATAGTGGAGTGGTCACAGAATGTGTGTCTCCATATTATCTCTCCTTTCATTTTGAGCAGTTCCACCTGTTCTCTCTGCGGGTTTTTGCTGTCACATGTGGACACTTATTGTATTTGCTCAGGGAGGTGATGAGAAAAGGGAAGTAAGCTGAAAAAAATGAAATGAAAGAACAGTGGAAGTATGTTTCCCATGGGAAAGCAAGATAAAAAAGAAACCTATTGCCTGTGATGTCAGCCATGAAAAGGGTCCTCAACCGTTTCGTCTTTTGAGCAGCTGGAGCTCCGTGTTTAATTAATTAGAATGAGTCTATCACTTTTAGAGGCAAATCAAAAAGGACCATATGACTTTCCTTCAAGGAGAAGTTTAACTTATTTACACAAGTGTTGGGAATATGAACGCATAGGTACACATTTTTGTTATTTAAATGAAAACTAGATTGGAACATGCATGAATGAATCCATGATTTATTTGAAAGATAGAGAGAGAGAGAGAGAGAGAGAGAGAGAGAGAGAGAGAGAGAGAGAGAGAGAGAGAGAGAGAGAAAGCAAGCAAGCCAATATCATTGAGACAGAACAATTTGATGGATTGGTTTGTACATTTAGTCACACTTAAACTATTGAGGGTCCTTTTACCTCACAAACATGAACCAGTGGTCAGTCTAGCAATTTTATCGTCCCATTTGGCCCGTCATCGCAGGGACACTCAGACGCCCAACACATCAGTGAGAGCACAGGTGGCTTTTTCTAAGAAGCTGATTGGAAGAGCCAATTTAACCCGCTGTGCGAAATTTCTAAAACAAAATACATGGTGGCGCAACAAGGGTCTATCAGTTGGGAACATTGTGTCTCACTGAGTATTGTCATCAGACGCTCTGATCTGAGCAGTTAATGGAAGTCACCAGGGTGGTTTAGAGTCTGGAGGCACAAAGATATACCACAGCATGTAAGCATCTCCATTTTGGTCTTACAAGCCGGTTCTTCCTCTTGTTGCTTAGAATGCTTAAGCACTTACCTGTCCTTTTCTATTAGTGTGTGTAACTGACCATTTAGCCGCTGTGCTATTGTTTCTCCTAAACAATTTACTTCACGATAATAGCATTTGCCGCTGACCGGAGCCGCTCTGGCAGGGAAGAAAGCTGACCTATTGGAAAAGTGACATCCTATGACAGTGGCACTCAGGGCGAGCCTGTAGGTTTCTGGGGAACAGGGTGAGGTCATTAAAATGGGCCTGTCAGTATAAAAATAGTTGTAACAAAAACATGCATAGAAACACTGCAATGTGATGAGTGGTCTCTTTTCTTTTTACATGAAAGCTCTAAGAATAATAAGAATCACACAGTATATACTAAATGAATATATAATTATGCACTGAGAGAAATATGGATATATATTTATATGGTAACACTTTACAAAAAGGTTGTATTAGTTAACATTAGTTTTTGCTTAGTTAACATGAACTAAACATGAACAACACCTCTGTGGAGCATTAGTTCATCTTTGTTAACGTTAGTTCATAAAAATCCAGCTGTTCATGGTTTGTTCATGTTAGTTCACAGTGCATTAACTAATGTTAGCAAGATTTTAATATTGCATTAGTAAATATTGAAATTAACATTAACAAAGATAAATAAATGGTTTATAAGTTCATGTTAACTAATGCAGTTAACTAATGCTAACTAATGAACCATATTGTAAAGTGTTACCATTTATATTTATGTCTATGGAAATATATTTATGGATAAATATTTGCTTTGAAATAGTTTTCACTCAGAAATTACTTTTACATTTAACAAATAATTACAAAGAAACAATTAACACACTAATTTAAATTTGATTTTTTTAGACTAAATTAGTTTTCTTGTAAAACCAATAATCTTTGCTTTATTTACAACTTCAAAATTTTTTTTTTTTTTACAGTGTGTATGTAAACGTTTATTTAGAAGAACTAAGGCAGAACTATGTATACAATTGATTATTTCCATCAGCTAAAACAGATCTTGCACAACATTTTCTGTCAGTAAGCTACTGTGACGTAGAAAAAAAATAAAATAATAATAATAATAATTAAACAGCTACAAATAATATTTTATTTTTTATATTTTTGAGCAAGGGGTGGAAACTGATATTTTGTATGGTGAATGGGGATGAATAAATGATCCAATTACTGTTGTACTATTTTGCAGCTTTTCTCTTTAATGCTTTTATCTCCTGTGAGCACTATTGTGGTTTATTTGTATACTAAATGTTGAGGTCCATGTGTGTTTAGACCCTGACTTAAGTGTTAAGTGATTGCCTGTGTCGCCTATAGACTCTTGTAGCACTTGAATGTTGGCATTACAGCCCATTGTACTGACACTGTTTGTATATGGAGACTGCGTGGCTGTACTTGAACTTCTACCCCTTTTAACAAAGGCTGTGATTGTAATGGCTGAATTCGCCACTTAAAACTAGTATGAGTATTGTGTAGTGGCCAAAACGGTCCCTTTCCTGTCAGAAACGTTCCTCCACTTGATCACAAGTGATTGTCTAGGTCAAATAGGTTCTTACCTTGAATCTGTAAAGATATTGAAACTGGATATCTGAGATACTGAAGCCAGTGATCTAAATCACAACCTGACAAAATAGTCTTTTCAAATGCAATGTGAGAGGGAAATGATCACTTACCATCCGGTGCAGACATGGAGATTCGGAGTCATTTTGTTCCATCGTTTTAGATGTTGTTTAATTTCTTGCACATTTAAAAGTCTGATAGGCTAATTGAAAATTGATAATTGAAAAAGCTGTTTGTCTGATGCTTTCGTGAGCCACCTAAGCTCTTTTACACTGATTTCTCTTCACAAACAGCACACTGTGCTGCGTGATCTCATCTTAATTTTCATAATTGCCTGCAATTGTGAATCTCCCTCGATGCCCAGGCATGTGCAGTACCATAAGCATGATAAGAAAACCCATGATGTAATTTTAATTAGTCTATTCAATGGCAGAGCAGCTCTTGTTGTCGAACTCCAGCATTGCTATTATCACGGTATGCTAAATTAAGCATCAGCCCTCTTACTTTCTTATCAGGACTCAGTGACATTTGCCTCACTGTCATTTCTTGTGTCTCTTCCCAGAGTCTGTGATGTAACGGCATCTTTCAAAATGCCAAGACCTTGCCAGACCAGTGAGTTTATATCTGGAAAGAAAGAGAAAGTAAGGAACATATGACATTGACAAGTGTATGAGAGACATTTTTAGCATGAGATGCAAATGAAGCATTGACCCCCTTCTGGGTTTCTGGAACGCTCAAGCCGTGCAGGTGAACATTTAGCGATTGCTCATCAATGCGGTAATAGTGGAGGAGCTCAAGGTTTCTGAAATTAATAAACAGAAAAGTCCCTCAAACATCTGCACAGCAATTACATGACTTCATCCTGATTCTGCTCCTATGGGGACTTCTGCAATTTTTTCGTGTGACTCCACAGAGGAAACTTCCCTCTCAAGCCTTGAGTGACAACCATGAAATCTTGGCGATGCCAATGTCACTTGCATTTAGTTGAGTGTTTCTGAGAAGACGTGTATGAAGTTCTGGCAATGTGTTCTGCTGAGGCCTTTGTGCCGTGGGGTCGTCATGGAAATGAAGGATGAGAAGACTGAGAGAAGAAGAAGGACAGTTACAGTGTTGCACTTACAGTATGTGAAGCACCTCAGGGCTGGTACATACTCTTTATGGCTGGGAATATGTATCTTAGTCATCACTTTCTTTTGTTATTTATAAAGCGGTTATGAATACAGTTCCTTAAGAATGAAACTAAAAGCTTTTTTAAAAGCATAGTGATGGTCAAGACTTGGTTTATAACCAATTTTTATTTTTGCAGGCTATAATTTCACATTGGAGGAAAATGTGCCAGTTGGTTTCAAAGAAAATTGCTCAGCCCTGTCTGATGCGCATCATTTCTTATTATGCAGGACATCACTGACAGCTTAAATAAAATTCCTTCTAAAATGTTACTTTAGAAAGTATTAAATCTTGTGACCCAACCAAGAGACCGGATTTGTGAAGACACGAGCAGACCTTTTCTTATTTCCTCATAAATTATTCTTTGGCTTCTTTTTACCAGTAAAGCCGGCAAAACAAGAAATGTGCCTTTAAACCGCATGAACATGTGTGATCTCACTGCATAAATCACAGATGGAATCCATTCAGACAGATTTGTTGGTGGGAAATGAAACAAACTGTTTTGAGTTGAGTCCATCCGTGCCCCCATATCTACTGAGTTTTGCTTCAGGTGTCTAAGTTAGTCTTGGACAGAAAAATCGTCTGATTGCTTGAATGTGAATGTGCCATTTCTGCTTCCTTAACCACTGTGAAAATGAAAAGATACCTTAGACACCACTCCGGTGTTCTCAAATGCCACTTACATGTTTATTTGGCCTGATGCATCCTGAAAAGAAGCAAGCCTACTCACTAAATAAAACAATTATTTTAAACTCAATCAACATTCTTACAATAAACATGCACAATATATGTAATAAAATTGGTTATCATCAATATTTTGGACAATATTTTATATTTAATTGTGCATGATTATTTCTGTCTAGTTCTGTCAGATCCATTAAGTCAAGAACACACATGACAATAAAAATTATTCAGACATTTTTATTGAATGAATTGCAATCAGTTGATGAATTCTGAATTAAATTTTGTTTTTGGCAGTATGGCTCTGTTCAGGGAGTCCTCTGACCTTTCATGAGCACCATGAAATAGCAGAGAGTCAGAGGACAGCAGCAGCATTAGGAAACACTCACACAGTTTAGGACTGGGAGAGCTTCACTATTCCCCCTATGAACAGAGCAGCAACAATGACATAAAGCAAATGCCACGTTATACATGACAGGAGGAGGTGGGGAGGTGGTGGGTTGCAAAGCAGCGAGCAGCAAGTAGTAAGAGCGAACTGAATCTGCTTTAAATAGGCACCCTGTTTTTCAACGTAGCCATAAGCAGTGAGGGGAGTTGAAACAGCTGATGCAAATCAGCTGATGAGACCGTGGTGTTGCCAATCACGTTAGCAGCGTCTTGACTACTTGGTCTGCCAGAACTGACGCTGACGCTCAATTTATCATGGATAAGTTTCAGCCGGGTTTCAGAATTGGTCATAGTACAGAATTTTCCCTTATTAGAGTATTCAATTATATATATTTTTTATTTTATTAGAGCACGTTGAGCGGTGTGTCGGGGGAAAATGGAGTAGCCTTACGTTGGTTCCGTTCTTACCTGGAGGGTAGGACATTTGCGGTAAAGTTTGGGAATGATTATTCTTCTGCTGCTCCATGTAACTTATGGGGTACCTCAGGGCTCTATTTTAGGGCCTTTACTGTTTTCCCTTTACATGATTCTGCTGGGCTCTATATTAATAAATATGGCATTTCACATCATAGTTATGCTGATGATGCGCAGTTGCATCTTCCTTTTAAAGCAGGAAGTAATTGCCTTGAGGAGGTAAAACTTTGGATGAACTAACATTTTCTAATGTTAAATGACAAAAAGACAGAAATTGTAATTTTTGAGTAAAAAAAGTACTTTGTGTTCGCCAGTAAAGCGTATGAGGCAGTTTTTAACCTGTAAAAAAGTCATCATTTTTAATTCAGATATCAATTTTGACCATCAAATAAATACAGTGGTAAAGAATAGTGCGAAATTGAAATCAGTCTTATCAAAGAATAAAGTTATACATTTTATATCTTTGCGCCTAGATTATTGTTATATGCCAGGGTTCGTGAGTTGTCCTTGTCAAGGTTACAGACTACTGACAAACACTAAGAAGAGAAACCATATAACTCCAAATCTTTTAAACATCCAGTCCGCTAAGATCAAACTCCCAGATTGTGTTTAAAATTCTGTGCACACGTCTTAAGTATAGAAGTGATCACACATTTTCAGTTGTGGCCCCTTGGTTATGGAATGACCTTCTTTTTTATTATGTGTCCTTCAATTAGAGTTGAATGTGACCTAACTATTTTTACTGTTGTTTCTGATATTATACATTTGTAAATGTTGTAATTGTAACAATACAATATCAAAATTCTAAATGTTAAACGATAAATTAAATATGCAATTATCCTAGCTGCCAAATCTTAAAAAAAATGATGACTTGTCAATCTCTTTGTGGCAGCAGGTGCTTCATACTGGGGTTTGACAGATTTGTATGGCACAGTGAAGCAGGTGTTTATTGGCCTGACAGCAGCTCACTTGGTTCTAAGGAAAAACTAGGGTTGTTAACACACTTTCAATATTGAAAAAATGTAAGGGGATTAAAGCTAAGGTCATGTGACAAAGCCTCTGATTAAATAATTTATTCTAAACAATGCTTTACCAAATCAAATATATATTTAGGCTGAATTTGTTTCATTTGTTGTATGTTTGAGGGAATGAAAAAAGAAAAATACTCTTAAAAATATTCTTAGTATAATATTATAATACTCTCTTTGCCAGTCAAGCGTGATTGACAGGAAACCCAGTTCCAGCGTCAAACCCAAGTGTCTGACCAGTCGACTTATTCCCATGTCATGAATTCAAGGCTGATATTGTAATGCTGGTTCACTTGCTACTCCATGTGTTGTTTTTTAATAAAGTGTATCCAAGGTTATGACTTAAGTCACCTTTAGTAGACCTATAGACATTCATTAATATTACACTTGTTTTGGACCCTCGGCTGCAGCATGCGCTGTGTAAGACTCCAAGGAGTATATCGAACACCTCATTAGCTTAAGTTGAAGGGTCACTGTAGGGTTACATTGTAGATGAGTCGATAATATCCAAAAGACATGAAATGTAAAATGAACATTGGCAGTTAGTTAATATTTGTGTATGACTCTCAATGAGCCTGAAAGAGAGAACGGTGCCTGTGTTATGCTGTACATTCTCAACGTATGGTGCCTCAGATTCCCAATCCCTTTTTATTGATGCTTACTTTCAAGAAAGATTCACACATTTGCTATTTTGTTTTAAATGCAGACACTTATTTACACTTTACATTTGTAATACTGACAGTGAGGATTGAAATTGCTTAAAATCAATTCTTACAGTAATGCTCATCCCAGTCAAGCAATCACTTTTCAATAGATTTCCGAAAGCACACGGGTTTAGTCAAACCTATTTTCTTCGTCACAGATGGAGTTTAGATGTGCAACAATTGCAATCACTTATACCATTTTCAAGTAAACAAGAAATCCAGATTTTTCAGGCTGAAAACTACCAGCAATTATTTTCCATTTTGGTTGGATGTACTGTACGTTCATCACGAGTCAATTTTGGGCTGTGCATGCTTTGTTTTCATTTGGATAATAATGTAGAGTATTCATCAGTTGTTTTCTCTTCACACCCTTGCAGAGGAAGCTCATGAGATTGTTTGTGTCTATTGGTAATGTCTCTGAGTGACCTGAGGCTATGCCAGAGATGGTGGCAGGTGAAGCCCAAGAGGCTAGCTGTCTATTTCCTACTGGCATTTACGAATGTGACATGTTGATGTGATAATTGAAAGGAGGCGAGACTTTTTGGAGGAAACCTTAGCAGTGGTATATCGTATAGCAGCTTGTTTTACCTACTTCTCTGCCGTCATTAGAAGAGTGAAGACATTATGTGATATGGATCGATGTTGAGGTCACTCTGCAGGCCATGACTGGCACCCTTCAGCATCTATTTTTCAACATTCGACTGACATGCTCATGCTCCAAATTCAACATTTGTACCGTTACAAATTTAAACAATTGGGCGTTAAGGAAACCTTCTTTATTTAAAAAAATACACCTATTGATGATGAGCATGTTTTTAAATTCATTTAAAAAATGTAATGTTAAAAATCATTTTAATATTTAAAAGAAATGTATTTGATGCATGAAGTCAAAAACGATCAGGTTGATAAAACACTGTCAGAAAAAAATATATTTCGCTGTCACTGGGGAAGTACAAAAGCGAAAATGTACTAATATGTACCTTTAAAGTACTAATATGTAACATGTATGGGTAAGTAAGGTATTGAGATGTACCTTTTCTCTTTTGTTTCATAGGGTACTGCCCCAATGACAGTGTTGTGCCTTTTTTCTGAGAGTACATAATGAAGAAAAAAAGCCTCGTTAAAAAAAGCCTGTTTAGCATAATCTTTTATAATTAGTTCTTAGAATTTATTTATCAAATGCAACGGCTATGTCATGCTCAGTAAGTCTATTAAAATAATAAGTTAAGATAAGTTGACGTTTTTATGAATATAACTTCTAACTGGACATTTTTATTTGTCATTATCCTTAAAAGGTATAGAGGGTTTTTTTTTTTGGCATAAGATCTAAGTTTTGCACCTTGCAACTGATTTTCAAAAATTCATGTTGTCTGCAGCCATTTGTGACTCAGTCCTCCCTGTCACTTTCTTTTCTGTTCCACCAGCACCCTTGGGTGATTAAATAATTTACCTCATTGTGTGGGTATGTGCAAAGAAATGTAATTGCTCCATTACTTCCTTGTACATTTAATTACCATGCTGGAGGCAAAACTGATCCATCCCCCTGGCTTATTCTCTCCATGTGAGTGGAAGGATTTTCTTTCACATTGATTGCTAATTTTTTGTTTAGTTGTTTGTGCTTCATTTAGCATGCGAAAACTTGACAATTCACTGTCATCTTTTGATGGACAGTCTGCTATTAACACTTTCCACGTTAGTGTAAAGTTCCTTTGTATTTTGACATATCAGGTGTATAGCACAGAAATACTTACTTATTTAGTGGATCATTCTCATCCTCTCAAATGCACTGACACTGAAAGAATGACATTTGAGGAGTCATTTTTGAAGCTTCTGCTGGAATAGTCTGGTGGGCTATCCTTATCTTTTATTAAGGCTCTGAGAGTAAACTCTGACCTTGTACTCCATGTATCTAACAGCACAGCTTGTTTCCTGTATCACCTCTAGCAGAATGAGATCTAATGAACCACCGAGCTCAACATTTGGCAGAATGTGATAAGCTCTGTCACTGGTGTTTAAGCTGTGGAAAAACATCTGAGCCATAACTTTAAAGAAACTCTTATCGGGGTTATTTACGGTCAGTTTAATTTGTACTTTTTGTCATTTATCATTCTTTCTTAGCGAGTTAGGGGAAAAGCGCTGGTATTTCAGCATGAATAACATGATATCTTTTCCAGAAAACGTCTCGGTTACGTATGTAACCCTCGTTCCCTTTCAGTCGGTCACGTTCGACGTACGTCGGAACTGACCGACGAATTGGGATCCCTACCAACACGCCAGGAGGCTGGCCCTTCCAGCGTCCTGCCTGAGCTCGCTGGACCACTCCTATGTTAGAGTGGGAGTCAGGGCTCCGGGCAGGGAAGGACAGTCACTGCTGTTCCTGCAAGACCCACTCAGCGTGACTATTGGATAACGCTGGGAAAGCGTGCCCGTCTCGGAAGACGGTACGCTGCGGACCACGTCCTTCAATGGAAGGAGAGGTGGAATACACATAAGGACTAACCTAACAGGGTAGTGCAACAAATGGCAGTCTCTAGAGTGGACCCAACCTGGTTCCAGGGGGGGAAGAACACAACTAGAGACACGGGGCTAGCCGAGTAGGGTAGCTGGTACCGTGGGAAATACACATATGGGGTAGCCTAGAGGGGACCGCAACATATGGAACCCAGCCTACACACACGTTCCACAAGCATACGGGTGCAGGCCTGGCATCAGACGGCCGCCACGTCTGACACCGAAGGGGTGACGGAGGAACTCACAGGGTTAGCCGAATTCGGGGAACACGACTGGAGCAAAATAGGCGCACGTTTCCGGCCCAGAGGGCGGGAGTGGCGTATGCAAGCCGACACTTAGAACGGGCACTTAGCGCTGCTGGCCACTGGGGGCGAGAATGCGGGAAGATACCGGCTCTACACGGAGGCTATAAAATCTAGCGAACGTGTTAGGTGTCGCCCAGCCCGCAGCTCTACATATATCTGTCAGCGAGGCGCCTTGAGCCAACGCCCAGGAAGAAGCAACACTCCTTGTTGAGTGTGCTCGCAACCCGAACGGGCAAGGTACGTCTTGGGACTGGTAGGCCAAGACAATGGCATCCACTATCCAGTGGGCCAACCTCTGCTTGGAGACAGCCTTTCCCTTCTGCTGGCCTCCGTAACAGATGAAGAGCTGCTGTGAGGATCTGAAGCTCTGAGTCCAGTCAACGTAAGCGCGAAGAGCGCGGACGGGACATAACAAAGCTAGGGCTGGGTCTGCCTCCTCCGAAGGCAGCGCTTGCAGGTTCACCACCTGGTCCCGAAAGGGAGTGGTAGGAACCTTGGGCACGTATCCAGGCCGGGGTCTCAGGACAACGTGAGAGTTGGCCGGCCCGAATTCTAGGCACGATTCGTCGACCGAGAGTGCATGCAGGTCCCCTACCCTCTTGATTGAAGCCAATGCAATCAGGAGAACTGTCTTCATGGACAGGATTTTTATCTCAACAGACTGCAAAGGCTCAAATGGGGGACCTTGAAGTGCTCTGAGCACCAGGGCTAAGTCCCAAGAGGGTATCGAGGTAGAACGAGGAGGATTTAGTCTCCTCGCACCTCTGAGGAACCTGACGATTAAGTCGTGCTTACCTAAGGATTTACCATCTACTGCATCATGATACGCCGCTATTGCTGCGACGCGAGGCGACAGGGACAGCCCGAAGGGCAAGACTTTGTACTGATATGCCCTCCCCTCGAACGCAAAGCGCAGGAACGGTCTGTGTCGAGGAAGGATAGAGACATGAAAGTACGCGTCCTTCAGGTCGATCGCTGCGAACCAATCTTGGGGACGGATGCATTGGAAAATGCGTTTCTGCGTTAACATTTTGAACGGAAGCTTGTGCAGGGCCCGATTCAGAATGCGCAGGTCCAAAATTGGTCTTAACCCACCCCCTTTCTTGGGTACAATGAAGTAGGGGCTGTAGAACCCCGACCTCATATCGGCAGGAGGAACCGGCTCGACCGCGCCCTTCGCCAGCAGGACATCGATCTCGGACCGCAAGACATGGGCATCGCTGCTCCGCACGGAGGTGAAGAGGATGCCCCTGTACTTGGGAGGCCGGCGTGCGAATTGAATCGCATAGCCGAGTCTGATGGTACGGATGAGCCAGCGAGACGGCCTGGGGAGACCTAGCCAGGCCCCCAGAGACCGAACTAGCGGGACCAACGGCACCACAGACGTACCCGGGGTGAGGCAGCGAGGTGGAGTATTCAGACCCGACTCGGGAGGCCCGGAGGCGGCCCAGAGTGTTGTCTGAATACTCCAGGTGGGGTAGAGAGTGGGTGAGAAGGCCCGGGGGCGTCCTCGGTGCCCACTCTGCTGCCCCCTGGCGAGGGGTGAGAGGGAAGGAAAGGAGTGGCAAGGCCCGGGGGCGTCGCGCACTGCCAACCTGTCCCTCTCGGGGCTCAGGGAGGGAAGAAACTGCTCTTTTATTGAGAATGTGGGTACCGCTGGACCCCGGAGGATGTTTACGGTACCAGTCTTGACATTCTCCCCCCGGTCCTCCTCCGGGGGGAGGAGGGGTGCGGACACCACCTCCCCTGGAGCAGCTCCTCTTCTCCCTGGGCTCCCCGTGTCAGGGCCGCTTGCCCTTGCGCTTGCCTGCCGACTTCGCGGGCCCCGACACGGGTTGGGCGGCACCCTGACGGCCGGCACCCTGCTTCCCCGATGGTGGAGGCTGCTGCTTGGGTTTAGCAGGGGCGGAGGCGGCCGCAGGGGGACGCCCTCGGCGACGAGCAGGCGGAGGTGCAGCCGGCGACTGGGTGGAGGCAGCAGCAGGTCGCCGGGGCAGGATGTTCTTGATGGCCTCCGTCTGCTTCTGTGCCACCGAGAACTGCTGGGCGAAGCTCTCGATGGCGTCGCCGAAGAGGCCGGCCTGACAGACAGGGGCGTTGAGGAACCGCACTTTGTCGGCCTCACGCATATCTGCCAGGTTCAGCCATAGGTGGCGTTCCTGGACCACCAGAGTGGACATCGCCCGACCCAGGGTGCGTGCGGCAACTTTCGTCGCCCGGAGGGCGAGGTCCGTTGCGGTACGCAGTTCCGGCATAACCCCTGGGTCGGAACTACCCTCGTGCAATTCCTTGAGCGCCTTGGCCTGGTAGACCTGCAGGAGCGCCATGGCATGCAGAGAAGATGCCACTTCTCCACAGGCTATGTAGGTCTTGCCCGTTAGGCTGGACGAGAACCTACACGCCCGGGAGGGGAGACGCGGATGGCCCCGCCAGTCGGAGCCGGTCTTAGGACACAGTTGCATCGCAACCGACCGTTCCACTGGAGGGACCTCCACGTAACCCTTAGCCGCGCCTCCATCGAGGGTATTGAGGACGGAGGAACTCGCTGATCGTGAACGAGCGCTGTAGGGCGCCGTCCACAACTTCGTGAGCTCCTGATGCACTTCCGGAAAGAAAGGCACTGGGGCGGGGAGCTGAGAACCAGCACGGGCCGTCCCGAGATACCAATCGTCCAACCGCGAGGGTTCGGGACACGGTGGAGGGTTCCACTCGAGCCCGACACTCGCGGCGGCCCGAGAAAGCATAGCCGTGAACTCTGGATCAGACTCGGGCAACGGTGCCACACCCGAAGGGGGCAACGCAGCCGAATCCTCATCTCCAGAGTCCATTAGCTCGTCCCCCGATGCAGCTATCGATAACATGTCCTCAGCAGGAGCCCCGAAAGAAACGGGTGGCCCCCCATGGGAAGGACCACCGCGATCTTCCGGGAACTGCGCCGGCACAGCGGAGGGGGGAGGGGCCCGAGCAGCCTGTTGACTGGGCGGGGGTGCCCTGACCGTCACCCTCAGATCTCCACCAAAGGCATCAGCCAAAGTAGCAGCCCTCTGCTTTGCAGCGGGAGGACCACTAGATCGGGGGATGCGCAATGGGACTCCACCCCTTTTGAGGTATTGGAGCCTAGACCGTAGCACTGCGATGGTCATGTTCGCGCAGTGCGAACATGACTCATCCACGAAAGCCGCCTCTGCGTGCTGAACGCCCAAACACGAGAGACAGCGATCGTGTCCGTCAACTGGGGACAGAAACCGACGGCATCCAGAAACACACGGTTTGAATGACATCTTGAAAAAGACGCAGGGTCAAACCGTGTTGCTCTTTTAGTGAGAGAAGAGAAGAAAACCGCTCCGTCAGTGCCGAGGCACGCAGGGGAAATGGCCGCGGCTCACAGCAGTTCAAAGGTGCAAGCCTGCTGTGAGCACTCAAGGAAAAAACACCCAGCGAGCTGTGAAAACAGCTGTTTGTCTTCTCCGGAGCTCGCGACCACCGCTGCAAGGCACCGTCACACCAACACTGGAACCGGAACAGGTAAGACCTTTTCTTCTCGCTCGTTCAGAAAACTCTTCGTAGGAACACCAGGAAATGCTGAAATGCTCGGCTCCGAAGTTGAAAGCGGTATGCGGCACTTCCACTTCCTTATTTATACCCGCAACGCGGGGCGGTGCGTGGAATGCGTGATCGCATGCCAATGTTTATTGGCTCGTTTTTAATTACTCGAAGTAGGTTGGTCTCTGAAAACAGATCCCAATTCGTCGGTCAGTTCCGACGTACGTCGAACGTGACCGACTGAAAGGGAACTGTTATTTTACAGATTTTTCCTTATATAAATTAAGATAATTTACGTTAATTTTATGTTTTTGTTTGGCAGCCGTTGCTGCCAGTCATTTGATTTTTTGTAGGTGTATTTTTACATTCAAACTGTAGTTCTGGATACAAATATAACAAACTATATAGGAAACTAAATATCAAACAATAATCTGTTTTTAAAGAGTACAAATCTGCACTGCTCTCCAGGTTGAAACTTTCAAGCCTCTGCCCACACCACAAAACACCACTTGACCAATTAATTAAATATAACAGCAAATAAAAATAAATATACACATTTGCTAACTGTAGTTTAAAACAAACATTATTATTTGTAAGGTTATTTGCTGTCTTTACGTGTTCACTTGAGCGTGATTGGTCAATCTGAACGTCATCTAGAAATCTGGCCAATGACAACTGTGCGCGCCTTCTACCGATCACATTTGAAAATACACCCGTTGTCGTTGGAGTGCTCTGCTCGCGCGCGCGGCAATTCGAATCTGCAACAGGACTGCTTCGGTCCATTAATGGCATCACATGGATCATTTTACATCTGTTAAAATCTTATTTTGGACGAATTTTGATTGTGGGATGTCGACTGAGAACGAAAAACATGGATATGAACAGACATTTAAGTTAGCAATGGCGGACAACAGACGGCAGAAGGTAAATAAATCCCTTTATATTTTTTCTACTGTCACATCAACATATATAGTGTCTTAAAGTTATATGCTAATCGCGAATAACTTGCATATTCTGTTTCTGTGTTTTGTTATGTTGTAATACTGTTAAGCTAGGACTGGGCACTATGACGATGATAGTGACTATCCAATATTGCACACAATTATCTCAAAATCCCTGTCATGTGAGGTATTCGCTTGATTTAAAGGTCCCGTTTTTCGTGTTTTTTTGAAGCTTTGATTGTGTTTACAGTGTGCAATATAACATGTGTTCATGTTTCGCGTGTAAAAAAACAGTATTTTTCACACAATTTACTTATCTTGTGGCATCATAAGAGGGCGTGTTTTAGAAGGCAGATACATTGCTCTAAGATGGCTGGAGCAAGAGGGCATCTTGTAAGAACTACCCTTCCCAGGTTACCCCACGTGGACACTAGGAGGCAAGATGGCTGCCTGTTAAGGACTACAAAACCCAGGCTGCCTGAGAGAGCAGCTGCAGCTAATCAGCCCAGGAACAGGATATAACTGGAGGTGTGTGGCTGTGAGAGGAGGTGATCGTGTGCCAAGGAAAGACTAAGTTGTTTGTTGTGAGCTGAAGATATTTAAGTTGATACTATTTTTGTTTAATGATTAAAAAATACACACCTGCATACTGAAGAGACTGTTGAAGTGGTGGTTTTCTGGGCAACTACGCAAGCAAAAGATCCTGAACCTCTCATAGTGCCACAATCTGTATACTGCTGTTTTCACTGTCCTCAAAACGGCTTGAAAGATTTCCCTGTTCTATGAAGTCCCTCCTTCAGAAACACGTAACGAGTTCTGATTGTGCCAGCGGTTCCCGTGTTGTGATTCGACAGCAGCTTAGCGCACGCAGAGCGCACGTTACCGGAAAGGTCACGCCTCTCACCATAACGGGGATGCATGTGCTCAATGATCTCTAAGTACAGCGTCCCTGGGAAAGCCAAACAAAGGTGACTTGACTCCGGGATGAAAATAACAGCGTCTCGACGACATGGCGACAAACACACTCTACGAACGCAACCGAACGCAACACTTCCTCTTCTCCACGCGGGAGCAACAAGACCACGCCCCCTTTTTCGCGTGTTCTTGTGGGCGGAGGTTAGTCGACATACTGCTCTACTGACGTAATTAAAGCAGGAAATACCAGGATGTAGTCCTAACCAGCCGTTCGCTGTAGGCTTTGAAAGGGAACTTCTGTTAAATAAAATATCTCACTTGGCATTGAACTTTGAGCTTTATAATTTTACAGGTATTATAAATGCTCTAACAGCAACATTACACACTAACTAAAGTTTGAAAAATGGGATCACGAAGAACAGGACCTTTAAACAGTCAGTTATGTTTGAGGTAATGTTAGAGTTAAACGGTTCAAGTTAACGTGGGGAATCCCGGATGCTTGTCATTGTGCTTTCGTTCTTAAAGGGGCAGCAGCTTAATAAACTGCCGTCTCATAATTTGAATCAAACAACAAAAGACTAGAGAAGACCTTCTGCATTTTTAAGAATCAAGTGATATTAATGCATATAATATCATGCAGTGAAGACTAAGCAGTATTATTCTGTAGTATTTCTTAATAAAATATCTATAAAATAACTATACTGTGATATTGTTATTGTGAAATAAAATGTCTCATGTATGAAGTATAATATGGTCATAATGCCCATCCCTACTGTCAGCTATAAGATCAAGCTTGTCATAAAAGTAAAGGAGTTTTGGAATGAGTAATCAGAGAACACTGTCATGTACACTCATTCTGCAGAGAGGACAGGAAACCACCATCCTTGGACTCTGAAGAATTACAGGCAAACCAGGAGTTTGGATCTACTGTCAAGTTTTTGTATGGACATGGTGAGTACATTTTGCAAGTCCATGTCTCTGTCAGTAAGTTGATAATTAATATTAATGTTTTATCAAATAAATGAATATTCATTTGTGTGTGTGTGTGTGTGTGTGTGTGTGTGTGTGTGTGTGTGTGTGTGTGTGTGTGTGTGTGTGTGTGTGTGTGTGTGTGTGTTCTTCCCCCCTCATAATCCTGAAGTTTTGGGAATGAAAATCTGCCACATGATCTTCAGAGGAAGTGAGTATTCATGCCATATCCAACATTAATACTGTTTTGGTACCCTTATGTGTGTGGAAATGTGAACACAGGCAACTCAAGGCACTTGAGCTCAGGTTCAAACGTACCTTCTTGAGTTTAAAAGCATAGCTCACTCAAAATGAAAACTCCCTCATCGTTTTCTCACTCTCATATCGTATCAAACTTGTATGACTTTCTTCTGTGAAACACAATATTTTGAATAATGTTGGTAACCAAGCTACATTGGACCAAATTTTATGTATAATAATTACCAATAACCATCTCAAAGCTGAGCGGACTCTGTGTTCATATAGCCAGAATGTCTCAATGTCAAATGTTGTTTAAAGGAAAGGTACAAAAACAAAATCCTCCCTTTTTAAGGACTTTTCAGTGAATCGATGTCTTTTTCTTTCTTTCTTTTACAGATCCAGCTGATTATTGGAGATTTGGAAGAGGATTGCTCTTTATCTGTGTCTGTCCCTTCTGGTGCAGAATCATGGACCTGTTGTATGTTTTGATTTATATTTCTTATTACACTATATAGCTTGGATTCTGAATTAAAAGGTAAATGTTTGTCCACATATCATCAGAGCTATATGGAGCCCTCGGGGGTCATTTGAATATAGAGGAAAAGAACATTAAACTTATTTGGAAAATACAAAGTAAATACAAAACAGTAAATGGCACAATTTGTTATTTTGTTATAAGGTGAAATCATGACCTCGTCATGATATTAGTAACCCTAACTTACAAGATAAATGCAATTTTTAGTTTTTCAATTCCTCCTGGGGGCTCTGAAGAATTTGTTTACATAAATTTACATCTGAATAATACAAGTTTTAGAATCAATAGTGAATCCGTGACAATCTTGTAAATGTATCAGTTTTGTACTTTTTTTTTCAGTTTGAAATTTTATTCAACTTTAAAAATTTGATGAAACTGTTCCACTGTTATCTGTATTCGAAATATATTATGTATTGTATTGTTTACAGACTGTATTTTGTCTTCCAAAATAAAACTGTAAATTTAACACTTTATTGAATTTTTTTTTATTGTAATAATCTGTAAAATAACAGCGTTTTTCTGCAGAATTTTTAGTACTGTCACTTTATTGAAGGTGTTTGATCATAATAATCTAGGAAAAATCTGTAAAATAACAGTTTTACACTGTTAAAAAATGGTAAATGACTGGCAGCTACGGCTGCCAAACAAAAACCGTAAAATTAAAGGAAAATATCTTAATTTAAACAAGGAAAAATCAGTAAAATAGTGTTTTTCACTAAAACTTTTAATGTAAATTTCTGTAAAATTAATGTTTTTGCACTTTATTTGAATTAAGATATTTTACCTTAATTTTATGGTTTTTGTTTGGCAGCCATAGCTGCCAGTCAATTACCTTCTTTTTACGATTTTTTTTTTTACAGTGTATAAGCCGTATACAAACTACTTTTATGGTGCTTATGTAGTGTGTTTTTACCATTTTAGGTTATTTTGGAAGTTTTGAATTAAAATGTTACAACTATACTTTAAAAAAGGGGAAGATTATTTGGAGTGTATATTTATTGGAGTATATGTTTATGTTATATGGAGTATATGTTTTACAAGAAAATACTATTTCAGCCTTTCTACTTCAAAATTTCACGTTTAATGTGTTACTTATTGTTTCTTTGTAATCATTTATAACATTTACTAGCAATTTCTGAGTGAAAATAGTAAATTCTACACCAATTTTTGTTCAGTGCTTGAGCATTTTTAAATTGGTTATGGTTTAACTCTTTACTTTAATTTCAGTGTCATTAAGAGCCTAAAGTGTGTCAATTCATGCTGAAATTATTAATTTGACTGTGAAACATCATAATAAGCTACTACACTTATTAAATGAACGCAGGTTATGGTTAGTGAGAATCTTGTGGATAATGAATGTGTATCTCCAAATTCGTTTCATTAGCCTAAACATCTGCTAAGTAACAATGCAGTTGCAGTAATGCAATAATGTGATATAATATATAATATATATTATATCTAATATAGCCTAATGCCTTATCAGATACGTACAATAACAATTGCAGAAAAAAATAACAATACGATGTCCAAAAATCAATTTCAATATAGTACATACAATATATTGTTAGTCCTCGAGATTCGCATAGTGGTGGAGACATGCCCCACCCGCAAATTACGTCTAATTTATCCATAATTTGTTTGAATTGCACCAAAAAAAAAAAAAAAAACAGTCTATCTTTTTTTGTTGAGGCACATGTTGAGATTTTGTTTTTAAATATTGCATCATAATAATGCACATAAAATAAGGACCATGGGTCATATATGATGGAATATATGTAACTAAATTAATACTAGTGCTTTTTTTGGGGCACAACAGACTCTGCCTATAGATGCTGGTGTTTTTTTTTTCTGAACTACTGGTCATTGACCAAGCTATTTCGTAAATGTATTTCACTTATTGATTAAATTCAGGATTCAGTCCAATTTGTCCTTGTCTGTACTTTAACTCTACCCCGTGAATCAATCGATCACGCTCTCTCCCAGTAGCACTAGTTAGTCCACTTGTCACATTGTGCATGGCGCTGCATCTGACTACAGAGTGTGTTGCGCTCGTGGCTGCGTTCAACAGGAGTCAAGGGACAACCACGCGGCTTTAAGAACTTATAAGCGATTTACGTATCAATAGAGAAGACTAGAGAATTTGTCAGTCGGTCCATTTGGCATCGATTCCCACCAAATCGACCATTTATAAGTGACATGTTGCCGTTTTCCGCTTGAGCAAAGGACTCTCTCGCGCGCATTTGGAACAACGTGCATCGCGCGCGGTCTCCAGTCCACTTCAGATATTTCATATCAGAATATTCTGGGCACTTTCGCCATGACACAGCCACAAAACGGATCTAACCTAACGGGGAACTTTACAAACCAGTTCGTGCAGCCGCCGTGGCGCGTCGCGCTCTGGTCGGTGGCGTACAGCTCCATCCTAGCGATCGCGGTCTTCGGGAATCTGATCGTCATGTGGATCATTCTGGCTCACAAGCGGATGCGAACCGTCACCAATTACTTTCTGCTCAACCTGGCGTTTTCAGACGCATCGATGGCCGCCTTCAACACTTTGATTAATTTTGTTTATGCCACGCACGGTGATTGGTATTTTGGAGAAGCCTACTGCAGATTTCACAACTTTTTCCCCGTCACCTCCGTGTTTGCAAGCATTTACTCCATGAGCGCAATAGCAGTCGACAGGTAGAGTACATGCTAAGTTAACATTAAATCACTGTGAGAACTCAATAAACGTTGTTTTAATGCATGCTTTCATTCATTCAGTGTTGCAAGTGCAGGATCAGACACACAAAACCCAGTTACAATATATGGGTCTAACCTTTTTTTTATGCAATATTTCTTATAGATTTTTTAGATTTTTCCAGACAAAAAATATTGAATGACTCTAAAATGTAGTTAAAAAGAATGCAAACATATACATATATATATATATATATATATATATATATATATATATATATATATATATATATATATATATATATATACTTTTTTTATTTTTATTTTTTTTAAATAAAACGTAGGCTATTTTGCCACATCAAAAATGTCAATCAGGAAATGATTGGATTGTTGGATCATAGCAGTGGCAAATTGCTGCGATGTCATGTGAGTGACAGGTTGCCCCGCCCTCGCCTAGTAAACACATCATCAGATAAGAGATGTTGCTGCAATATGGAGGGAAAGCTATTTTGATTAAAAATTAGGAGTGCACACGAATACAAAAAAAGATGTACACAGATAAATAATTTATATAAAATAAACTAATATTCCATTCAAAAATAATAATTGTCCATTTTGATTTAATGGTGACTTTAAGTCACACTGACAACAGTTTTTCAGAATAAAAATAATTTGCCTTACTGCTTTTTAAATAAATAAATAGATAAAAGCCAAATTTAATTTTTGCAAGAATTTTAGCTTTTTTTATTGATATATTTTTTTCTATTTTCAGCCTCTATATGCACTTCAAATCTGTCCTTTGATATGTATTCATGTAGACTTGACAGATTCAGTTAAGATTGGTTTAAACAGTTATTTATGTGTCTGCAGATAACTGTTTGTAACATTTTTCTTGACTGGGAAATTTGCCTCCGGCAGTCCTTCTTACACAGAATGGTTGACTTGAAGTGAATGGCTGCACAATGATTGTGGATCGGTGAGCTCAGCTAACTTATCTACAGTACCTTCAGGGGGCGTCTTTGCAGGTGCTGATGCAAATTCATTCTGTTCATGGAAACCAAATCACACAGTGTAGTTGAAACTACATTAAGCAATACTAAATGGCATAATTCTTAGCCTGAATTGAAAAGCTCAAAATTGAATTAATTCAGTTTTGATAATAAATCAGTGATATTCTTTAAAAAGGGGTCATGGACTGCATTTTGTATTATTTTATAATGTTTCCTGAAGTGCACTTATAATGTTAGTATGATTTCTACATAAACAAATTGTTATCGTTTAAAAATAAAAGGCATTTTTTATTCTAATTTTAGTCCTCTGTTTTAACTCGTTCCCCGTCAAACACAGAATTTTCCATTATTTGTGAGAAAACACTTCCCCGCCAAACACAGCATTTTTTTCCAGGTTTCTGTGCTTTCACTGTTATCCGCTAGAGGGCGCGATGACACATCTTCTGAATGAGTACATAATCTCCTGTTCAAAACACAGGTGAAGAAGATGCAAAAAAACAACAACAACAAGCGATCGTATTTAAGCAGATGTATATGTAAAATAATGTGATCATCAACATTAAACAGCATAATCAAAACTGCCGAAGAATGAGCTCTAGGACTGTGCAAGCATTAGGGGTGTTGATGGACTCCATCTCTGTTTGATCATCGTTCTGAATCTGATCTGGATGTAGTCTTTGACAAAAACATGATTTTCTCAGCTTTTTGTTCAAACTTTATTTATTTTTTATGAAACTTACCCATATTTAAGGGTTAATAAAAAAGGAATGCAAAATGTTTTTGTTTGTTTGTTTGTTTTTAAAAGCAGAGGATCTTCTCTTTCTTTTGATATATATCATGCTCAGATATTCATACAACAAAATATTCTATGGGCCATTACATTTTTGTGAAAATGATCAAAAACCCTGGAGGTGGCTGGCAACTTTTTTTTTTACGCTGGCCGGGAAATGTAAACGCCCACTGCTGTGATTGGATAACATATTTCATCATAACTAACAGTGCAAACACTATTTTAATGTTTAATTTTCAGTTATGTTTGACATTAGAAAGAGTTTCTGCATGTTATGTTGAAGTTTTGACCTTTATCGTTGTGCAGAAGAGTAGATCTTATGGTTAGGTTGTGGATAACTGCATGTTTACTAATATTACAAAGCATGTAGCTTTGTTCAATGAGCAATAACTGTGCTAATGCCAGTGCAGTAACAAGTGTGTTCCTACTTGTGCTGTGCTAGCAGCATACAGTCTATTAATTGTATAACTTAACTTAAAGTCAAATATAAACAGATCATTTCCATTCACTTTAATTTATACCCTTTTTTAAAGTCAACTTAAAATAAATAAGCACATTTCACAAAAAAAAAATTAATTGTTTCATAGTCTAAATAATTAAGGAGATTTTACATGATTTATTCAAGTAGATTCCATTAAAAACAAGCCTTAAAAACTACTCAAAAATATTATTTTTTTAAGTAAATAGCACATACAATTTTTTACAGTGCACGATTACATACATGTTGTGCCATTACTCTCGGGTCCATATCTTACAGTAAAAGTATGTTTGCAAAGCCTGCGCCCAGATGTGACTGATTAACCAAAGAATCCACATTAAAATTAGCCTGGATGCCAGCCTCGCCCACAACATTTGAGGACGGGAAGTTCGGACTTGATCCGGTGGAGCAACTATGCTCAAACCAAAGCTGTTCGGACCAATGAAATTGTCAAGGCGGGCTTTATCAGTCCTTCCAGAAAAATGCGTCTTTTTTTTTTGATTGTTGCGGGCAAAAATCCTTGATTATGCTGCACGTTTTCTTAAAAAATGTGATGGAAAATGTGGGATATTTATGCAATTTTATGCGATAAAATTGTGGGAACTTGCAAAAAGTGCGGTTTGATGAAAAAGAGAAAAAAAGCACTACATCACAGAAAGTACTGGGAATATTTAAGTTCTCATCTTGTTTTATTGAAGACCTTAATAAACGGAATAAGGAATATGCTACAACTTCTGAAAAAATGAATAAATAACTTCCTGTTTTACAGAGGTAGCTATACAAAACAGACATTTGAGTGCTTCCAATGCACAAAGTGCAATCTCTTAAAGGGTTAGTTCACCCAAAAATGAAAATTCTGTCATTAATGACTTCCCCTCATGTCGTTGGACACCCGTAAGACCTCCGTTCATCTTCGGAACACAAATGAAGATATCAGAGCTGCCAACTTTTCAAAAAAACTTAGAGTGAGATTTGGTGGGGCCAACCAAAATTTTGCCGCGAACAAAGCAAAAATTGCAACAAAAAAACAAAATAAATAATAATATTATAATAATAGCTATATATATATATATATATATATATATATATATATATATATATATATATATATATATATATATATATATATATATATATATATATAATAGCTATATACACACACATCACAGAAAACACTCTCTGCATCAGCATTTGAATGGGGTAGTATTGGTTTTTGTTATTGATTTCTTATTTGCCTTTGATAGATAAGGTTGATAATGAATTCTTTCTATTAAGACAAAATGCATCTATATGACGCTTTGTATACAGTATATCCTATAGACACACACACACACACACACACACACACACACACACACACACACACACACACACACACACACACACACACACACACACACACACACACACACACACACACACACACACACACACACACACACACACACACACACACACACACACACAATTTTAAAGCACTATGCATGGTTTTGTCTAAATAGAACAAATTGATTATAGGCTACATCAACCTACAGCATACTTTTACAGGGAAGAAAAAGGAAAATAACTGTCCTGTCTGTTGCTCTTCTGTCAGTTGTGTGGTTCTTTTTTGCTGTGGCTGATCTAAAAAAACTGTGTTGTAGTAAAAAATACTTTGAGTAGTTAAGTTATATTCAAGCTACCCTTTTGAAAATAGCTACACTACAAGTTACTATCAAAAAGTAGCTGGCTACATTGAAACCATGTTTCTTTTTCTTCTTCTTTTTTACAATGAGATTGTTACAAATAACTGAATAATTGTTCATGAAGAATGTTATAATATTTGGGGTTTCAAGCTTCATAATGCAATGTAATTATGATTTCAAAGAGGATAGGGTGAATTCAGGGTTATTGGGACACTTTCCCCCAGTCATTTCAATGGAAAAAGAATCATTACACACAATACTCAAATATAACCTATATCTCAAACTGGCTGCCCAGTACAAAATGGCTACACATTTAACATCAGTGCAAGAACAAAATGTATGCAAATCAACTTTGCGATGCTGTTTGCGAACGTTCGTTGGAACTATGGTTTCAGGAAACACGACTCGTTTAACTATGCTTCTAATGACGGACTTGTGACCATAGTTAGCGAACGACACTTTCGGGAAACGCACCTTCGCTCATTACAGGCTCGTTCTCGTCAGAACCCAAAACGGAATGTAGCTTTAGGTCGCGCAACACCGTATTTATTTGCCCATTTCTCTTGAACCCCCTCACCGAAAGCATGATCGGCTCAACATGTAGATCTATAGATAAACTCATCTTTCAGGCATTTGACCGACCGGGTTGGCACTTCAGCGTGAGAAATCAGGGGTGTGGCGTGTGAGCGTGTGAAACCAATCAAATGCGTGTGTCTCACGGCCAATGCGTGAGAGTTGGCAGCTCTGAGATATTTTAGTTGAAATCCGATGGCTCAGAAAGGCCTCCATTGGCACAATGCACTGTGCACTCTCAAGACCCATAAAAGGCAATAAAGACGTTGTTACAAAGTCCATCTCACTACAGTGGTTCTACAATAACTTTATGAAGCGAATAAATTAAAAAAACCTAAATAACGACTTATATTGTGATGACCGATTTCAAAAAACAGCATCATGAAGCTTCGAAGCATATGAATCAGCAAGTCGATTCATGATTCGGATCGTTTGTCAAACTGCTAAAATACGTGACTTTGGCGATCCAAACCGCTGAATCGACTCACTGATTCATAACGCTCTGAAGCTTCATGATGCTGTTTTTTGAAATTGGTCAACACACAGGGAACTGCTTTGCGCTGTCTTTTGCTGTTATTTTTGTTGGCAAATGGGAATTTGCGTGCTTCATCATGGTTTCACCGATATCTATGTTTTCACCAAGGGTTTGCAGCTTTTCGATGACGTTCATGTCGGGTAATTACGTCACTTCAAAACGTTCCCATGGCAATAAGGGGAAATGGCGGCTCTTGTGTGAAGTAAACAAACATTTTTCAACTTTCTGCTAATATATATGACTTTTTTGCAACGTAAATGCGGGAATTATGAAATCATGCTAGCCCTGCATATATTGCATGCGGAAATAGGCAATTTACGTGGCGAAAGTGCTGCGTATTTGAAAAAATGCGGCCCCCGCATAAATATGCGGACTTTGGCTGATTATGCATTAAATCATGCGTTGCATTATATCATGCATTTTTCTGGAGGGACTGCTTTATACGATGATGAACAGATGATCAACAGTAACGTAATCATGCACGTCACCAAAGAGCGCTTGGGTTGAATTTGTTTAGGTGGTTCGTATATGCATTCACCTTTACTATTTCTCTCAAAAATTATGTTCGTGTTGGTAAGTACTCCATGTATCCTTAAAGGGGGGGTGAAACACTCAGTTTCAGTCAATCTCATGTCAATCTTGAGTGCCTATAGAATAGTACTGCATCCTTCATATCTCCGAAAAGTCTTAAGTTTTATTATATTTATAAAAGAAAGATACGCTGTACAGAGTCTTTCCGGAAAAAAAAAACGAGCGGCTGGGGGCGTATCGTGTGGGTGGAGCTAAAGAATGAAAAGTGCGCGCAGCTATTGCGTTGAGAGCTGAGAAAGCTGTGACATCCTTGCGGCTTGTCATGCACGAGTTTTGCAACATGTGTGTGTGTTTACTCATGGTTTATGAGGACATAATTTGATTTATGGACTGTATGCGATTTAATGTTAGTAGTAGCAAGCGGAACGGTTTTGCAAGTCAGACTAGTGCGTGTTTATATAGAAAAACAATGGAATAGTAGCGCATTTGAATGAACAAGTCGATAGCTAACAACACAAAGACATTTGAAGCAGTTTTACTCACCGCCTGCTTCCACCCTTAATCGCTGGAACCGCTCCATCTTTCAGCGTTAGACGAGCTACAAATCCGGAGTTGAACTGGGCCTTGTTTATAAAACGATCGTCGCCGAAATGCAGGGGTCCCATTAACGCTGCATGGGTTCTTTGGGAAGCCCGTACGGCCCATATAAGGACATTCCGCCCCATCTGACATCACATATACCCCCACACTTTCGCAGTATCAAGATGCATGTTGACTAAATTCAAGCATTAAAGAGAAAACAGTGTCTTCACTTTTATCTTTTTACACATTCATTTCCCACATATAATTGAATGAGGAAAGGAAAAACAAAAGAATAAAAAAGCATGTTGACTACTTGAACATACATTTTGCTCTCCTTTCTTTCTGGCCAGCAAATTTCTCAATGACTCTCTGATTAAAGTCAGTCATCTCAGTAGTGTCATGACGTTTGCATTTTTCAGTTAGATATTTGAGGTCTCTTACCCCCGTTGTTGTCCACAAAACTTCAGTACCGACACTTAGAAATATAAAAAACTGGGAAAGCAATAAAGGGCATTGCTAACAACACATTCAGCCAGCCACCTATGTTTCTCATAACACGCTTGTGGAGCTCCGAGTGCAGCTGTGTCCTGTCACTGGCCTGCTGCTGGATTTGTAAATCGCGCTGGTCCGGTTCGGGATCCTTTATAATTTTTTTCTTCCAACGAACGCCTTGTGAAAGAATTTGGTTTAACTGCTGCCATCTATACGAAAGTGATCATCCTAATAAGGTTTTGGCGTAGTCGGAGTGACTGTGTCGCCCGCGCACTTTCGCTTTAGTGGCCAAGAGTGTAAAGTTGAATGACAGGTGACGAGAACCAATCAGATTGGATAAAATAACACGCATCCAATTCTGATTCGCCAGGGACGCAACGACCTGCGTCCGGAGGAGGATCTTTAAGAACCAATTAGAGACCAGCTTCAGGTCACATGCTGCCCGTATATTTTTAGACTCAGATAGACATACATTTGTCCGGCGTCCCTCACGCATGAAACCGCATGAAACATATCGAAGAACATATAAAATAGTTAACCCATCAAAGCCAGTTTTTATTAAATGCTGAGGCTCTTACTAACAGCCAGCACATCGTATGAGTAAACTATTTTATTTTTATTTCACTTTTATATCATTTTTGTATACATGTATATTTCTGGAATGTTGATGGGGGCGGCGCCCCAGCGCCCTCTATTGACCAGCAGCCACTGAGTATCAGACTCATATCCTGACTAGAATCTGAGTATGACGATGTCAGGCTACATTAAAATGTACCCAACAAACAAATAATGCTCTAAAACACCTGTAAAAAAAAAAAAAAAAAAAAAAACCTCAGGCTACATTCAAATGTACCCAACAAACAAATAATGCTCTACAGAGAGTTTCACATAGTTGAAAATAAATAACCACTTTCCTAACATTAGGATCCTTTGGAAGGTAATGTTATTTTTAATCCTCCATCTCTCTTCTCTCTCTCTCATCTCACTAACGCACCAGTGGGCAGGGCCAAAGATGTGATGTGATAGAGTAGGCTTTTATCTGATTCTACAGAGGTGGTCTTTTCGTGCACTATTACATCATAACATGACAAAATCCGAAACCGAAAGTCATTTTCAGAGCTTGGTTTCAATAAAAGCCGCTTTTGGACTTTGGAGTTATGAGTTCTGAAACTTACAGGATGTTTTAATAGAACAATAACCTCTTACATGTCAAAGTATCTCTCAGTTTATGACCCCTTTAAAGGTTGGCAAGCAGAATTTTTCACAATGAAGATGCACAAAATTAAAATTGCCTTACTTCTAAAGAAATTATTACTTTTTTTGAAAAGAAATTATAAAAAAAAAAAAAAAAAAAGATGTAAACTGTAAAAATATTAAATCGAAAAATGTACTGGTTATTTTCTGCCGCTTTTGGACTTTGGAGTTATGAGTTCTGATACTTACAGGATGTTTTAATAGTACAATAACCTCTTACATGTCAAAGCATATCTCGATTTATGACCCCTTTAAAGGTTGGCAAGCAGAATTTTTCACAATGAAGATGCACATTAAAATTGCCTTACTTCTAAAGAAATTATAACTTTTTTGTAAAAGAAATTATAAAAAAAAAAGAAAAAAAAAAGATGAAAAACTAAAAATGTACTGGTAATTTTCTGCCAGTACATTATCCAGTAATTTTACGGAAATTTCCATTAACCCTTAAAACACGAACTAATGCAATGTTTAATTCAAAATACAGGTAAGACAAAAGCAAGATGGAAAATTCCTTCATATTTACATTGTGTACATTGTGCGCTATTTTTTTTACAGACTTTTTTTTTAAAAAGTGTACAGTTATAAAACGTTTATTTTACATGGAGTGGGTCGCCTCATTGGCTTTTTTTTTACTGTGCAGCATAAAATTCATTTGGCCCAAACTTATTAGATAATGAACTGGATGCGCACCAATTCAATTTTAAATTAATTCTCCTCTCCATGAACAGAATCAACAGAGAGAGACAAATAACTTGCATTTAGCCAGAGAGCTTGTGGTTATATGGCTAGCGCTCATTGATCTTGATCCGTCCTTGCCTCTAATCAGATGAAATCGAGATTTTAAAAGAACAATACAAATTAATGTGAATGAGTGCAACTGATAGGAGAACTGCAATATAGCAGCCACAAGGTACTGAATACTGAATATCTCAGAGAGTACCAGTGCTGTCTGAGACAAGTCTTTTTGCCACAAGCAATGCTTTGGAACTTTTAAGAAGTTAAGTCTTTTTATCCACCCAGATATTTGGGATGCATAATCTGCGTAGGTAAATGCAAAATGTTTTTTTTTTTTGAGAGAGAACATTGCTGCCTTCTCACCCGTTTAAGATGTCATGCTGTGCCATCTAAACATTCTTTTTCTCTCAGGCCCCTGTTGATATTTCCTTATTTTTCCTCTGATTAGACATATAATTAGACTATAATCTCACCAACCAAATAATGCGAAAATAATGCATATTAAATGGGACTTTTGAACTTCATCAGTAACTTTCTAGATATTGACAGTTAGTTCATTACAGTGTGAAAATATCCGTGTATTTAGGTGCTTATGTAAATTGATGCCATCATGAGCTGTATGAATTCTGGAGTTATGCAATGCTGTACAATGAGTGCAAGAGCTGTATATTCGACAGACATCACTCCAATGTCAAATATTATACATTACTTTTTCTGTGTCCTTTCAGTGAAACTCATGTCAGGGAGTGAGTTGTCACATTGCACTAGTGAAAATAATGGAAGCAGCATAACTTTTGATTATGTGTAAGACTGATACCTGAAGCGCATGGTCTGAAGCTTGTGTTTCTCTCAGCTTGAACTATGACTTCTAGTTAAATGTCAGGTTCATCAGATACAATGCTCATTAATATGAATGGAGATCATTTTAAAATTAACATAGCTATTATTCAGACAACGTACAGAACTGTTTTCCATATGTATAAGTTCAAATATGCTTAAAAGATGAGTTGGTGAGGTAAAGAATTGATGAGCTGAATCACTTTGCATTACATTTCTGATATTTAAAGGGGACCTATTATGCCAATTTTTATAATATTTAAAATAAGTCTCTGATGTCCCCAGAGTGTGTATGTTAAATTTGAGCTCAAAATACCCCACAGATAATTTTTAATAGCATGTTAAAATTGCCATGCTTTTTGTGAGTGAGCAAAAATGTGCCGTTTTGTCTCTTTAAATGCAAATGAGCTTTCAAGAAGAGGACAGAGCTTCAAGAGGCCATGCTCCAGTGTCAGGACAATCTCACAGACTGAAAATGTCGGAAACTCTCAGTAGCTGTGTTCAGTTGTTCGAACCGGAGTCGGACAATGATGCCTACAGAGCCAGAGATTATATGTTGCATGGAGATAGAACATGTATAGATTAGTTTAATTACAGTTATAAATTAGGTTGTCATCGTGCTTTTATACACTATTAGTACAAGCCTGTTGTAGCCATAGACTATAAAAAAAATATGGACGTAGTGTCCGTGACGTCATCCATAGGATTCTGAAGAGCAGTTTTGAAGCGTAAAGTAGGGACGAGCTGGCCGGTGCCATCTTGTCAGCACGTCATCGCGCGTCACTCTCGGATAACAGAAAATGGGCAAAGAGGCGAGACATGGCTGGAGCTGAGGTGACGTGATGGCTAACAGACAGCAGACAAACGGCTATCTACCTGTCACTCAAAGCGGCCATGCCCTTAATTATGCAGAACTTTAAGGCTTTATAAAATGTAAACGAATGAGTTATAAAAAAATTCCCCCCTCACAGTTGTCATGAAGGGCAAAATTAAATATATAGACCAAAACCACAATTTGTACCAGACTGTAAAATTGATTTTTTTTTCTGCTGTAAAGTTGGGCATTTTAACATGGGGCTCATTGAGATTCTGCTCCCTTTTGGAGCCTGTCCAGTGGCCAGTCGACGAATTTAAGTTTAAGTCACTTCCGTATTGGCTTCAAGATAAACTGGGGGAGGTTGCCGCTTGGTTGTAGCGGACCCTGTCCAAATGATGGCCAAAACTTAACTGATGCTTCACACAAAAGATGAAGCGTCTGTTTTCACTCCAGAAAAAATCACTGTAAGAGCTGAATAAAACACAGTACAAGAAGTGCGCATTAAAGTCTTAAACACACTCTCTCCCTTGCATTATCATCAACATTCACAGTGAATTACACAAAAACACTCCTTACAACTATCAGTAAACAAATATATACTGACCTTATGCTGTTTCGGGGGTGCTTAATAAACGGCTAAACTTTATATCCGTAAAGCAACTCAGATGAACTATAACAGTTGGTTCTCCCTTTCATTACTGCCATGACCAGTATCGGTCTATAGCTGATCATGAACAGTTGGTACTGATCCATCCTTGTGTAACAACTTTTTAACAAAACCTGTGTTTTGTATTGTTCCTTTGTATTGACCCTCGTTCACAAAGCAGTCTGAGGTAAAATGATTTGTGCAGACATAAACTAATTTAGGTATGTGGGGCGCATTCTCTTCAAAAACAAAACGAATCCACTGCGTCTTCAGCGGCTCTGATGTCTGGAATTAATGAAGACTGTTATGTCCACTCTTACATCCAACAGCAAAACACCTGAATTGGTTACGAGACACCTCGTCGATGCTAATGTGGCAGAGTCCGTGAAGGGGTGAAAATATCAGCGTTTCGACGGCATGGCAAAACACTCTTTTACGACAACTCTTTCTCTAAAGCAGCCCAACTCACCCCCTTTGTTGCATGTCCTCAGAGGCAGGCTTTATGTAAATTTTAGGGTTTGTGTTGTCACCAACCCGGGAAGAAGCTTGTTGTAGTCCCTACCAGCCGTTGTAGTCCTTAAAAAGCGATTTCTGTAAAAGAAAATTGCATTGAACTTTGAGTGTCATAACTTTGCAGATGTTGCTTATACTCAAACAGCAGCATCACACACTAAAGTACAAAAAAGTGAAATCATAATCGAGGATTTTTGTCAAGGTTCCTAATCAAGTCAGTATGATATGAACAGTCGGTGCTGCACATTTCAGTGTGGTATATTCTCGGATCCTATCAGAATCTAATGCAGCCTTATCAAAGGCTTTTAATACTGAAGGATGAAAAAGGGAATATGGTCATAACAAGCTATATTATGTCTAGTTATGGCCCAAAAACCTTTACTAATATTATTAAGTGAACCAGGGAATAAAAACAACAACAACAACAAAATGTGTGAAATAACCCCTTTATTATATGGAATATGTGTTGTTGTTTTTTGCTACCAGACACATTAGCAACCAAAACATAGTTACTGCAAGAGGGGAATTATATCAGACAATGGAAAACCGAATTCAGTTTTAGTGTTCTTCACAGTTATTTCCTGTGCTCAAAACGTCACTTAGTGCTCATGGCTCCAGGCTATATATCTCACAACCCACATTTGCTGTTACTGTGTTTTTGCTGGTAGGCAGTCACTACTCTTATGTACAGAGCAATTGTGATGTCTGCAGGAATTTGCAGTGGGTCAGTGTGCTTGCAGCATTTGGAGGAAAGTGTGAGATTTGTGCTGACACCACTTGCCCAGACAGTATTTTCAGTACAATAAATGTTTAATTTTACTCTCAGAGAGATGGCATTGCTGACAAAAAACTCATTCTGGTGCATTTGTTGGTTTATGAAACTTTAATGAAACTATTATGTGCAACATTTGTTGATGAATAGTAGTGGCTGTTTGGTTCAATCTCAGTTCAAACATTTAGTAATAAATGGCATTACACTCGAATGTGATATAATTTTTTACGTTTAGCTGATGTTTTCCATGAATAGAGCACAAAGGCTTAAAACACTAAAATATCTAAACTTATGAACAGGTGAAGTGAATAACACTGATTGATTATCTCTTTATCACGGCACCTGTTAGTGTGTGGGATTTATTAGGCAGCAAGTGAACATTTTGTCCTCAAAGTTGATGTGTTAGAAGCAGGAAAAATGGGCAAGCGTAAGGATTTGAGCGAGATTGACAAGGGCCAAATTGTGATGGCTAGATGACTGGGTCAGAGCATCTCCAAAACTGCAGCTCTTGTGGGGTGTTCCCAGTCTGCAGTGGTCAGTATCTATCAAAAGTGGTCCAAGGAAGGAACAGTTGTGAACCGGCGAAAGGGTCATGGGCAGAAAAGGCTTATTGATGCATGTGGGAAGTGAAGACCGGCCTGTGTGTTCCGATCTGGATCTGGACCACGGAGCAATGGAAGAAGGTGGCCTGGTCTGATGAATCAGGTTTTCTTTTACATCACATGGATGGCCGGGTGCGCGCTTACCTAGGGAACACATGGCACCAGGATGCACTATGGGAAGAAAGCAAGCCGGTGGAGGCAGTGTGATGCTTTGGGCAATGTTCTTCTGAACAGAAACTCACTCCCAGGGGCGGGAGTGTGGGCGGGGCTCTCTTCCATACCCTCGTACTCCACCAGGACTCCCACGATGACGGATGGTGTTGCCGGCTCACACAGCTGTTCAGATGCGCAAGGCTCAGGTTCCGGTGTGATGGTCCGCTCAGTTGCTCTTGCAGACGCTGGCTCTCTCATCACAGTGGAATTCTGTCTGCGGTGGGCACAGGCAAATGTTATGTGTGCAGCTGGGTGGTTTCTGGCTGGGCACTGGGATGGGAGCGGGGCTGGTGTCGTCATCTGCTGGGCTGACTAAGAAGGCAGATCCGCAGGAGTCCAGCACCCACTCTACGGTGAAGATCCGTCGAGGTCCTTTCCCAGGCAGGCAGGCAGATTTTCTCAACATTGCAACAGTGATAAACGTGTCAAAAGTAATCAAATAGAGTAGTCAGATTATATTACCTAAAATGTGGAACATGGAATGCCTTACTAACTACGATTTTTGTCATGTAATTTGTAAACAGAAATTGACTATATTTTTTAATCTACCAAACCTACCAGTGTACACACACACACACACACACACACACACACACACACACACACACACACACACACACACACACACACACACACACACACACACACACACACACACACACACACACACACACACACACACACACACACACACACACACACACACACACACACACACACACACACACACACACACACACACACACACACACACACACACAGTGTTTGGTAGATATACCAATAGAGATGGTTATAAGTAACACACACTTGCGAAATTAGCCTAAATTAAGATGCTACTCATCCGTGGCTTGTTAGTTTGAAACCAAATGTTATTTTATAGTTACAGATAAACTTAGATTTTTTTCATAAATTAAAGAAAAGTAATAGGATTTGTGCCTTTTAAGGCTTTGAAAAAATTAATGGAGCGGCAAATGGTTTTCATAAAATGTGCCAGCTTGTATGATTGTGGCAACTTAACTCAACACATCACAGCATGGTATAATTAGCTGTAATTAACTTCAGTATATTAATTAATCTACATTTGTGAATGCTTTCTAGACACATGCTGGTATTTATATTCACGACTATTAAAACTAATACACAGTGTACCATTCCATCATCTTTCTTGTTGTGTATCCAAGAGGCCCACATAAGTGCTTTGATATTCATGCTGTCCATATCCTGAAAATAACCTTGTTATAGAGTAATTGGATTTCTAACAAGCCATTCACTGCTAAGAAGTGGTTAAAGCAAATGACCTTTGATCACTCTTGAATGATTGTGAATGTGGGAAGCACATAGGCTAGCCCCACATTATGGAGTTCAGAAGTAATCAATGGCATATGATTACTCAGTGTTTCCAAATGATTAAATGAAGACTTGGAGTGAGAGTTACTTTTCTGTTATGAAATGTTGTATTCACCTGGCAGGTGAATAGCATCCAAGAGAAATGTTTAGCTCACACCTTCAGCAGAACAGAAATTAATGCAATCTTTGATGCAACCTATTATCAATCAGCTATTAGATCATTACACAGCCTACAAATTGAAAACTGCTCATCTGTGGTCTGTCTTTAATGATTTGTCATATTGATGCTATTTGAAGCTTTCAGACTATACAGTATGTGTGGCATGCGACTAATCAGTCATCTGTATGTGTTGCACAGGTACATGGCCATCATCCATCCCCTGAAACCACGACTCTCAGCCACAGCCACTAAGGTGATCATTGTGTGTATTTGGGTGCTGGCTGTGGTTTTGGCCTTTCCACTGTGTTTCTTTTCAACCATCAAAAAATTACCCAAGCGGACCATCTGCTACGTTGCCTGGCCGAGACCTTCAGAAGACCCTTTCATGTGAGAGCTATTTAAATATGCATGCACATTCTAATATTTATAATACTAGTAGTAGTTATCAATAATAATACAAACATTACTATTAGTAATGTTATTATTAACAACAACAACAACAACAACAACAACAACATTAACTCTAATTATTTTCTATTAAGTTTGCACATACAGTAGCTGGTATATGAAAATATTGTCAGCAGAAGTTCAACATTCACAAGTGTTTTGATTGCAGTCCAGAATCTGTACAAGGAATCTGTCAAGTTTGAGACTGCATTATTTCTTCAAGTTATTGCAGATCTGTAAGGTTGGATTCTAGACTAAAATTGTGAATAAATCCGACACCACACACAATTTTGACTTGGATTTAGCCTCTGACAGAGTCAGAGTTCTGGCTGTGTCAGATATTTTGAGACTGTCCTCGCTGCTGATGGATCAAATACGTCACTGATGTTTTGACGCATGCACGGAATCACATGTGTGCTGCCATTGACTGAATTAAGAATGTAATGTGACTGTAATGCAGAGTTAAAGATAGTGATTTTAAATCAATAGCTATAGCGTATTTAAAGTTTATTTAAGCAACGAGGAGTTTTGAATAGCCTATGTATTATTATTTTTATTATTAGGCTATTATTATTATTATTATTAGTTTAATTCTTAGTCCTTTATGAATACAATTTGTAGAATGAAAATATCTATAGGCTTACTATTGTTTTTATTTTTTCCACTCATAGCATGTCTTATGTCTAGTCTTCTTGTGTTATTTTTGCAATTTTACATTTATTCATGTCTGAATTAATCAAATATATATATTTTTTTCTCTCACACTCACTGTGTTATAGCCTACATGACAGATTATAAGAGTTATACTAAAATATGTACAGGTATGTACTAATTAAAATAATATATATATTGTAACAGATTTAATAAATGAAGATGACATGAAGAAAAAGAAGAAAAACAATTCGGTGTCTGTTATTCGACATATACATACATATACATACAACAAATTCACAAACTGTCAGGGGCAATGTGCAAGTAACATATGTATTAATACAATGAAAACAAATCTATTTTTATGCTATAATTAGCCTATACTTTGCATAAAAATAGCGTTGTGCCGTTATCCAGAGAGCACTAAATCTCTGTCTAGGAACTATAGGCAGACTTGTTTTCTTCTAAATATTTGGAAATTTAGTGTATGCCAGTTATGGTATAGTTTGAGTATTTTAGACGATGGTATGAAAAGCAACTAATGAATAAAAATGTTTTTGACTTGACTTGGGCATTATTAGTCATGTAAAACTGTTTATCTTGGTTATAAAAGAAATATATCAAAATCAACATACACAAAATGGAATGGTGTTACATTGTTACCAGCGTGTGCCAAAACCAAAACTTTGTGGGGTTGAGACCAAGACAAGACCAAGACCAAGACAGGGCAAGACCGAGTCAAGACCAAGACCAGACCAGCAGTCCTTAAATTCATCTAAAAGTTCCATATCTACTGTCTGAGAAATGACTTATATTTAATTAATAAATCCAATTACAATAGTAAGACACTATAGCGCAATCAAAATCACTAACAATAAAATTCATGGCACAGAAGTTGCATCTGAATTGGTACAATTACACCTGCATAAACAATGTTCAGATTAATTTAACATTAAAACATTAACATTATTTAACAGTCATGGAATCCTTTATTCAACCGATTTGTTCAAAGCAGCTGATTCATTTAATAACCAAACTTTGCCGAATTAGCAAAGACACAGTTTAAAATGCAATTTTTTAATATTAACTTCTTGTTTATTGAATGTTTGTATAAATCATAAATCACTTGCAATCACGCTTATCATGAAAACAGCTCTCTTGCTCTTGTGATATTGCTGATTTTATTCTGTTATATATTATATAACAATTATTATATAATTGTGGGCATTTTTGAGACAATGCTGCATTGATTTTGAACCCAGCAGCACAGTAACAAAATAAATCACATTAAATAGAAGTTATTGATTGTATTTTAAGCAGTGAGTTTTACATCAAATCACATTAATGATGTTAAATCAGACAATGCCCCAGCAATTTAGTGATATCCTTGCAGTTGTGGTCTTGACTGGTCATGAGATAAAATCCTGGATCCTCTAAGTCTGAGACCAAGACAAGACCGAGGAGAAATGCAGTCAAGACCGAGACAAGACCAAGACCTTCAAAAAATGGTCTTAAGACCGGTCTCGAGTACTACAACACTAGTATTACGTATATATGGGAAATTACATAACGAATAAAAACAGACAAAAAAATTAAGAGACTTTTTTCCTCTTAACTCCGTCAGAGTGATGGATATCCTAATTAACTAGTTATAGTGCAACTTCTGCATATGTTACAGTGCTTCATAAACGTATAATAGCTAATGGATTACAATAATACAAAACTAATGGGGGCTGTGTCATTGGATATAAAATACAAAATGCTTATCCAGTATTTCAAAATTGAAGCCGCCAGTAGGGAGAAAATCATGTTATGGCTATCGTGGTGGATGAACTTAAAAATTAAAGCATTTACATTTACAGACATCAAGTTATACTGCCTACTCTTTAATTCCACTTTAATATATCCTGTTAAACAAAGATGCCATTTGCCATACAGATTTTATAAAATGTTGTAATTTGTGTAGCATATAAAATATAATAGGTCATCACGCAAATACATGTTTAAACTTTCATGACGTAATCGAAACCTATAGCACACACATGTTAAACCAATTAACCATTTCGTTTATTCATCAAACGAGAGGGCATTACAGATATAAAATAACAAAACAAAGCAAAATTGCAATACAGCATGCGCTTATCACATCATCAAAATACACCATCAAGCATGCATGTTACAACGTCAACTACGTATTTGATCATCATGCGACAGGCTGCAGCGAGGTGCACTTGGATATTTTGGGCCACATTGGACTATTCGCAAATTATCTTGGGGTTAAATACAGTCAGTCAATCAACATTCATAAAACAAAAAGTAAGTATCACACAGCGTGTAAATGATGCAGGCTTAAGCCCAATTTATACTTCTGCATCGAGTGTACGCCGTAGCTACGTCGTAGGCTGTGTGTTGCACGCGTAGCCTTGTACGATGTACCCTGACGTGCACCTCTCCAAAAATCTAACAACGTGTCAATTCTACGCGGACCGCAAGCGCTGTGATTGGTCTGCCAGAACCCCTCCCTCAGGGGTACACATGCACCCACCCGGACAAAGGCACAGAAGTATAAATGAGAATCGACGTGTAGCCCACGGCGTAGAGGCTACGGCGTAGGTCCGATGCAGAAGTGTAAATCAGCCTTTAATCAGCCTCTCTCTCTCTCTCTCTCTCTCTCTCTCTCTCTCTCTCCTTACAGGTATCATATCATCGTGGCAATGCTGGTGTACGTTCTGCCCCTGGTGGTCATGGGCATTACCTACACTATTGTTGGGTTGACGCTTTGGGGAGGAGAGATTCCTGGTGATTCATCAGACAACTATCAGAGCCAACTGCGAGCCAAAAGAAAGGTAAGCAGTTCATGTTTTTTGGCAGAAGCAGAAGTACAAATGCAGAAAAGAAAAAGAGAATGGAGAAGAGATGTTATTGCGATCCTGCAAGATCTCGTGGTCGCCAAAGTTTGGGCAGGGAAATTCCAACTCTAGGTTCCTACATTGATGGAATGGCTGGAACACGCACAAACATCAAAGTAAACACACCACACACTCACATTTAATGGGTCATTACAAGTGGGATCAATAAGACATTAGAGAATGAAGTTCTCTATAGAAAATGGAAAGGGTTGGATAGTTTAGTAGGTCAGAAAGATCAGAAAAAAAGATTCTGACGGTAACTAAAATACAGCTCTGTCTGGGGGTTTTTTTTGTACACAAATACTGCTGGCTATATGCTAAAAGAGATAGTGGCTACATGTCTGTCAAACTAATTAAATGTCAATATTTGTTTCTGCTATGGACAGCAACTGGCAGCCCACAAATCTGGCCTGTCAATCCGGCTTGTAGTGTATGTATTTCTTTCTTTTGTGGAGAGCAAAAAAAGTTATTTGGAAGAATGTAGATAACCAAACCATTGGTTACCATTGAGTTAAATTGCATAGAGAAAAAAACAGTTCTCAGAAATATCTTCTTTTATGTTCATCAGAAGAAAAAGTCATACAGGTAGAAATTACAGCAAGTATTCTTAGATATGAAGAAAACAACCCTCAAAGAAGAACCAGTGGATAGATATGTATGCTTTTAGCATTAAACGGTGTGTCACATTTGTCTGTAGTGCTCATTAAACTAAGTGATACTGTAATGAACACATTCTGCGTTTGTTCATATAGCTCAGATACTTTCAGGACCAGGAAAGGCTAAGTTTTCTCTCTGAAGAATAATTTTCAAGGAAGAATGTTTGTCTTTTGCCTTCATCTATTTATGTAAATGATTTAGTTATTTTTCATGTTAACAATTTAAACTTCAAATGAATGGTTCATCTTGGGGTATTTGCACAGAAAAGCACGTAACAAATTATTACCATGGTTGATCAAAAGCACTCTTGACTTAGATAATGTTAAACTGATCAAGAAAAAGTAATCAAAAGCTTCTCATTAGAAAAAAATGGTTTTAGATTGGAAAAATATAGGGGACTTAAAACTCAAAAGCCTAGCTCTGTGTCCAATTTCCTGTTCTTTCGCAGTGTGTACTGAAATCAGTGAAAAACAAATATATTGTTTCTGTAGTTTTACTTCTAGTAAGCTACAGTATGCTTCCTATCGGCTGATGTGGGAAACCGCTCAGGGGTGCGTTTACTGTTCAACGACGCAACTCACTGCTTAACTACCATAGTACGATGCATCGTTGAAGAAATCAAGCTAGTCAAGACTAGGAAAGGAAATTATGGACATGGCATCTGAGGAGTAATTCTCATTTTTCTCAGTAATTTTGCTTTGTTTCCAGATTCAATCATAGGCTCGTTTTTATGTAGCACATACACACATGTGCACTCTTCAAAAACAGAGATCTAAATCTCTTGACAAACTAAAAGACCTAAATGACATTTGTATGTATTCGAAATGAAAGATATAGATTGTACTGAATGTCAGCTTGCTTATTTTGCTCAAGATAAGGATTTATATAGGTTTGCACATGTAGTGCAAACAAGAAACTATACTTCTAACCACAGGGTGAGAGGTGTCGTTCCACACAACTTTGCGATGCTGTTTGCGAATGTTCATTGGAACTTTGGCTTCGGGAAACACAGACTCGTTGAACTATGATAACGATGGAACTTGCGACCATAGTTGGCTAACGATGCTTTTGGGAAACACACCCCAGATCGGCTTCGGATGGTAACTTAGCTGTTGTCATGGCAATCAGAGTGATTAGCATGAGAATCAACAATCAAATTTAGAGTGCATGATCCATTATGTCTCACGGTTGTGATTCTTGTGTAAATACATTGGTGCCACCTCAATGTGCTCTTCTGTGTACCATGAACGATAATCCTGCAGGCATAATTAAAGCCATATGGTCCATTAAGTGAGAATGATGTGACTTACCCAATTGATAAGCTATTTAAGATGTATTAAAATGAAGTGAAAGTGTGCAAAATACTGCAGCTCAACAAAGAGCATACATTTGGGTAGAAGCTGGTCTTGCAACCCATTGTAAGGGCTTTGACGAGGCTCAGTTTGGAATACAGTCGTTTACTGGTTCAATAGGCATTTTATATATTCTACATTCCAATCAATAGCATTCAGAGCTCAGTCTGCTGGTTATATGTTTCATTAATGGATGCTGCGATTGTGCTGGCTTTCAATTTCGATCAACGCTGCATCTTGCTCGCTCCCTACGGCTGCCCCCTCATCATGTTCCTTCACTCCATTAATGGCTGGCATGCTGAATATGTGTATTTGGAGTCGGTTAGATCTTGCGGGTTCCATATGCCCCCAATTTATATGATGTGTAAAGGTGATTATGGGAACCCAGAAGCATGAACATCCGTTAGAATTTATCCTTTAGAAGACCCTCAATTGACTATGCACAGAGTGTTTTTTAGAACTTCCTCATACAGATAAGCCAGCTCGTAAACTTCCACTGAAACTTCATTTGATGTTGTGGTACTTAGAGATTAGTGGGCGGCACCTTTAAATGAGGTAGAGACTATAGTAGTTTTTAATAGTTCTAAAGTTAGAACTAGTTTTTATTTCTTTAATTTATTATTCAATACGTGAAAATACTGTAATAATAACTTAAATTTCAGTATTGTGAGGGGACGACAGCTGAATACTGTTGTGTCCCTCAGTGTTCGTCCTCAGCAAAATTTAATTCAACCATTAGTTTTCATATTTTCCCTTCCAACGTACAACAGAGAAAGAAATGGATAATACATATAAGAAGAGACAATTGAATTCTATCTCACCATACACGGTTGTGCAGTCGGCACTTTGTGCCAGAAGAGCTCACCGAGCCTGCTGAAGTAGGAGCCAGGCGAAGACTGAAGCCTGGTGCCGTACCTTTGCTGTTCCCTTGGAATAATTACTCTCTTGGAGTGAGAACGCTTGGGGTTTGGGAAAGGAGGATGAGACCGGAGACTAAGGAAACTGATGAAGATTCCGATCATATACCAATGATCACGATTACAGCACAGCACCGCAGTCCGCGTTTGTTGACTCGGTTCTGGAAGAAAACCTAAACTAAAACACATTTTTAGAGTAGCCTTTTTTAGCCTATCTCTATTGGAATGTTTGTTTCGGTCTTCAGCAAAGGCTGGTTTGGCTCTGCTCGCGCTTCCGCGCATCCGCGTTTGATATTTACACATGAACGGTTTTCCTCAGGCGCATTTTGCCCATGCATATACAGTTTTTCGGACGTAGGACTTGTTCATCCAACATGGATTTTTCACTTCGCCTTCATAGATTGACTGAGCACAATTAAATATATTCGGTGAATATACAATTTTAATTTTGAGTGAAGACCTTAAGCTATGATTAGTACAATGCATCTTTTTGCATGGGGATAATTATTTGGAAGTCATTTATTGGGCCAATATGTAATGATCAAATTTCACAATTTTTCCCCAAAAGATTTTTTACAGTGTGATTTTTTTTAAACATTTTTTACCAATGACCACGATTACAGCACAGCACCGCAGCCTGCGTTTGTTGACTCGGTTCTGGAAGAAAACTAAAACTAAAACACATTTTAGAGTGACCTTTTATTGTGGTGATCATGAAAAATCCTGCTGTCTAATCAGCATCTTAATATGCCACACCTGTGTGGTGGATGGATTATCTCGGCAAAAGAGTAGTGCTCACTAACACAGATTTAGACAGATTTATGAACAATATTTGAGAGAAATAGGCCTTTTGTGTACATAGAAAAAGTCTTAGATCTTTGAGTTCAGCTCATGAAAAATGGGGGTAAAAACAAAAGAGTTGCGTTTATAATTTTGATCAGTGTATATTACTGTGTAAATACTTGTTAGAAAACGTGCAGTACCAAAGTGCAGTTGGTATATTGATCAAGTGTTCTACTGTCCTGACAGCAACAGTTTACAGGCTGTAAGCCTGTGTCCAAACAGTGGTCTATTACAATCACTATCTGTATTAAAAAAAACAGATAACATTTAATTCCCAGAGAGCAGACACTGTAAACCTTATTACATTGAATCTGATCTCATTCCCCTACACTCAAGTTGTGTGGTCTCTCGTTTTTCCTCATCGACCTGAAGCATTTAGCCCTCACAGAAACCTCTCCTGCCATGTTCTTGTCAGAAACTGAGAAACAAAATAATTGCAACACATGCAATAACAATGCACATGCACTTGGATTTTTTCCTCAGCAGTGGAAACATTTGAATGGCCTACTCTGTTATCTATGGTCATACAGATAAGAGTAGCTGGAATCCGTAACTTTTGGCACACTAGTGATTAATAAACAAAACCGCATACGTCTTGGGGAAGAACATTGTAGCCGGAGCTACTTCTCTCTGTTTATGTCTATGGCGAGTCACAGAGGTACTGGGCTAGCCTACTCCGCAGCGGTATGATCCGAATCAGTCCGAATATAAATTATTATAGGTCTACCTGTATTTTGTCATGTCTACACCTGTTCTCGTTAGTCCCTGATTAGTTCATCTTCCTCCACCTGTGCCTGTTTAGTACCCTTATTGACCATGTGACAATTTATACTCCCTGTCCTGTTCAGTCCTTTGGCAGTTATTGTTCAATATCATGCTGTCTGTATGTGAATCAACAGTAAAACGCTTTCTTGACTGTATCCTGCTTCCTCATCCTTCATCGGCTACCCGTGTCACTACCGTAGTGATTCAGGATAAGACAAAAACATAGTTCGGGAAAATGGATTCATGATGTACTCGCTTTAATCGATAACTTACCTTCACAGTCATAGGTAACTGGATATGTACAACTTAAATCCTTTTTCCCGTTTGCTGGACGAAGCCTTCGAGTTTTCCTGAATAAGGCGGTGTACATCAATGATGTTGACTTGAGGTAAATCCTGAAGGCACCGAGTGTAGATATCTTCATGACTGATTTTTGACAGTTGACCAGAAATGACTGAGCTGGCTTATCTGAAACCTGGAAGTAGCTGTACATATAGTCAGTTAAGCCTGGGAACATTTTTATTTTCATTGTCAGTTCAGATGAAACTTTTTGAGAAGCTGGTGGGTGACAAACACTTATCTATTTGAGAGCTTTGTCTTGCCAAAACATGAATGAATGATGCCCAAAATGGGCAGCCTTGGACTGAAAATGTTCATCTGTTTCAGGGCCGTGCACAGACCCTTTTGAGGGGCATGTGTTGAAACTGAAAAAGGGCACCCCTTTTTTTATTATATATATATATATATATATATATTTGAATATACACACACACTTTTTCTCTTTTGCACACATAAAGTTCAATACAAATATATTTTTAGCTATTCTGTTTAGTGTTATAGGCTAATTTGTATTATTTGGTTAACATGTTTATGCATGATATTGAGAAGAGGGGAAGGTAGAGCAAGTATGAGCCAAGTATTTTTGACAAACTATTTTGAAATATAATTTAAATAATTATGTCCAACACAATTCCAGATTATAAGAAACTATAGCCACATCGTTACTATAGCATATCCAACCTGTATCTGATCTGCCTACCTGACAAAAACTTGATACTGTGAAGGACCAGGGATGTTTGGTCTCTTGAAGGTCTCTTATTCTCTACACTTTCCCTAAAATAACCCAGCACTGAAAAAAAAAAATAGAGTGAAAAGTACAGTTGCCGTGAAAATCAAATTAAAAAAGATTTCTGAAGGACCACGTGACACTGAAGAGTAGCTTTGGTCACAGAAAAAAAAGACATTTTAAATTATACTCAAATAGAAAATAGTTATTTTAAATTGTAAAAATATTTCAAAATATTACTGTTTTTGCTGTATTTCGGATCAAATAAATGAAGCCTTTGGAGAGCAGAAGAGACTCTTTTAAAAACATTTAAAAATCTTACCGTCCAAATATATATATTGCATTCTACATGATAAAATATAAATATTTCACATTGATCTGATTCTGTAATTTTTTTTTGTTAGGCTACTACTACAACAAACCATGTTTTACTACATTTATACAAGACAAGCAGAGAGAGTATAGAACACTGTAGATAAAAAAATAACTAGATAACGAATAATGTGTGCATATTAACAGCCTTGAATAATAACCATAATTTTATATTATTACCTTAACACGATTAAATGTTAATAAATCAAGTGTATCATCAGCAATCATGAATCAAAGATATGTTACCTAGGTGACGACGAGGATCACACTAGTCGCTTTGTGTAAGTTCCAGTATGAAACAGCGCGGGGCGAACAAAAAACAAATGATATGTTGTTCAGATGTTGTATTACTTATCAATATATTGTTAACATTTTACAAAAGTCAAACTCACATGCTATGCAGTTAAGGGGGTTTTGACCAGCGAATGTGTGCAAATGTGCAATTTGTCCGTCATTAAAACGGCGCCGGCGTAACGTTACATTTTTATCAGCAGGTTTCAAACTTTTGTTGTAGCTATAATGGGCAGTTGGGCACTCTGTCTTTCCGGTTGTAAAATAAAATACATTTGGCCAAAATCTAATTTTATAAAAGATGAAATGCTACTATGTATGCACAGGCTATTTAAGTGTAGGCAAGTCTACGTATTGACTAGCTAGTCTCTACTTTTCAGTCTCAGGTGGTAAGTTAGGCGGTAGTTGGTGGTCCCACCACGTCTTAGTCAGACTCAAATTCAAATAAATAAAATATGAGCCTATAGACATAGTGTTTGTTTAATACTTATTCAAACAACAAGATCTTTATTTACCCTTGCAAAACTTCGTCCAGCTGCGGTCTGCTGTGCGGCTGCTGCGGAACGTCAGTTCGTTCAGTCGAGAATGATAGAGGGGGCGGAGTTATGGTTAACTGACAGTTTGAGGATCGTCGAATAATATTTACTCAAGCTCTTTTTAAGAACTTTCATTGGCTAAATATTTGTAAAACAGACAGACGTGAAGGGTGACCAATAGCATTGATTTATAAAAAAAAAAAAAAAAAAAAAAAAACGCCACCAAAAAAAAAGGGCACTTCGGCGTGGGCACAAAAAAGGGCATGTGCACTGCACAGGTTGAGCCCTACCTGTGCACGTGCCTGATCTGTTTTATGTAGTACTTTCGTTTTGTGAGCCATTCTTTGAAATCTAATTGTGGCAAGCTTCTCCGGTAATTTTTCCAATCATGCACTTAAAGGGTTAGTTCACCCCAAAATGAAAATTCTGTCCTTAATTATTCACCCTCATGTCATTACTCAACCTCATGACGTTCATTCATCTTAGGAACACAAATGAAGATCTTATTGATGAAATCTGAGAGCTTTCTGTCCCTCCATTATCAGCTACACAACCACCACTTTGAAGCTTCAAAAAGTTAATAAAAGATCGTAAAACAAATCTATATGAATTGAGCAGTTTAGTAAAAAAATTCTGAAGAGACACAATTGTTTTATATACTGAACAAATTGAATCAGCTGGGGGAAATGGAAGCTCAAGCATGTTGGTGAGAACCAATGAGGTTCATTCTCGTATAAACACAGCATGTTTGAGCTTCTGCAAGAAACAATGAGGTTTGTTCTCATGTGTCAAGCAGGTTCGGTTGAGCTTCTGTTTATGTTCGCTGATCAATGATTAAATGTGAATAAAATTGTGAATAAAAATTGTATCTGTTCATCATAAAGGGATCATATCTCTTCAGAAATGTTTAACTAAAACCACTCAATTCATATCAATTAGTTTTACGATCTCTTTATTAACTTTTTGAAGTGTCAAAGTGTCAGTTGCGTGGCTGTCAACAGAGGGAAAGAAAGCTGTAAGAAATGTATTTCAATTAATCATAAAATGGCCCTGATATGTCACTAGACATTAAGAAATCATGTTAATTTCAAATATTTATATCACTGACAACGGTTGTCCGGCCAAGATATTGTCATTTTAAAAGTGAAGTTGCAGCCCTCAACTGATGTTGATGTTGACATGTTGTGTTTTGGCCTGAAGCGCCACCCTCCACCTATCTACCAATCACGAAGTCAGTAGTGTTTCTGCATTCGGGTTGCCAGCTCTGCTCTTGTTACCACAGCTGCAGCTACAAACTTTTTGGATAAACAATGTCTAACTTCACGAAACCTAAACGACCTCGTTATGAATCAGAAAAACGTTGTGACAGTGTCCGAAATAAAACAAGGATTTGAGATGCCTTTGAAAGATAGAGACGTCTGAAAACGGAGAATAATTTGAAGACTGATGCCAACGTTGCTAATTTTCTCCTGGACAGGTAAGGTTCATCTATGTTTGGCTAACTTGTACTTAATGTAAATGGACATTTCAAATATTCATGACAGTCGAACAAAGTTATGCATGTGCGTGCAAAGTAACGTTAGGTTAGCGCAGATGGAGGAGGTGGGTCATTGAATTGAAAAGGTAACGTTAAGGAATTGTTTGGTAAATAAAAACGGCGAGTCGTCATTGCTAACATTAATGCATTATCAGAGCCCGTTTCTCTGTCATTATGCTGGGACGCTGAGGAAAACAACATTAGCACGCCTATTATGGCAATGTGAAAACGTATTTGAGACAGTAGCCTAACGTTACCTCAGTAAAAATGATTCCTCATTCGTTCATCGCATATATAGTGGACAAAACATGCTGCAAGTTGACATGTATGACCATTGCTAATGTTATTTAGCTTTGCTGTAATTTTACTATAGTATTTTTTCATGTGGGAATGTACTGTCACATACGAGCGTTCATATTTACGATTATATTTGACTATTCGCCATTAGTACATTTTTGCGATTCATAATTATTTCACAAAACATCGCTCTTGAAGCATAAACATAATTAACAGAAAGAAAAAAAGCTTACTGTGTACGACTCGTCACTTGCCATTGAAAGCTCCGTGTAGCAGCCTACCTTCCTGCTGGATCCTGCAGCCTAGCTGGCAACCTCGAGTCAGGGGGAGGGGGAGAGGGATACACCGCTCTACAGTAATTTGAAAGTGATGGCAGTACCAGTTTTGGCCACAGTCCTACATACAGCTCCTTTAAAGGTCCCGTTTTTCGTGTTTTTTTTGAAGCTTTGATTGTGTTTACAGTGTGCAATATAACATGTGTTCATGTTTCGCGTGTAAAAAAACAGTGTTTTTCACACAATTTACTATCTGTATACTGCTGTTTTCACTGTCCTCAAAACGGCTTGAAAGATTTCCCTGTTCTATGAAGTCCCTCCTTCAGAAATACGTAACGAGTTCTGATTGTGCCAGCGGTTCCCGTGTTGTGATTCGACAGCAGCTTGGGGCACGCAGAGCGCACGTTACCGGAAAGGTCACGCCTCTCACCATAACGGGGATGCATGTGCTCAATGATCTCTAAGTACAGCGTCCCTGGGAAAGCCAAACAAAGGTGACTTGACTCCGGGATGAAAATAACAGCGTCTCGACGACATGGCAACAAACACACTCTACGAACGCAACCGAACGCAACACTTCCTATTCTCCACGCGGGAGCAACAAGACCACGCCCCCTTTTTCGCGCGTTCTTGTGGGCGGAGGTTAGTCGACATACTGCTCTACTGACGTAATTAAAGCAGGAAATACCAGGATGTAGTCCTAACCAGCCGTTCGCTGTAGGCTTTGAAAGGGAACTTCTGTTAAATAAAATATCTCGCTTGGCATTGAACTTTGAGCTTTATAATTTTACAGGTATTATAAATGCTCTAACAGCAACATTACACACTAACTAAAGTTTGAAAAATGGGATCACGAAGAACAGGACCTTTAATCAAAAATATATTAATTTGTGTTCCGAAGATGACAAAAGTCTTACGGGTTTGGAACGTCATGAGGTTGAGTAAATGATTTGTTTTCTGATAAAGCTATTGTTACGTACTGCTCCGAGACAGAAGATTGAGGATCCAAATGCAGTTTTATTTGTAAGGGGTAATACACAATTGTAGTCAAAAACAGGCAACAGGTCATACACAGGCAAGCAGTCTAAACAGGCAAACAAGGCAGGAGAGACAGGCAAAAAGGTAATCCACGGAACAGGCAAGTAATCCAAGACCAAGAGATAAGAAACCAGGGAGAATGCTCAGAAATGCAGTATATAACAAACAAGACTTAGCCGTGAATGACAGGGTGATCATGGTTTATATAGGCTGGGGTAATGAGGTAATGAGACCTCGGTGCAAACAATAAGTGATGATGAGTCCGGGCAAAGGATTATCGGTGATGTAGTCTTTGATGGAATGACAGTCCGGTTTGGAGTGCCCTCTGGTGGTGATCACGGGTGAATTGTGATCTCACTGGTGAATTGTGACATAGCCCCCCCCCCCACCCCCCACCCCCCTCAAGGGAGCGGCTTCCAGACTTCCAGCACAGTGCTATCAGGGATTGTTACAGGAGCTGTCAGGTCCAAAGGTTCTGTACTTGTGCCGTATTATGAAATGTGTGCAAAAAATACTGTCAAACATGTCAATTGCATGTTAAGTAACAATAAGTTAAATAACATATTGTACATATGTACATACATATTAAGACTTTCAGAGAACATGGGTTATGGTAAAAACTACAGAGACTAATGAAAGTGGAAGTTGCTTGATCGATTGAAAATTTAACAGATACATACAGAATATGATTACAATTTGTACAATAGCTCAATTTGTAATATATTCAACTTTGGCTGCAATTACCTGCAAAGTCGGACTTAAACTGTACTTTATCTGTGCAGACTGCAGAGTATTTTTTTTTTTTTTTATATATTTTTTTGTTTTTACTATTTTATTTTATTTATTTATTTTTTATCTCAAATGAATTCCAAATTCCTAACAGTACATCACCTTTCTTAATCCAGAGCAGGACTCGACATTAAACTTAAACTTTGTCATTACAAATTCACACATTGTCATATTAGCTGAACACTTTAGGCACCTGCACTGGTTGTAGGATTTAGGCTTCATGGTTTGAATGCCTCACTGAAGCGAGCATTATGTCTGTCTTCAGGATTACTGAGGCAATACTTACTTTGGATTGGAAGAATCTGTTAATAACACCAATCTAAGCCTGAGGAAAGTGATCCTGTGAGTAATGCTCTGATGATTATGGATTAGAAGGCGTGTTTAATGAGTTTGCTTCCAAACTCTGATCATGTCACAATGGCTTCCCTCACTCTGTTCTCAAGGCACACTTTTTTCTAGTTCTTTGGAAGATGTTTGTGTATTTCAGGGATGGTTCATGATCTGAAAGTTAATGCATGTATTTTTTTTTTTTTAAATCCCTGTTCTGTGGGAAAAATAGAATGAAACATTAAGCTATTGATATGTTACCATCAGAAATGTATTTTACTAAGAGCATTTAAAAAAAATAATTTAACCTTGCAGGCTGACATGCATTTGGCAAATTGTACAAAACAAGCATAGGTTTTCAGCAGTGTCTGGGTTGGAAAGGGTACTAGACTAAAAACCAAATGACCATATATCTTTCATGATCATGTCTTGTTTAGATTCATTATCTTGTTCTGTTTAGTTCCATTGTCTCTGTCATTGCCTGGGTTCTCATTTGTTACCATACCATTGTTCACACCTATTCCCTGTTTTCTTTCAAGGGAACTTGGTCTGTGTCGTAAGTTTACGACACTATCTGAACGCCTCTGCATGATTGCATCTTGCATCTTCCTGTTCGCGGGTGACGTTGCGAACAGGAAGGTATAAAGCACCCCTGAACCAAACAATGTCAACTTCTGGGTCTTCAGCAAGTTGTCTGTGTTACTCTGTCAGTCATATTTGGTGTTGTTTGTCTCTATATATCAGTATATATACTGTATTATTTTGAACCAGCGGTTTATCACGGGCATTGATACACACACTCTTTGTGTGAATTGTTTGAGAGTTGTTTAGCTCTTGAGGGGTTGACTGTGTTCATCGTGAGCAGCTGCCACTACGCACACTATGCTCTCGTCTGGTGCTCTTCAAGCCGCTGCTGCTGAGGCACAGTGAAATGGATCTCACGGAGGGGTTTGAGACGGGATCTGTCTTTTCTCTGCCCTCACCCGTGGGTTCCAGTGCTTTATCTCAGGGTCAGGAAGCATGCTCTGCGGTTTCTTCTGCCCAGAGTGAGGGCCCAGTGCTTCATTTATCTTCCTCTGAGGATGTTGATGTACTAAGCATCAATGCAGGAGAGTCTGAAGATTCAGCCACTTCAGTCTCACACACAGAGGAGTCGAGATCATGGAAGAAACCATACTCATCTTATTTAAATGGGCCTCTGGTTTCAAATTATTCAAATATCCTGCATGGAGCTTAAAGAGTATGGTTATGGGGGGATGCCTAAGGTGGAGCAGATGCTAGTAAGCTATCTCTCAGCAGGTCAGGCCGGTGCATGCCCTCAGACTATGGACATTTGCAGGCTATGCAGGCATACCAGGTTGACCTGTTTAAAGACGAGGGGGATTTGTCTCTTTGGGCTACTAAGGAGACGGTTAGAGCAATTGGCCATACTATGGAAGCCCTGGTAGCTTCAGAGAGACATTTATGGCTGAATCTCTCAAACATCAAAGAAAGTGACAAGTCCTTCCTTCTGGATGCCTAGTTGTCTCCCCCTGCCCTCTTCGGCGATGCCGTCAACTCAGTCATTGAAAGGTTTCAGGAGGCTAAAAAGCAAGTGGCATTCTAGCAGGTCCTACCTCGTCAATCAAAGGTATCAGGGGCTGCTGGGCGGGAACATCCCCAGCCACATGCCAGCCCTTTACACAGGGTGCAGCAGAAGCAGAGAGTTGGTTCTCGAGCTCCCCCACAGAAAGACTGTGGGCCCGGGAAAACGATCAAAGCCTCAACCTGGCAAAGATAAGACAGATCTGACGCCAATGTCAGACCTCTGAGGGCAAGCTCATTTGGGGAGGAGTGGTTTATACCTCAGTACATGGTGCCCACTTCTCTTCAGTGCCCTCAGGGTGCCGTTCTGCCAACATCGCCACCTCAGGAGCTTCTGGACGCAGCGGTTCCCAACGAGTCATTATCTCATTGTCCACCCGGAAACGTAGCTCGCTAGGAGACTTGCAAACTCTGATGAGGTTATTAGAGCGGTCAGTTCAGTCGTTCCCTGCCAGGTATCTGCTTCAGGGCACTAAGCTGACTACTCAAGTACAACAGAGACCAGTTCCCTTAATAGACCATCTGACGGTGTGGGAACTTCTACCAAATGTGTCACAATGGGTCCTGCTCATACTACAGAAAGGATACAGAATTCAGTTTTGTTCTTGTCCTCCTCATTTCAACAGGGTTCTGCCCACTACGGTGGATCCCGAGCAGGCCCTGGTTATGGAACAAGTGGTGAAAACTCTCTTAGTCAAGGGGGCCATAAAATATGTTCTTCTACCAGAGAGAGAGTCCAGCTGGTATTTCATCATTCCAAAGAAGGATGGGGGGCTGTGTCCGATTTTAGATCTGCGTCATCTAAATAGTGCAGTCAAAAAGCTGAAGTTCAAGATGAAGTAACTTTAAAGCAAATCGTGACTCAAAAATTGCTTTCGGGGGTGAAGCATACCACTACCAGGTTCTTCCTTTCGACCTAACACTGTCATCTCTCACTTTCATGAAATGTGTGGATGCTGCACTGGCTCAAGGTTATTATAGTTTTGTTTTTTTTAATTAGTTTTTATTTTATTATCGTTTTCAATTTTGCTATAAATGTCAGTTTAGTTTTAGTTAGTTTTATGAATTGTTTTGCTAGTTTTAGTTTATTTTTTAAACACATTTCTATTTATTTTTTATATATTTCGTTTCAGTTTCAGTTTTAGTAATTATAGTTTAGGAGAGTTACCAGAACGCATTGTAGAGACCAAATCAAGATTTTTAATTTCAGCAAAGTTTAATGTTTGCACAGATTAGAGTTTACTCTTATGCAGACATCTTAATAATAAAAATAAAATAATTGAATACAGATTGTTTTATTTAATGCCATGTCAGCATCTAGGGCTATATTCATGGCAAAAATTTTATTACAAAAATACAAATATCATATAAATACAATAAAACCAAGCAAACAAACACAACAAGTATTATTATACAAGATTTTAAATCAACTTATGATAAAGAAAAATCCAAAACCTTTTCATGCATAACCTTACTAAATAAGTCCTTAAGTGAAATAACTTGATAAAAGAGAATTCTTGTTTTAACCCAGGACAGTCCAACAAAAGAGGGGAATCTTACAAAACATGCATAAAGTTGGGTCTTCACCTTTAAGAGTCAAACTATGACCTATAGGCTACGACAAACAATGGTCTGCTATTGAACAAAGAACCAAATAAATGCAATGTTAAAATATAAAAGTAAAAATGATAAATTCCAGACAAACTCATTAAAGATGAAATATTATTAAACAATTAAAAGCTTATTTTAATTTCTTCAGTAGTACAATGTAGGCTAGCAGTGTGACCACAGCTAAAGTCATCTGACTACAGCCAACACAAACGCCTAGGTTACGACTGTAACCTCGGTTCCCTGAAGAGGGAACGAGCGTTGCATCGATGACGCTATGGGAACGCAATGCGTGATGAAGTCATGAAGCACATGTTAAATCAGTCCAATGGTGAGACGAGACATCAGAGCGGGTGACGTCACGAACCAGGAAGCTATATAGCCTGCCCAAAACAAAGCAGCGCTAGCTTCAAGAGTCTGAAGTAGTCGCTTCTGACAGGCACATCGGAGATATGGCAGGACGATGCAACGCTCATTCCCTCTTCAGGGAACCGAGGTTACAGTCGTAACCTAGGTGTTCCCTTTCAAGGGAACTCCCGTTGCACCGATGACGCTATGGGAACGTCTGTACCAACGCCACCATAGCGAGAAGTGCCTTTCCAGTGTGAAATTAAACAAGCAGCCCTAGGACGAGAGCACTTGAGACCCTGGTGTAGAGCCCAAGTCCAGAGAGTAAAATCTGACGAATGTGTGCGGCGAGGACCACCCTGCCGCATCACACACTTCTTGCATAGCCACTCCTGATATAAGGGCCTTAGAGGCCGCCATACTCCTAGTAGAGTGAGAACGAACCGCCATAGGGGAAGGCTGTCCGACTGACTCATAAGCAAGTGAGATAGCCTCAACCACCCACTTGCTCATTCTTTGCTTAGATGCGGAGGACCCCTTATTAGGAGGCCCAAAGCACACAAATAGTTGCTCAGAATTACACCACAATGTTGTCTGTGCGGACTAACACATGATGGCCCCTGAGGTCTGTGAGGAAATTCTTCAGAGCCCGAAAAACTGCCAACATCTCCAGGCGATTGATATGCCATAAGAGATGGTGGTCCCCCCACAGACCCTGAGTCGAGCGACCCTCCAGGACCGCTCCTCAACCCGTGAGAGAAGCATCTGTCGTTAGCATTTTGCGACGACCAGAAGCCCCCAGCATGGGACCCTGGGACAGGAACCAAGGTTTCTTCCACATCACCAGGGCACGTAGGCATTGCCACGTGACCCTGATCATGCAAAAGGGGTTGCCCCTCGGGGAAAAACCCCTGGTCCTGAGCCACCACTGCAGGGGTCTCATGTAGTGAATCAAATCAATTTGATTGATTTGATTTGATTTTGATTTGATTTGATGTGCAGCCGCCCAAAAGGTATCACGTTGGATGCTGCTGCCATGAAACCCAACAGTCTCTGAAACTGTTTCACAATGAGTGACTGGCCTAGCTTTATATTTTTCACAGCTGAAAGGATGGACTCTATGCGTGCCGGTGACAGGCGTGCCTGCATCGACGTAGAATCCCATACCACGCCAACAAAAGTGGTCCTCTGTAGTGGAGAAAGCACACTCTTCTTGGCGTTCAACCGTAACCCCAACTGTTTCATGTGGGCAAGAACGTCATCTCGATGCCGAACCGCTAGCTGATGCGGCTGAGCTAAAATCAACCAATCGTCGATGTAGTTCATAATGCGAATACCCTGAAGGCACAGTGGCGCCAGAGCTGTATCTATGCATTTTGTGAAAGTGAAATACCGGCTGTAGAACCCAGTTTCCCTGTCTGAGTGGGGTACATATTCTATGGCCCCTTTCTCTAACAGAGCTTTCACTTCCTGTTCCATTACCAGAACCTGCTCGGGGCCCTCCACTGTGGGTAGGACCCCCATAAACCTGGGCAGGCGAGACCCGAACTGTATCGGATACCCTTTTTCTATGGTCTGCAGGACCCAACGAGAAACATTTCGCAGTAGCTTTCACGCTGCCAAAAATTCTACTAGTGGTACCATCCTCTCGAGAATTGTTTCTGAACACCTGAACGGACTGCTCTAGGACCCTCCTCGGAGGGGGCGTGCATCCCAGGACCACTACGTTTCCGGGTGGACCCTGAAATACACACTCGCGGGAGACCGCTGCGCCCTGTAACACCAGAGGTGGCAGGGTTGGCAGAACGGCCCCGTGAGGGCAACGAAGGGAGACGGGCACTGTATGATGAGGTGTTGACTGCTCTACTTCGTGGGGGACTGCCCTCATTGGTCTGACACCACTGGCGTCAGGACCTCTTCCCCGCAGCCTTCTTGGAGATAATAACGGTCCTCAGATCCGCTTTACCCCTTGAAGCCTGCGGCAGAACATGCTTCCCGCATCCCCAATCTTTCTGAGGGGGAGCACGAGAAGCCACGCTCTGTTTCTGTGTGAGGAACCGGCTTTAGATGTTTGGGGCTGCTCCCTATGCTCAGCAGCCCCGGCGATATGTGAGCGGCGGGGGAGGAGTTTTTGAATTGCAGCCGCTTGCTTAGCTGCCTCCTGGAACCTATCGACGACCGACGTAACGGCATCGCCGAACAGGCCCGTAGGTGACAGGGGTGCATCCATAAGGAAACTCTTATCCTTCTCCTTAATATTACTTAAATTTAACCAGAGATTCCTCTCAGTAGCCACCAAGGCTGCCATAGAGCGGCCGATTGATTTAGCCGTCTCCTTGGTGGCCCTGAGAGACAGGTCTGTGGCCCGACGTAATTCGCAAACTACCTCTGGGCCAATCCCCCCGCCCTCATTCATATCACCTAGCCACTCAGCCTGGTATGCCTGCAGCACTGACATGGTGTGTAAACATGCTGCAGCCTGACCAGCCGCTGAGTATGCTTTTCCCACTAAAGATGATGTCACTCTTACTGGTTTAGTGGGATATGTCAGGCTTTTAGGGAAGATGCTGTATCAGGGGAAAGATAACTAGCTAGTGTGTCTTCAACTTTAGGCATCTCCCCATAACCGTGCTCTTTATAGTTCATTATAGAGGAATAGTGTGATGTTTGTGGACTATACACTCTATATGAGACCGGTTTCTCCCATGATCTCGCCACCTCAGTGTGGAGATCAGGGAAAAACGGCAAGCCCCGACGTTGAGGTTGTGACCGCGATGGCAAAAAACGTTCGTCTAGTTTGCTTTTAGAACGAACATCTTGTGTATCTGCTGGCCAATCAATATGTAATGCATCAACTGCTCTGGTCACAACCTCAACCAGCTCCTCATATGCGCGAGACTGAGGTGGTGAATAGTCAAACTCTCTCATGCTGACGCTCTCCAGCTCCTCAGAACTGGAGGGCTGCAGCAATGGAGTCTCACTCGGGGCGGAAGAAACCGCAGCGCGGGCTAAGATCATAGATCTATCAGGTAAAGGCAGAGATAAGGCTGGGCCCGTCTCTGTACTCGGTGATAGATCCATCTGCGATCCCCATGACTGTGATCGCCGCTGTGCCTCGGCAGCAGCGGGACTAAAGCCATGGGGAACGCGAGCCTGAGTGCCCTCGCAAAAGAATGCCAGGCGGGATCGGAGCGTCCGCAATGGAAGCACCTCACGTGCTCACAGCCCGTGCATGCTCCTCTCCCAAACATGCACCCTTAAGGAAACGCGGGCAAGGGTGCACACACACTCTAAAATGCTGCTTGTCCGCCACAGTGTTTTTGATTAGCTTTATTTTACTGAACTAGAAAAAAACACTTGAAAAAAACAGTGAACAGATATCACAGAGCGCTACTGAAGACTCAGAAAGCTAGCGCGGCTTTGTTTTGGGCAGGCTATATAGCTTCCTGGTTCGTGACGTCACCCGCTCTGACGTCTCGTCTCACCATTGGACTGATTTGACATGTGCTTCATGACTTCATCACGCATTGCGTTCCCATAGCGTCATTGATGCAACAGGAGTTCCCTTGAAAGGGAACTGTTGTGAAGACAGTGTGATTAAATAAGTGTGTGTGTGTGTGTGTCCTGGTATTCCCTACGTTGTGGGGAAATGTCTCCACACGGGTAATAATATTATTAGTAGTAAATTATTTGTAAAAACAATGATAACACCTTTGAGCCTGTCAATATTACGCAAACATGAAGTTTTCAGTAAGAGTTGTTAGTTTCGTTTAGTTTTTCATTTATTATGATTTTTTAATTTTGTTTCAGTTTACGAAAATGTTTTTTGACATGTTTTAATGTTTTTGAAAATAGTTTTAATCTTAGTTTCAGTTTTCATTTACAAAAATAACCTTGCACTGGCTCCGCTGCGACTCCAGGGCATTTGCGTGTTAAATTATATGGACAATTGGTTGAAATGAGCTCAATCAGAGCACATGACGGTTCAACATCAAGATGTTGTTTTCGCTCATATGAAAGAGCTGGAATTGAGGCTGAATGCCAAGAAGAGTGTGCTTTCTCCAGTATAGAGGACCACTTTTCTGGGTGTAATATGAGATTTTATGACAATGCAGGCACGTTTGTCTCCTACATGCATAAATGCCATCCTCTCAGCTGTAAAATAACTGAAGTTAGGTCCGGCAAGCACTGTCAAACTGTTTGAAAGACTGCTGGGTCTGATGGCAGCAGCAGCTAACTTAATACCTTTTAGCCTGTTGTACATAAGACCCCTGCAGTACAACAAAGTGATGCTTACGACAGATGCTTCCCTCATGGATTAGGGAGCGGTCCTGGAGGGACCTCAACTCAGGGTCTGTGGAAGTGCAATCATCTATCATGGCAATCAATTGCCTAGAGATGATGGCTGTTTTTCTGGTATTCAAAAGTTTCTCCCAGATATAAAAGGCAAATATGTTCTCGTCCAGTCAGACAATATATTGGTGGTCGCTTACTTCAAATCATCAGGGGGGTCTGCGCTCAAGCCTGTTTTACAAACTGGCGCACCAGATCCTCCTGTGGGCCCAGGGGAAGTTGCTTTCACTGAAAACAGCTTATATCCCTGGATGCCTAAGTCAGGAGGCAGACGTCCTGTCAAGAGAGGGGCTGAGGGCCAAAGAATGGAGACTTCACCCCAAGGTGGTGGGTCTCATATGGAAGAGGTACGACCAAGCGGAAGTGGATATATTTGCATCTCAGGAAACGACACACTGTCTGTTGTAGTTCACGCTAATGCATCCAGATCCACTGGGGTTGGATTTGGTCAAGGGTACGTCTGTACGCTTTCCTTCCGATCGCTCTGCTCCCAGGAGTTCTTGAGAGAGTTTGCCAGGAGGGTGCCCGTTTGTTGTTAGTGGCTTTGGCCAACTCAAGTTTAGTTCTCAGACCTGATATCCCTCCTCAACGGCTCCTCTTGGGACATTCTGATCAGGAGGGACCTTCTATCTCAGGCGGGGGGCTCAATATTTCACCCCCACCCAGAGTTATGAAAGCCGTGGGTATGGCCCCTGAGGGGAACCAACTCATAAAGGCTGGTCTCTCAACTGAGGTTGTTGAGACCATTCTTCTCTTCAGAGCTCCCTCCACAAGTAAACTTTATGCTTTTAAATGGAGATTGTTCTCTTCATGGTGCGAGATTCATCATTTCGACCCAGTTAACTGTCCATTTGGTACAGTGCTGGAGTTTCTGCAAGATCGTTTCTCTGCAGGGTTATCCCCTTCTACGTTAAAGGTGTATGTGGCGGCCATAGCTGCTTTCCACACTCCTTTGGGTGGTGTATCTTTTGGGAGGGACCCATTGGTATCTCGTTTCCTCTGTGGCACTTTAATGCTCAGACCAGCAACTCACACAAGGGTTCTGGCATGGGGTTTGGCCTTAGTGCTGGAGGGCCTTTTGGCTGCTCCATTTGAGCCTATCGATGAGGTTCCAGGAAAGTTTCTGACCTTGAAGGCTTTATTTCTGTTGGCCATTACATCTCTCAAAAGATATTTATAAGCCCTTTTGGTTGCTCTTCGTGTTTGGAGTTTGCACCTGGCATGGTGAAGGCTTTTCTTCACTCTAGGGTGGGTTATGTTCCTAAGGTCTCCACTAATTTGGCCAGATCTATAGTGTTGCAGGCCTTTTATCCTCCTCCCCTTCGTACTTCAGACCAGGAGAAATTAAATCTGCTCTGCCCAGTGAGGGCGCTTGATGCTTACATTCACAGAGCTGCCATGTGGCGCAAGTCTGATCAACTCTTTGTATGCTTTGGGTCACCCAGAAAGGGGTACCCATTATCTAAGCAGAGAATGAGCAAGTGGGTAGTTAAGGCTCTCTCTTGCTTATGAATCGGCCGGTCAGCCTTCTACTTTGGCTGTTCGGGCCCATTCAATCAGGAGTATGGCGACTTCAAAAGCCTTGCTTTCTGGAGCTTCTCTTCATATTTTCCATTCTATGTGCTTCGGCGGGTTGGTCCTCTCCGCTCACATTCGTCTTTTGCATAACATTGCACCATTTCAATTTCAATTTTCTTCCTCCCCATATTGCATGAGAACTCTGACTTTCTTAATAATGTAGAACAACCTCTTTATTAAGTAGGGTTTCCATTTACCTAAGTAGACCTGGCAAACTATTTAACAAACCTGTCTGAGATTAATACCAGTTATCTAAAAAGATGTAAAAAAAACCCACTTTCTTATATAAGTGGTTTTATATATATATATATATATATATATATATATCGTTTATAAAATAAGTAAAATATAAAAATAAAATAAGTTGTATAAATATAAAATAAGTTGTTATACAACTTATTTGTATATATACAGGATTAAGATGCCCAAATTTTTCTAATTTTGTTTAAATATATATATATTTTATTTAGTACTGCCTTTGGAAGCAACAGAAGATACTTACATGTTTCCTGGAAAACAAATTAAGTACAATTTACCTTGATCTTCAAATTCAAAAAGCCCCCCAATTGAGTCTCTCAATTGTCCTCAAATACAAAGAAAATGTCATCTCAAATACAGTCACTGCTGGAAAGGGTTCAAATATGTAAAATATGCTGGAAAACTGAAGAGTTTTCAGGCCCTGGAGGATTTTTCTGAAGAACATCGGGCAGTTTAACTGCTCAGGACAAACAAGGGACTCAAGAACAACCATCACAAAACAAAAAAAACAGCCGTGAATCATCCAGCTAACAACACACAGAGTATTAAGTATTAAGGTTCATAAACTTTTGAACTGGGTAATTTTTATGGCTATTTTTTGTCTTGTAGACTATATAAAAATGTTTTTGTAAAATATCTTATTCATGCCAGTACTAAATAAAATAGTAACCTGCATTTTTTATGATCTCTCTTATTTTGCTAAAATTATTCACATTTTCCATCTTCACAGATTCTGCAAGCGGTTCACATACTTTTTATTGCAACTGTATATATATATATATATATATATATATATATATATATATATATATATATATATATATATATATATATATATATATATATATATATACTTATTTATAGTCTATTTATAGGCTATGCAGGAAGTAATGCAGGTCTAATGAGTAGTACTACATTTCAGCTACTACTATTAACTAATATAGAAACAAGCTTAAAGGGTTAGTTCACCCAAAAATGAAAATTCTGTCATTAATTACTCACCCTCATGTCGTTCGACACCCGTAAGACCTCCGTTCATATTCGGAACACAAACGAAGATATTTTTGTTGAAAGCTGATGGCTGAGAAAGGCTTCAGATAGGCCTCCATTGGCATTCAGTACATTTACACTCCCAAGACCCATAAAAGGCACTTAAAACATCGTTACAAAGTCCATCTCACCACAGTGGCTCTACAATAATTTTACGATGCGACAACAATAGTTTTTGTGCGCAAAAAAAATCAAAATAACACCTTTATCCAGCTTGTTATTGTCTTCCGTGTGTGCCTCCACGACGCATGCGCGAGAATATGACGCAGATCCGGCGCTGGGACACATGACCCAGAAGGGATTTGTTTACAAGCAGAGGAAGACACGCCTGTCTAAGCTGTTGGATTCTACATTGATCGTGCTTTAGGTCTCAGCGTAGTTCTCAAAATGGGGCTTAAGTGTGCATTTCATGGATTCCCGAACGCTGGCGCTACGTCATATTCTCGCGCATGCGTCGTGGAGGCACACACGGAAGACAATAACAAGCTGGATAAAGGTGTTATTTTGATTTTTTTTTGCGCACAAAAACTATTGTCGCATCGTAAAATTATTGTAGGGCCACTGTGGTGAGATGGACTTTGTAACGACGTTTTAAGTGCCTTTTATGGGTCTTGGGAGTATTAATGTACTGAATGCCAATGGAGGCCTATCTGAAGCCTTTCTCAGCCATCAGCTTTCAACTAAAATATCTTCATTTGTGTTCCGAATATGAACGGAGGTCTTACGGGTGTCGAACGACATGAGGGTGAGTAATTAATGACAGCATTTTCATTTTTGGGTGAACTAACCCTTTAACTAATCAGTAAGAAATATAAAATTTAGGACTAAGATAGTTCCTTATTAGGTAGCAATTAGGTAATCAATAATTACTGAAGGAGATTGGCATCACTAAGAACTATTAGGTAACTATGGCAAATTATAAAGAATTAATAATGAATTACTAATCACAACATTAACGTGTCTGAGATCTTTTTTCACTCTCAACATAGTCATAAAATGCATCACTAATTACTCAAGTAGTCATTCTTCAAGGACTATCTGGACCATTATTTTAAAGTGGAAAAACTTCTTTTTCACTTTAAAATAATGGTCCAGGTCACTAGTAGTTCCCACATAGTGACTAGGTAACATTTGAGTAATGAGTGATGCATTTTATGACTTTATTCAGAGTAAAAAAGATGACTGATTACGTCTCAGAGACACTTTATAATTTTTGAGTTAGTTATTAATGAGGCTAATCTCATTCAGTGATTATTGATTACTTAACAAGGAACTATCTCCTACATTCGATATTCCTGCATAGTTACTTATTAATGATGGACCATTATTCTAAAGTGTTACCTAATATTCTTATAAGCTCTGTTGGAAATTGGACATGGGAAAACATTTCAAGAGAGAGCAAGTGTAACTGTTATTGTATTTGTGCTCATTTTTGTTTACCATCTGACAATGTGATTCAAGTGAATTTGTAAAAGTGTATGTGAAAGCATTCAGTTGAAAACCTATTTAACATTTCTTGAGTATGCTGCAGATAATTCTAAAAAAAAAAAAAAATTGGAGAGAAAAGCATCAATCCAGCTCTGCTGGAAGACAATGACTGCTGTGTGTTAACTGCAATCACAAACCACACTTGTGAAGTTTTGCTTATCTCATCCAAAGCAGAGAGCCAAGTGCCTGAGCCACAGTACTATCACAATCCATTTCCATCCATATTAGCTTTGTGGCTCTTTCACTGGATATCGGCGAATACAAAAGCCATTTTAACCATTTCACAGACAGAAACCTAGCGCATCTAACTCAGTAATTAAAATTGAAATTTGATTATTTAAATAAGATTATATAAAATGTTTATATTTAAACTTCTTTCTTTCTTTCTTTCTTTCTTTCTTTCTTTCTTTCTTTCTTTCTTTCTTTCTTTCTTTCTTTCTTTCTTTCTTTCTTTCTTTCTTTCTTTCTTTCTTTCTTTCTTTCTTTCTTTCTTTCTTTCTTTCTTTCTTTCTTTCTTTCTTTCCCTGATACTAAAAGATAAGTGGTTGGAAAGGTTAACTTTAATAATACCAGGTTATTTATGGGGAGGTAAATCGAATTTATTCTGCCTTTTAGCCTTTTTTCGGGACACTACTTATTGAATTTAATTTGACGTTGAATTATTTGAAAATCCGTTCTGATTAGTCAATTTACGAAGCCTTTATGTTGTTGCTGTCAATAAAACTCACCTGGGCTATCACACATGGAATAAGTTTTTACATTCATCTGAGATATACACATTAGTAATTATATTGATTAAAATAACGTTTTATCACTGCTGTTACATTCATTTTAAATGAGATATTTAACAGTCTACAGGCCGGTTGCAGCAAACAGCGCATCACTGGCAAATAGTGCAAAGTGAGACACTCGAGCTAGATGCACGAATATTCTGCACAATCAGCCCCTGACAGACTGTGATCCATTTTCTCCACAGGAGCTGTTTTCGGCAAGACTTCATTTTCTCTAAATAAGTATTCAAAATGACTCCAGCACTGTTTGCTGGAATGAATATATCAATGCACCATAATGGCCAGTGTCACAGCCTTTCTGTCATCTGTCATCTCATTTTACCAGGAACTGTTTTGCAAGTCTATGTGTGAAGGTACTGAAAGTGGTTTGTGTTTTTGTTTTTTCTTCTTCTTTGCGGATATGCGACTCCACCCAGATGCTTTTAGTTTGCAGCTAGTATTTATTTTATTTTGACTGGATTTAGTTTATAGTTTTAGATACACTGGACAAAGTGTTTGAACTGCTGGTGATTGGAGGGTGTCAAGCTCCAAAAATGACTAAAATGCACCATAAATGCATATATTTTTTGTCCTTTTTGGAGGATGGTAATGTAAATAAATGTCGCAATGGCAATGTTAATTAATTGAATGCAAAACAGAAGCTCAGTCAGTCTGTTGTCTGGTTTCAAAATAGCAAGAAAACAATGCAAGGTTGAAAGGACAGAAGTATGAGTAAATGATGACTATTTTTACAACACGTTCTCACTCCCAACTCACTCCCAAGCTGACATGACGCAATTGACCTATCGGTAAGCCCCGCCCTCCTTAGTTACTGTTGCTAACTTGGACAAACAAACGGAGTTGCTATATCTTACAATGACAGCTGTCAGTGTGAAAACCTTATCCCAAGATGTTTTTGGACACAGAATGTAGCGTATACCCCGTCCGAATGATGGCCAAACTTTACTGATGGTTTATCAAGTTTGTCCTTTTTCACTCCAAAAAATCATTGTAAGAGCTGAACAAACAAAGCATTAGAAGTGCGCATTAACGTCTCATTCACAAACTATCTCTCTCCGTTGCATTGCCATTAACATGCACAGCAAATTACACAAAAACACTCATACAACTAACAGTAAACAAACATATACACAGACTGTATGCCTTTTCGAGGGTGCAGTTAATAACTGGTAAACATTGTATCTGCAAAACAACTCCGATAAACTGCGTGCAAGCTCTCCCTTTCACTAACCGTAGACTATAATACCCATCAAAATAGGAGTCCTCCTTAGTAGGACAGATAATGTAGACCTTAAACATATCTAAAATTAAATTAATTTACATATAACCAATTTAATATGGAGAGGCACTAAAATGTAGACCTTCGTGTTTTTGACCTACAGTGTTACATGGCGTGAGAACAGTTAGTTATTTCGGTTTGTATGTTAGCAGGGACTTTAATCGTAACTTAACGGGAGTTTGACAAACAGAAAATACTCTCAGGATCCCTGGAATCAGTGTTACAGTACCTCAGGCACGACATTTTAGCATTTTTGTAGCATAAACACCTTCAAACAGATGAGAGCTTCGGATTTTCCAATGTTTCTCTATGGCGCTGACACCTAAAGATGTCCGAGTTCTGGTCCCAGCGCAACTGATACTCAACTGCTATTGGCTCATCTGCCTTCGAGGGGAGGGGCTTACCGATAGGTCAATTGGTCACAAGACATACGAGAGCCAATGCAATTTTACTATCAAAGCTGATGGAACGCTTCTTTTTTTGAATGTGTGCATGATCATCGGTTGATGGAGACGCTGATCGCTTTTGGGGATTTTCTTCACACAAATCAGTCGTTTGGCCTCAGAACACTTGGAATATTTTAATACTTTTTGAATAAATTGTGCCTGCAGTCATACCTGCCTGTTATATCCTGTGTTTTATATCATATAATACACAAATGGGTAGGTTTAGGGATGGGGTCAGGTTACGTTTCCAAACTTGACTAAAATAAATTTAAATAAAATTCTGCTGGCTAATTAAATTGAGAATCACACTCCAACATACCATAATGGCAAAATCATAACCCAATATATAATTTCATCATAATGATAACATTCCCATGCCCAACGCGTCTGTGTATGACGCCAAAGGTTTCTCATTGAAATCAATGGAGTACCCTGTGCGTTAAAAAGTGAGGCGGAAGGGTCCTGAGTCAATGAGTTAATATGTGACTAGTTGGGAGTAAAAACTTGTAGATTTTTATTGTTGGCTGAATTATTCCTTTAAATATCAGTTGCACAGCAACACAATCTATGGTGTTAAACAGTGGCCTGGTAATATATGCCAAAAACATAGGTTGTGACTACAGCTGGTGAAGTTTATGAATTTAAATCAGCTGGTTATAATGCACATTGTCTGAGCTTGAACGTCGATAACATTTTTTGACACATATGTTGATGTCATGGGCCTTATCCTGTGCATTGATATATTTTGACAGCAGTGATTTAAATTGTGTCAATAGATGATGGATAGATCTCTTTCTAAATCATAATTCTATAAGAAGTGATGTTACTGATAATGACAGAAAAAAGTGACGTTTGTGAAATAAGTGAAAAGTGAAAAAAGTTTCAGTTCACATGCTTCTGTTTGAAAATACCACGATTCCTCTGTCAAGCAAGCATTTGCTTTATCAATATTGATTAGGGTACGAGTGAGTGTGTCTGCTGAAGAGTGAGTTTATTTGCCTTACTGACAGTCTGAGGTAAATAAACTCTCAGTTGTCAAATTTGACAGCCCAGTTACTCAGCAAGTAATGATGATTATTATTGGTTTTAATTTTCATGTTGGCCACTGATGTGTAATATAGTGTATGGCTTACTCTTTCACAGCTGCACATTTATTATTAATAATATTTAAATCATGAAAACTCTCTGAATAGTTTTAACATGTTAATGGATATAACAATGTTCATTTATTTGGTCTTGGCATACTAGGGGCCAGATTCACTAAACAGGGCCAATTAGCATGAGAGCACAATTTCATAAAAGCACAGATGGGAGTGGAAAGTTCTGCACGTGATCACTTGATGACGCGCAGATTAAAGGGAGGGTGGGGGGGGGTGTCTAATGCTATTTCGTGCATATATTTACATGCATTCTGACTTGTTTACACTGTTAAAGAGTTGGATTCTCATGCTAAACATGGCCAAACTTTCAAAAAATGTGTTGGATGTATGACGGAGTATTTCGAACAAGTTTCTGAAAGTTTTTTTTTTTTAGTATGGCCCTGTATGACGTCATAAAGGGCGGAATTCCTTGTATGGGCAGTTCTCCAGGATGAGCACGAGCATACATCAACCATAGCGAGAGCAAGAGCAGGCCATCAATGAGCTTTGTTCGGGTTACGGAAGCGCTGTCATTTTGTTTTTAGACCACGAAATCAACAATGTCACCAAAGAAGTGTGTTTCTGGTTGTGAGGGAAATATATCCTTGTTCAGTTTCCCATATAAACCTGGAAGCTTTTCCGGAGCAGCAATGGAGTTCTGCAATTGTGTTTGTTTGTCCCAGGTCATGAGTCGAAAACGCTGACGGTGAGTGAAACAGCGTCTCGCAATCGGCGCGTAAGTGCATATAATGTCAACAACACAAATGTAGTGAATAGAAGTTATCCAGAGAGGGATAATGCCATAATGTATTGTGTGTGTTTGTCATAGGTGTGTGTGTGCTCGTTTTTTCTTAAGCTCCGCCCACGGCACTCATTCACGAGTTTGGCTGTTTTCAGAAAGAATCGGTACAGTGTTTCTGTCTTTTATAAATATGATAAAACTAAAGACTCTTCGGAGATATGAAGGATATAATACTACTCTATAGGTACTCAAGATTAACATGAGATTGGCAGAAACTGTGTGTGTTATGTACCCTTTAAAGAACACAGAAGTAGCCAGATCATTTCCATAATGACCAACGCAATCTACCAAGAGCAGCGCAAATTAGCGTAGGGTCGCAAACAAGAAGAACTGCTGATAATCAGGTGGTGGGTGATCTACTAAAATCACAGGCAAAAAATGGGTTAAGGCATACTTTTTTGGGGCGTTAAATAATGGCGCAAATACCAGTAAATTGACTAGCGCAAACCTTAGTAAATCACCTTGCGTGATTCATTTAAATACTCTCCTTCCATAATTTTTGCGCCTGAAAGGGAAAACCCTGCAAATGCATATGCAATGAGGTCAGCCGCAAAAATAAGCCTGTACACACCTTTTCAGCTCTATTTTTTTACTAAGTGCAAACAGCACCTCGGTATTGTTGTACATTATTGTACACTTTTTTTGTATTGTTGTACATTAACAGGATGCAATAGTATTAACAGGATCTAGTAAATGTGGTCATGAGTCTAAAAAGTATGGACGTGCTACTGCCAGTTTTTCAAATATAGATACGAAATATTGCAAATGCAATTGCACTTCATACAAGTTGAACCTCGCATATCTTTGATATCAGAACATGAGGACGTGATTCCATCAGAGATCTCTACAACCTGTCAACTGTGGAAACCCAAGTCAGATTCTTCCTCCAGTGTACCAGAGTATGTCCATTTACCCTTATTAGCTGATAATTCTGATTATGTTCAATATGGACACATTTCTACCATAGCTCTGCTCTAAGAAAACCTAGCGATCAGGTGTTTTTAATCTCATCTGAAATGATATTAATGCATTAGAAGAAACATGCATTATGTAATCAGATTACTTTTTGATCTAACAAGTAATGCATTACATAATCAGATTATGTTTTGAAGTTAATGCAAATTACGTTCTAATAACACAAATACATTTATTTACAGTCAAAAAAAATTACTGCAAATGAAGTATTTTCAAAAACAATAGTTACAGTATTAGTAAGAATTGTAGCTGAAATATAGCTATTGATGCATGATGTCAAAATGTAGTGGACAGATGATTAATCAGATTTTTCTATCTATCTATAGAAGGATAGAAGGAATGCATGGATATTTCTGGAGCAACTTGGCAGTTCATCTTGGTTTGGAGGGGAAAAAAATAAAATTCAACGGCTTGCCACTTGATGCACAAGGGTCCACTGTAGAGGTTGGTGTGCAACTATGCCATTAAAACCGCACTGTGGCGGCACTGTTAGTGGGTAGCACTGTGTTGCCTTACAGCAAGGAGGTCCCAATTCGGGTCTTGGCTGAGGCAGGAGGCCTCTCTGTGTGAAATTCGCATGTTCTCTCTGTGTCTGCGTGGGTTTCCTCCATGTGCTCCGGGTTCCCCCCCATTCCAATAACAGCTGCATAATTGAATTGGAGAAGCTAAAATGTCCATAGGTGTGAATACGTGTGTGTGAGTCCTGAGCCATGGGGTGGGTTGGGGAAAGACCTGGCGACATAACCCGGAAAAAATCATCACTAAGAAAATTCAGTCCATACCAAGAAGAGTCATATACAATTAAAATGGTTAATGAATGATTTCTTTATTAAGAACAATTTTATATTTTATGTTTAAAACAAAACAAAATAACTTAGCAAAATGCAGTGAAAGATATTTTTAAATAATATGGCTAAGGACAGAAAGAGGCGGTGCCGGTGACCCTGTGGCATTGCATCTTTTTGAGTTCATCTCCTGTTTGACCTTTTAAACACAGTCTTGCATAGTAATTTGTATTTGTACTTCCTCATGTTGACAGAGAGCACAAACCTTGGTTGCTCATCCATCACGAGACGCTGATCCAAAACTGTCTCTTTTTTTAAAATGCCACTTCACAAAGATTTTTGAATAATTCATATATAAATCTAGACGGACATATATTTTAAAACTCAATTAGGCGGTGGGTTGTATAAACAGCTGCCGCTAATCGACTTTGTATTAAATAGTCTGATTTTGGGTTAACGTGACCCTTTGATTCATATGGATGTTTTTGTACACTACTTAAAATGGTATATATTGGTTGGGCAACCCAGGCTCAATGAAAATACTTGCCTGTGGCCAGGGACGTGCAGACATTTTGGGGGGCAGGGGTTCAAGTGGAAAAAAAGGGCACTTCTCATAATTATTATTATTATTTTTTTTAATTATAAAACAAACGTTAAATATATTAACACAACTTCCTTACCAAATTATTTTAATTCCCTCACACTCATGCAATTGTTTCACAAGCCCTATTCGGACGGTAATTGTTTCTCACATGGAAGTCAATGCATAAATTTGCATGTCACCTCAGTGATAAAACTCGTGCATTCGGATGGTGATTTATTCACGGTGGAGGAGCGAGTTTTTTGATCCTGCGCACCTGGGAACGCGCCACTCACTTGGTCAATAACATGATTGTATGCTGTAAATAAAATGTCATATGCTTGGCATAATAAGAATAAATGCATATTTAATTGAATAATTGGAAAATAATATCCTAATTATTATTTAATGATTTCAATCTGTTTAAAAATAGGAAGATATATAGGCACACATTATATTTAAAATGGTTTCCTATCTTGTATTTAATCTCAAAATAAAGGATGTAATTTTGTTCCACATGGAAATGAGCTGAAATAAGTGAATACAGCCTCTTATTTACATGAGGTAAACATAATGCTGCTTGGTTATTTTAACATATATAATTGCTGCCGTAATAACAGCCCATTTCAAATGTTTATGTGCTTTTATTCTTTTTATTTTTTGAGCGGTGATGAAATATATTGCTCTTTTAAATACTTGTCAGCATTTCAGTAATAAAAGGCTAGATCTTTAAAATGCATCCAAATTACAGCAAAGCGCAAACGTACGGTGCTCTGCAGTGGTCAAAAAGGATATAAACAGTGAATTTTGAAGTGATATATTCTTGAAAACTCAGAGATGTGGATTTGGACGGCAATTCAATTACCACACAACCTTGGTGTTTCTCAAAAAACAATAGGTAATTCGGCCTGGGATTTTTACGTGAAAAACACTGAGATTCTGGATTCGGACAACAATAAAATCACTGACTAGCCCCTGTCAATGATAAAAATACCTTATGACCCCACGAGAAACAATTACCGTCCGAATATGCCTATACTTGTACAGATTTCTTCAAAATAATCAGCTCACCATGGTCTTCTTCAGTATTCACTATAGGTTTGAGCAGGCAACAGCAAATGAAACATGAATGTTTTCTGCTACTAGTTTCAAGTATAAAAAGTATACAGTATGCTGCTAGTTTCAAATAAAATATATTTCATTACCATAGAATTATAAGGTTCATTTTTGTCAAAATTGAGTTATTCACATATTCTTATTCCGTGACAACTTATTTACATTATGTGATGTTTTTTTTTAGGTTGTGTACATTTTAAGACTTTTTTTATTTAGAAAAAAAAAAAGGTTCTATCTACAAAGTCGAACTCTAAGTTGGTATTATAAGATTCTATTTGTGAGCCAATCAGCACTTCAAATGAACACAAGAGGACCAATAGAGACAGAGCGACACACGTCATAATCTGAAGACCACGCCCACCGGTAAGTGCACTGCTGTACACTTTGTCACATATCCGCTTTTAGACATTGTTCTGTTTTTTGTTATAAGTCCGAAATGACAAAAATGCAAAGTCAATGGAGAGCGTTGGATTGTTTTCCCCCCGGTGTGGGCGTGGCCTAAATACACTCTGTCTCTATAGACAACATTTAAGCTTCCATTTTATCCATCTATAATGGCTTATTTTCCTCTTTAGCCATTTCCTTGAGGGAAAATATCTTTGACGCTACAAACCAGTTTAAGCTTGACTTTTTGAATTTTTTTGTAACAGAAGGTGAAAACTTCTTCCAAAAATAGTCCAACGGAAAAGTCCAAAAATAGTCCAATGGAAAGACAAAAAAATGAATCCAGAAATAGCCCAATGAAAAATTCCAAAAATATCCCATGTAAAAAAACTACGGAAAAAATTATGAAAAATTTTCAAAAATTGTCCACTGAGAAAACACAAACAAACAATAAATAAGGTCCAAAAACAATCCGAAAGAATGGCAAAAGGTAATCGTCAACTTCATCAAAAGAGCTTGTTGATTCTTGCTATTAAACTTGCTCCTGGAGAAGACACAGCTTATCAATAGGTCTTTCCAGTATGTTGGACTTTGTTTTAACCAAGACCCGACGAACATGTCCTCTTTTGTCAGGTAAGGTCTTTGTGATCAGTCCGATAGGCCATGAGTTCCTGGGTGGTGTATCGTCCACTATAAGAACTATGTCTCCTGGCTTAATAATTTTTTTCTCACTTCATGCCATTTCTACCTTTCTTGCATTAATGGCAGATACTCTCTTCCAAAATAGATCACAGATATACTGGACTCCGTCTTGAATACGAGTCGTTTTTATGAACAGTCCAGGTGGCAGAATAGGTTTTCCTTTCTGCAGTAGGAGATGATTACAGGTGTGAGAGGCTCTGGATCTGTAACATCATCAGATATGGTGGTAATAGGAGGACCATTGACTATAGCTTCTACCTTGCAGAGTGCTGTCTGTAGTCCCTCTTCATCTAAGGTTTGTTGTTTTAGGACGGAATACAGAGACATCTCCATTTTACCTGTTCCAAAGATCCCCATTTACAAATTTGTGAGGATTTTGATATTGTGCATCTAGGGTCTCTGTCATTTTCATGTATGAAAATATATATCATTTTTGCTTATGCAAAATCTTTGAAGCACAATATCTCAAAACTGCTCAGAATGCAGATAAAGCCTTATAATTCCAAGATGGCAATTTTGCTTCAATGTCTTCTTTTACTCTGATGTAAAGAAAACTTTCAAAATACACATTTAGATGGTGTTTGTTTTAAGCCTACTACCTATCGTCTGTTTGCATCTGTAGATTTCTTCTAAATTGGCTGTCTCCCTGGGTTGCAAGGCGTTTTGGTTTGAACATTGGGGGGTTGAATTGTAAACCGTTTAACGGGGTCCCAGGGCATATGCTTCCTTGTGGTTTAGTTGTTTGCCTTTCGCAAATTGTCCACACATGCAAAGTTGTAATCGACTTTGATTACATGACTGCAATAAAGTAGCCCATAACAATCACTTGTTTACCAAGTGCCATGAAGACAAACCATGTAAATTTTTTCTTATGAACATGTTAATTTCGTGTCATCTGAAAGCCAGGTTTTTCCGAATATCTGTCATTATGAGCACATTTTACATGGGGAAAACCAATAGTTTAGTCAATAATTCAAGAAGGTTCTTGTCCTTGGCCTTATGAAAAAGTAACATGGTTCTTGTAACTGTTTGTAACTATGGCATTTGTTACAACAAGCATAAAAAGTAATGGTTTCTATTCAGATTTTCAAAATCACAGTTCATCATTTCAGATCATTTAACTCGAGGCGTCTGCTTTTAAGTTCTGTGAGGAATAAGCATAGACCGTAAGAATAAGACACGCACCGTGTCTTCAACTGGAACGCCATACCCCCTCGAAATTCACTCCCCGGACTCCTACCCCCCGCGAACCCCCCCCCCCCCCCCCCCCATTTCCACCCCTGTCTATATCAGTGTATTGGTCAGCACTTTATGTCGGCCCATTGACCATTTTTCATTCCACAACCTTAAAAAAAGATCTCCAATCTCTATTTGCCACGGTTGTCTAGTCCCTATCCAATCGCCAATCACCAAAAGGACTTCTTTTTCAGTGAGAGTGCCCTTGTCTTTTCTCAATCTTTGTACTGAAGAGACAGGGTGAGATAAGCGAAAAAACAAAAGAGATATGCTGTTATGGTGCCAAATGCAGTGCACTTCCTTCAGCTCTCAGTATGCAAGAAGCTTCTGTCTGGAGACGTGTCTTGAGAGAAACATTGGCTTGAAGGTGAGCTGGAATGGCAATCATATAAGCTTTCCTTTTACCCCAGGACACCTTCTCAAGTCCACCTCCTGCTGAACCGTTGATCAGACACTATATATGTCTGTGTCTTTGAAATGTGGGATAAGGAATATTTTTAATGCATCTTTGGGAAAAACAAAGGAAGGTATTTGGGGCTGGAATACTGATACAATGCCCACAGAAAAATCATAATATGAGTTCTTTGAAGAATCTGAATTCCAAAATGATATATGTATTTTATGTGTCATCCACGTAGTGTCTGTGAAACACACCTTGTGTAGTCCTCTGATCTTTCCTTTGATGATTTGTTTCACAGTTAATGATTTATGATGGACTGGCATCATATTTGCTATGCTCATTATTAGGGTGTCTGACATACAAAAAATGCCTTTTCTATTGCAAATATATATATCTTGATATTCATATACAATATTTACTCTGAAATGATTTTTTTCAATCAAAAGTGTTTTTATTTTATTTTATATATTAAAGGGATAGTTCACCCAAAAATGAAAAGTATCCCATAAGTTACTCACCCTCAAGCCATCCTAGATGTATGACTTTCTTCTTTCAGACAAATACAATTGGCGTTATATTAAATAAAAAACACCCTGGCTCTTCCAAGCTTTATAATGGGATTGAATAGTAACTTGGATTTTGAAGCCCAAAAAAGTGCATCCTTCCATTATAAAAGTAATCCACACAGCTCCAGGGGTTAATAAAGGCCTTCTGAAGCAAAGCGATATATCCATATTTATACATTTATAAACTATAATCACTGGCTTCCGGTAATGGCCATATGCGCGTCGAGTTCCAGCGGAATAATTCTTTCTTTTTATATATAACTCCGATTGTGTTGGCTGGAATAAGAAAGTCATATACACCTTGGATGGCTTGAGGGTGAGTAAATTATGGGATCATTTTCATTTTTGGGTGAACTATCCCATTAAAAAAATATTAATGTATGTTTTAAAATAATATTTTAATATTTTAATTAATTCAATATATATATATATATATATATATATATATATATATATATATATATATATATATATATATATATATATATATGTATATATTTTATTTAAACGTTTTAATGAATTTTATTTATAAAAATTCCATACACCATCTTATTGAAGATTTTTGAGTAATAAAAAAGAACTGTTGACTCAGAAATAGATCTTACCAATTCTAACATAGTTTTTGTTACCTTATCAAGATTCACTATTAAAACATATCTGAATGCATTCATACTCATGATTTGCAAGATAATGACACATCGTTCTGGGAAAGCACATTAAAAGTCATGATGTTGCCTAATTTATATTGCCAGCAACAACATCATTTTTGATGTCACCCCGCCCTACTCATAATTACACATGATTCCACACAGTTTTTTAAGCCAAAAGGTTATTTTTTTACAAAATAAATAATAATAATAATTACATTTATATAGCGTTTTTATAGGCACTCAAAGCGCTTTACATAGAAGGGGGGAATCTCCTCAACCACCACCAATGTGCAGCATCCACCTGGATGATGCAACAGCAGCCATATTGCGCCACATACCAGCAGACCGAGTGATGAAGTCAATCGTATATATATATATATATATATATATATATATATATATATATATATATATATATATATATATATATATATATATATATATATATATATATATATATATATATATATATATATATATATATATATATATGGGTATGATTAGGAGGCCATGATGGACAGGGGCCAATGGGCAAATTTGGCCAGGATGCCGGGGTTACACCCTTACTCTTTATCGAAGGACATCCTAGGATTTTTAATGACTACAGAGAGTAAGGACCTCGGTTTAACATCTCATCTGAAGGACGGTGCTTGTTACAGTATAGTGTCCCCATCACTATACTGGGGTGTTAGGACCCACACAGACCACAGGGTGAGAACCCCCTCCTGGCCTCACTAACACCTATACCAGCAGCAATCTAGTTTTCCCAGTTGGTCTCCCATCCAGGTACTGACCAGGCTCAACCCTGCTTAGCTTCAGTGGGAAACCAGTCTTGGGCTACAGGGTGATATGGCTGCTGGTAAAATACCCCAATACTGTGTGCAAAAATAAACAACTTTAACTTACAGATGCTGAGAATACAGTTCTGTCTGAGTGTAAGCCTGTGTGCTTATCCTGTTCCTGTTGCAGTGTGATAATTGACTTTCAGACCAGACCATATATTGAGAATTAACTTTTATTCTACATTACACGGACTCCATTTCTATAGTCAAAGATTTCTGCTTTGAAAACAGCTCAAATGTAGACTTGCAGAAATGACACACATTTTTTTAACAATCTAACCCTAATGATTGGTCAAGTTAACAATGAAATTAAAATCTTCATTACACTGTGACAGCATCACAAAATAAACCGTGTGAACATACACTGAGACTTCTGCTAGAAGAGCGATGGACATGTTGACTAGTAATTGATTATAATCTTTTTTCCCCCCAGCTTTTGTGCACTTGGGAGGAAGCTTTGACTTTTGACATTCTAGTGTTCTCACAATACAATAAATTCTTATCTTAAACGATCAAGAGAGAAACCTGGTTCCTCAAGAAATTACCATTTTAATATGAATATATCGATGGCAAAATGTAGTAATGATTATTTTCACATATTCATTTGTCCATTTATTGATTCTTTTATTGATCTCTGAGTTGGAGAGATCTTCAGATTGAAGAGTAACAAAGCTCCACTCGCTGTCTATGTGGGACAGCATGAACAATGCAATAAAATTCATTAGTGGAGTGAAGCAAGAGGCTCCTCCAATCAGACTTTGTGATGTGGCTACAGAAACATTTCACCTCTTGGAGGATGGGAAATGGATTTGTTATGGCAGAAGTCCCTGCAGGGGCAGAAGGACCCTTGCTTGAAGAGAGAGTGGATATTTTGAGGACCGAACAAAACTGACAGGATGGAGAACTGCACAGATCTACACACAACACAGTTTGACAACTGACACAAGAACGGTAAAAGCAGCAGAGAAGCTACGATGATTTTTCATGAATTGTGGCAATTAGAACTTAGACAACATACAATTTTCAGGAAAACGTATGCCATGTTTGCTGAACAAAGAGGAAGTCAGAGAAGACCTCATGTGGTGTCCTTGTTCTGTTGGAAATGTGTTGCCTGGGGTTTTCTTTCTTGCTGCAGATGCATTGCTTGCCCAGAGTGTCAAAGCCTGTTGGTTGCACGGACAAGATTTTGGCGTCCTGACATTGTTTGGTGCTTTTGGGTATGATGTTTGCTGTGGGATTTGAATGACAAGCAATGTCTTCATGAATTAACATAATGAATAAAAACACAGCCGTAAAATTGTTTGTGATATGATTGCTCCTTCACTGTTCTCTTTGTTTTTGTATGCGTGAAATAAGGTCAGTCACAATGTCGCAATGGCTAAAAGCTCTCTTTTTTCCAAAACGTTCTCACTCCCAGCTCGTTACATTTTGACGCTCAGGACCCCACAGCGTCACTTTTTTAAAACACAGGGTACTCCATTGATTTAAATTAGAAATCTGTGGCGTCATACACAGATGCGTTGGGTCATGATGAAATTATATATTGGGTTATGATTTTGCCATTATGGCATGTTGGAGTGTGATTCTCAGTTTAATCAGCCAGCATACTTTTATTTACATTTATTTTATTTATTTTGATTTACGCTATATAGACACGTTTGAACATGTAACTCATCAGACCACTCTGATTCATCAGACCAGGCCACCTTCTTCCATTGTTCTGTGCTCCAGTTCTGATGCTCACGTGCACACTGTTGGCGCTTTTAACTTCTTAAAGCAGCACTAGGTAGGTTTTGCTCTCGGGGTCCCCCTACAGTTGGGAAACAGTATTGTCCTCTACTACTGTCCTAAACTCTGTCAGGGGATGCTGTGCACGTGCATTTGTTGACATGACAACCATGATAGCCCTGAACACTGCAGGAGGAGTTCACATGTCTATGGAGTTCACATGCAGGTGTTCTGCTTGCGTCGCGTGTGAAATGTCTTTATCCCAGGTACAGTGGCATATGTTTCAGCATATCATATGAATATCCTTTCATGGGTTTTATTTTTTTCAAACGCCAAATGATCGCGATGCTCACGTTTACAAGCCAGCGTCATTATAGTAGCCTAGTCTATTGGTTACCGTTTTACAGAATCTATGATACTTCAATTCAATGTTTGAGTGGTAGGTAATAACCATATATCGTCAATATTATAATATCAAGCTACCATAGATGAATCTGCAAATTTGAAAAATCGATTTGCATTATAGCTTGAGGCAAGACAAATAAACAAATATCACAGACATGTTAGGTATCCTAAAATATGATTTTGTACGTCTTATGTATTTACTTGCAAGAATGTAGCCCCTCCTCCTCCAGCTCACGCCAACGAGCAAACGCTGGCCCAATGTTGATCCTCGTCCTGCCTTTAATCCGATCACTTTCTCGTTTCCTCTTTTTGCTTTCCTCCGACAAAACCTTTGCTTTCTTATTTTTCTGTGCTGCTTCGGCCATGACTATAACATTCGGCACACAAACAATAGTTGTTTAGTTGCACGTCCGAATTTAAGGAAGTGGGGGTGGTGGTGAAAGTGACGTATATGCCGTAAAGCAGTCGAATTTTGTAGTTCTTTTTTTTCTCGGGTTACTACCCAAAACCCGAAGTTTAAAAGTACGATTAAAAACGATATAGACCCCGTCAGGCTATGGCAGACGTGTCATTCAACCTATTGTAAGTCGATGTATCATCACAAGAGTCTTGAAAATATATTATGAAGGTTGAAGAGTTACCTAGTGCTGCTTTAAGCAATTTGAGACACAGTAGCTTGTCTATTAGATCGGACCACATGGGCCACATGCATCAAGGTGCCTTGGCCGCCCATGATCCTGTCGCCGGTTCACCGTTGTTCCTTCCTTGGACCAGTTTTGATAGATACTGACCACTGCAGACCGTGAACACCCCACAAGAACTGCAGTTTTGGCGATGGTCTGTCCCAGTCGTCTAGCCATCACAATTTGGCCCTCGTAATACTCCCTCAAATCCTTACGCTTGCCCATTTTTCTTGCTTCTAACACATCAACTTTGAAAACAAAATGTTCTACTATATGTCTAATATATCCCACCCACTAACAGGTGCCGTAATGAAGAGATAATCAGTGTTATTCACTTCACCTCATAATGTTATGCCTGATCGGTATGTATATATATATACACCAATTATGATACAGTATTATGTCATATTTTACTTTTTGCCTTTATTTTCTGTTTTCAGGTGGTGAAAATGATGATCATCGTAGTGGTGACCTTTGCCATCTGCTGGCTGCCATACCATGTATATTTCCTGGCTACGGGATTTAACAAACAACTGGCTAGATGGAAGTTCATTCAGCAGATCTATCTGTCAGTCATGTGGCTTGCCATGAGCTCCACCATGTACAACCCCATTATTTACTGTTGCCTGAACAGCAGGTAAGATGCGACTTAAAGAGTGCCACAACAACAAAAGATTTATGACTCAAATGCATTTTGTCATAGCAACATGAGTGCTGTTCCCTCTTATAGTTGCATGAATGGGCCTTATCATGCAGTAATGGACACTTATCATGCAGTAATGGACGTGATTGTAATAAAAGTGTCATTAATCATTTGTGTGAAGGACAAGGAAACAGGCTTTAGCTGCACTGAACATGAATTTCCTTTTTTTAACAATAATCTTAACATTTGGTGTTCTAATAAAACTAATCTCAGTGGACTGAGGTCCAAATCTAGACCCAAGATTGGTTCCACATGGTCCATAAATAATTTATCATAAAATTAATTAATAGAATTAACAAAGCATTTCTCCACACTGAAGTTATTTCTCATTATTCTTCAAATATGACACGAATAGGTGCATTTATACAGACTTTTTAAGGGGATAGTTCTCCACAAATTTCCTCTTCTTTATGTTGATTTAAACATGTGCATTGTTATGTAAAGGAATGACACGAGAAAGAGTAGCTTGGACTGTAGCATGTGAAGCTTTGGGGGTGTTAATGGACTCGATCTACTCCATTTATGTTTTGATCTTCGTTCTGAATCTGATCTGAATGTAGTCTTTGACAAAAACGTGATTTTCTCAGCTTTTTGCACAAAATGTTGCTTGTTTTCTTTATTTTTATAAAACATTACCCACATTGGTGATAAAAAAGAATGCATTAACCCTCTCGAGTTGGCGGTCGCGCCGGCGCGATCGGCTCTCTTTTTTTCTTATCAGTGCCAAAGAGACTCAAATAACGCTGACATTTTTTGTTATTCAGGCAAGTGTTATACATCATTATAATCTGTTAAGTTTCTATTTTGTTTTGTGTACAGTCACAATAAAAACAAAATGTTTTGCTTTTTGGAAAATAAAGAAAACAAACATGATGCGCAATCTGCAGCCTCTCTCTCAAAGACATTCATTCAGATAGTCTTCAGAAAAGGACCTCTAGCTTAGTGAATACTTGTCTCACAAACATGAGACATATGTCTAAAGAAACGCTGAAATGTCAAGTTTTAAACAATGTAAACCAAATATTCTGTGTTTATGTAATCTGGTTGAAAAGTGATAGATATCAGTCTTTCGCGAGCCACTTCATTATCCGCTAATGCGACCACGTCCACTCTTTCAGATTCAAATACTGATGATCCAGAGCTGACGCCCACACATCAACTCATACAAACACATCTACACTCTAAAAAATGCTGGGTTAAAAACAACCCAAGTTGGGTTGAAAATGGACTAACCCAGCAATTGGGTTGTTTTAACCCAGCGGTTGGGTTAAATGTTTGCTTAAAACAACCCAATTGCTGTGAATGAGTAGGCTCAATGATTCTCACATCAGTTTGAAGCAAAAACTCTTGGCAACAACACCCATTATTCAAAAGTCTTGTGGACATATATATAGTGTGTGTTTTGAGGCCTTAATTCATTTTTTTTTTTCTCAAAAACCATGCATAAAAAATTGTTCTCTCAAAAATACAAGCATGTACATACATGTTGCTCACATATTATGGTAGCCCAGTTTGTGCTGAATACAGTGTAATTACACGTTTGCCATTAATGTGTTTATAAGCAACTGAAAAAAACACAAATGTCAGAGCATGTCAAAACTTCTAAAGAGCACCAAAACAGCTCAGACTCCTAAGGGTTAAGCTAGAATAAAAATATTTTTGTTGTTGTTTAAAAGGGTGTGAAAATTAATAATTTTGTGAAAATTATAAAAAATGCTGGCGGGGAAAGAGTTAAGCGGCCGTCCATCTTTAATCTTCCTGTGCATAGCTGAAAGAAAACAAGACATTCACTGAATTACAACGGCACAGGGATCATTAGAAACAATTTTAGAGTCAATTTCTTTTCTTTAAAAGGTTTTAATTAAAGGAATGTTCCTGGTTCAATAAAAGTTAAGCTCTTTTGACATCAGCCTTGACGTTTCGTCGATCGCCACAGAAGAACATTTTGACTCATCCTTTAGTTAGGGGAAGCTAGCAAAAGTCATGTTTACAGCAATTCACCTACAATGGAAGTCAATCAGGCCAGTGCATTGAATAAAATGTCCACTGTTAAAAAAAACAACAAAACCTTATACATGAGACTTGTGTGGTAAAAATTCATTTATATCCAGTTTTCAACTCCTATCATGACCATTTAAAGGGATAGTTGACCCAAAAATGAAAATTCTGTCATGGCCCAATCCCAATCCCTTCGTTTTACGCGTTCACGTGAAGGGGTAGGGGTGTCTCGATTTTCTTTTGGCTGGAGTGGTAGGCGTAAGGGGAAGGGCCAGAAGGGCCCTTCAAACGAAGATTTTTCAGGACCACACTTCGAACGAAGGGGTATGAGGAGTTTCCCTTCACAGACTACCGTGCTGCTAGAATTTGAGTGATGTGAACATATTAATAATAGTAAAAAAAATTAAAAATAAATATATATATATATATATATATATATATATATATATATATATATATATATATATATATATATATATATATATATATATATATATATATATATATATATATATATATATATATCTGGTCATCCTTCATAACGCAGTCGATATTTACATCACATATCATCTGTAAACTCTTGCGTTACCAAGGCAACGACTGACTTGACGTATATGAACATTATTGCAGCACCACAGTAGATAACAAAACCATATCCGTACCGGTCAGCTCGGATCAGCACGGAATGGACCGGTTAATAAACAAAGAGAACAGTTTGGCCCGATGGAAAAGCGGCTTCACTAGTCTTGTATGTTCTGTATCATTCTATCTATCATTCTGTATCATCTTCGGAAACTATAAGGCTCATATGATTTTGAACTGAAAACGAGCGCTGTTTTATTAAGTCCAAATACAGCACAAAACAATGTTGGGAGTGAGTAATTGTTGAACGTGCTCGCGCCTGATTTCTGTTAAATATAGCCTACACACATCATTGCTGTTCATACTGGTTAAATGTCACAGGACACTATTAAAAGAAACGGGGTATGATGACATATGATGACGTGTAATGGTATAGTGGGGGGGGGGGGGGGGGTTACTATGGTAGTCAATGGCTGCCGAGATCTGCTTGGCTACAAACAGTCTTTCAAATATCTTCCTTTGTGTACAGCAGAACAAATAAATTAATACAGGTCTGGAACAACTTGAGCGTGACTAAATGATGACAGAACTTTCATGTTTGGGTGAACTATCCCTTTAAACCTGATAACCAGAAAAGAACAGTAAAGAAAAAATCACTCACAGGTATTTACATTGGTAACAAATTACTTGTGCCTAGAATTATTTGTGATACGTTATGTGTAATGAATATTTAGGAATTATTAAAGATGAAAGACACAATATTTCTACCCACTTGAACATGTACCAGTGAAATGCACATCATTCCCTTCATGTCATGGCCATACAAAATCATTGTCAAGTTTATTTAAAAGCTTACTGTACCATCCTGTGAGAGCATGTCTGTACATTTAAGATCCCCATGAAATGTAGATAATTACTTTTATACAGCTCTGCAGCCTTTTTTTTTTTTTTTGGAGCACTCTACCAGTTGTAGCCTGGCAACCATTGCTATCCACCATTAACTTGATCAAGCTGGGACAGCCATAGCATTGACTTTATGTAAATGCACCACAGATGGAAAATGCAAGACTGGATGATAAATAATCCACATCTAATTTCTTCAGGTCCCATTTGGCTTAGTTTGCAATGACACCAGTACCAGAGCATAACAATTTGCAACCATACGCTATTCAATGAGCAGAAAAGTAGACATGGCAAGATCATTATCAATCAATGAGCTGAAAATGGCTGTCAGGAGGGAAAAAAATGCTGTTTAATGTACCTGTTAGTATTTGATTATTACAAATACATAGCATAGGCTTGTTATGCTGGCAGCAGCCTCTGACACCTAACCTGTGATATTGGTTTTCTCTTTATTCTGTGCAGTCACTCGAACTTAACACATTGATTGCTTTTAATGGCTTTTGGTCATTTGCAAAGGTATTTTTTCCTACATTCTCCTTCTTATGGAAGCCTGTTTCCACTTTAGAGAAAAAATAAAAAGGTAATTGTGAGATAATGTTTAAAAGAAGAAATAAAGTCACACTGTGAGATAAAACACATGAAATGAAGTTGCAAATGTGAGTGAGAGATATAAAATCATGCATAAATGTGCAATTAATATTCCCTTTTTGCAAGGGCTGGATGATTAATCGAAAAGTAATCAAAACCGGAATTCAGAACCGTCATTTTCTCACGTCGGTTATTTCGTTTTTTAATCCTGTTAATATTTCCCCCTTAAAAACATGCTACCGCGTGTGTAGTCACGTGACTCCGCCCCGTCCAGTCAGCGGCATGGAGGCAAAATGGATGGAGGCGAACTCAATGCGCATGCGAGCACCGAAGTGAGATCACTTTCGCTGGCATCCTCACGAAAGTTTGTCAATTGTATGTGTTTTAGTGCATTCAAATAAATGTACTGGTACTGTGCTAATTTATGTGATTTAGAACGAGTAGAAATCTTTAAGAAATGTTATGCCATGGAAGAAAGCGCCAGGACATTTGCCATAGCGCTGCATAAGGCGAGTTTGAGTCCTGGTTCAAGGTTCGGGGCTTTCTCAAGCCAATATCAAATTTAGTTTCCTTCAATTATTTTAAAATTACAAAGATAAGAAATGCACTCTTTCATTTAAAAAAAAATATCCCACGTTTACTAGTTGAGCATATTTACAGTACAAACCTTGTCAGTGAACTATGAGGGCAAAAAAACACAAAAAACTAAATAATCGTTAATTATTCGTAATTGAGATAAAATGTTCAATTAATCGAGATTTTGGTTTTAGGTCATATCATCCAGCCCTACTTTTTGCTCATAGACTTGTGCAGTTTTTAATTCATGTTATTTTTCGCCTTGGCTCAGGTTTCGGGCTGGTTTCAAACGGGTTTTCCGCTGGTGCCCGTTTGTGAGGGTGTCTGACTACGATCAGCTGGAGCTGCGGGCCATGACACATAAAGCAACGCGTCAGAGCAGCATGTACACGCTCTCACGAATGGAGACCACCGTGGTCGCTGTGTGTGACCCCTCAGAGCCAACCGCCCACCCAGGCCGGAAGCGCCTCCTCAACCACCAGCACAACGGCTGCAACAACCTGGCCAAGAGCAAAGACGTAACGTATATGCAAAGCGACCCGAAGGAGGAATTCTGTTGAGATGGACTTTTGATGTAAGATTCACATTGAAGTAACAAGCACAGCCATTTTAACGAACCTCCTTCTGTCAATTTGCAAGGGATGATAAGTAAAAGTAGACTGTTGCAGTTTCCATTTTAGCTATATCCTTAATTAAATATGCTAATGTATAACACACACAACAGCATCCTCATACTGTAATTTTTCTAGAAATGTGTTTTATGGAACTGGTGTGCTTTGTCTTGAGAATCCCCCCCGGCACTCACCATCACAAAGACCAATATTGTCCAACATCTGAGGAGCACTTTGTCCATACCAGAAATTGTAGATAGAGGTTGCCCTTTGATGCCAATCAGGTAGTGTTCTCTTTCATCATGTGGTTAGCAAGGTTAATATGCTACATGAATGCCAAAGGTCCGATTTCTCCCTGGAGCTGAACACTCAGTTCTTGTTAAAATCTCTCATGGTTCAGACTGATGCTACATCCTGAGCTATGTGAGTAGATGCGTTTCCAGCACACAAGCTAATTGGCTGAATTGTGAAGTAAAATTTGTGAGCTTCCTATTCTCTCTCATTTAATCTGAAACATAGGTTACACTTTGTTTTAAGGTGACGTAGTTACATTGTACTTACTTAAATATACGTACTTAGTTGTGCATCAATTGTAGACAGAGGCTATTATTGGAATAGCATGCTACTTTTACTACTACTGCAGTGTGTATGCAGATTTTCAGTTTGCATGGAATAACTGGAGTGCACTCTGTGGCATACTCTATCCCAAAATGCAATGCGCATGACTTTTCATGACCTTTCATTTCAAAGAACCAGCGGTGTTCTTTGTTGTTACATGGTTTCATTGGTCTGCTGATCAAATTTTTATTTGTTTCTTTGATAACTGAAAGCTACTTGCTGAATTAAACATGCACAGAGCAATGTAGCATGCTGCTCTTTGAAATGTGCGCATAATATGTACGGTTGCACATCCTATTTTTGAAATGTATATGTAGCATACATTGCTGCAGTATAGATTTGGTCAGTCAATGCTGTATTTGATCAAAAATACACTAAATAGTAATATTGTGAAATATTATTACAATTTAAAATAACTGATATATATTTTTTGTTTTATTTGAATATATTAAAAAATGTAATTTATTCCTGTGATGGCAAAACAGCTATTACTCCAGTCTCCTTGATGATAGCATGACGTTAAAAATGCAATAAGCAAACAAACTGATGAAAAGAGGAGAAAACATCATCCTGCACTAACATACATTAGAAAGATTTTTAAACTCATTACCACATTAACTAGAATTTGTCAAATCATAGTAAAAAAATTCAGGCCTCTCCAATTAAATTTTTTCTAAACACTGGTCACATCTAAATTTTTCAGTTGGCCAAATTGAATTTCTGTGTATTGATACAATTTAATTCACAGAAATTCAATTTGGCCAACTAAAAATAGTTTGATTCTGTTGTATTAATTGTGCTAAATGTTGACTAACTTGTAGCATTTTCAAGAGCTTTAGAGTCTGGACCTTCTTGAATTATTGACTAAACAATTGGTTTTCCACATGTGCAAAGTGTGTTCTTGACATGTATTAGGAAAAACCTGGCTTTCAGATATTCCAATAGATAGAAGAACATGTTCTGTATAAGAACATTTTAAGTAAAGGTTTTAGGTCGCTTATATAAAATAAGTACTATGTAAACCAGTATTTGTTAACTAGGCTATTACTTTATTGCAGTTATCAATCAACTTTGCATGTGGATGATACCAAAAAAGTAACAAACAAGCAAACATATAGAATTCATGAGGAAGGTTCACAATTCAACCTTATGATCACACAATTCCCACAACTGACCAACAACTCAAACTTAGATTCATTCATCCATTATACTCTTTTCTAATAATTTAACTCCCATTATTTGAGTTATTTTGTCTATTCTACCCCTTGATTCTTTTTTTTCTTCAGTTTTAGACATTTTCTTTGAAACTCTGCCAGCAAAGCTGGTGTTTCCTGTGTACTCTTCAATGAAGCTTCCAGCTGAGCACCAGTGAGGGGTTGGTTTCTCAAACTAGAGACTGTGATGAATTTGTCCTCTTGTTGCTGTGCATTGCCATCTACTTTCTGCCCTGGCTAGATCCAGTTAGCTTTCTACTTTAAAGACAGTAGACATGGAACAGCCTTCATTTGATGAGTTTCTAGAAAAATAGCCATTTCTGAAGCAAAATATGACCAAATATATTTCAGCAACTGTAAAAAAGACATCGTATTACATTTTCCACACTCCATTAAACAGCACATACATTTGCAACTGCGTTAATAATAAGAAACGTTTCCTGAGTACTAAATAAGCATATTTGAATGGTTTCTTAAAAATGTATTAAACACAAAACTGGAGCATGTATCTAAAAACGTCAAATTATTTCAAACAGTCATAATAAATTATTATTATTGTTCTCAGTTGTATTGTGTTGTTGCACCGGTAACACTTTAAAATAACTATAGTGTAATAAAGTATTTACAAATAATTTGCAAATAGTTAATTAATAGTTTATAAATAGTTAATAGTTAATACATATATACAAATAGTGAGTTTTTTTATTCATTGTCACTGTAATTAACAAATTGTTAGTTTAATTAGCTCATGTTGAGAGTTAGATAATGCTTTGTTAACAACGTATTATCTGTAAATAGTTATCACTTTAGATAAGGTAATGGAAAATGAAAAAAATGGCATTAATTAAGTGTTTTAAACTTTATTGGACATTAATTGCATTATTATTAAGAGGTCATAATATATATGTGTATATATACATAAAAATGATTCATAAGATCACGTTGTTAAAATACATCAGTAATGATTAGGGGGAAAATATACAGTTTTTACAGTATAAAAACATTTCCATGGAAAGTCCCTATAAAACATGGAAACCCTATGTGTGTGTGTGTGTGTGTGTGTGTGTGTGTGTGTGTGTGTGTGTGTGTGTGTGTGTGTGTGTGTGTGTGTGTGTGTGTGTGTGTGTGTGTGTGTGTGTGTGTGTGTGTGTGTGTGTGTGTGTGTGTGTGTGTGTGTGTGTGTGTGTGTGTGTGTGGTGTGTGTGTATGTTTTGTATTTGTAACTATAAACGAATAGTTTGCACATGATTTGTAAGTACTTTATTATTACACTATTGTTATTGTAAAGTGTCACCATTGCACATCATTTTGTCTTGTAAACTAAATAAGTAAATAAATTAAACACATGAACCAGGTTAATGATATTTTGCTTAATATGGAGAACGCATTTTCATACCTGGGTGGAAATGCCAGAGTCTTTCCTTGCTTAACCTCGGAGTGATGTAAGTGCCCCCATTTAAATGTCTGCCTTATCCTGTCCTTAGGTTGTTCTTCTGGGTTTTCCATGATATGCTCCAAGTCTATGCTTTTGCTTTATATCTTTATCTTGTGCTGTGTTACGGGAATCTAGGACTCATACATTTAACAGGTTATAGGGATACTTCACCAAAAAATGAAAATTGTAATTTATTTACTCACCCTTGTGTCACTCCAAAACTGTATGAATTACTTTATTCTGCGGAACAGAAAAGAAGATATTTAGTTTGAACCAAACAGTTTTGGTTACCATTTACTTCCATTGTATGGACAAAAAAAATAAACATCTATATATTTTTTATGTTCCAGAGAAGAAAGAAAGTTGCAACATGAGGGTGGGGACAAAATTGTAATTTTGGGTGTTCCCCAAATCCCACAGGTTTGCTGTTACAGAATTTTACAGATTTTATTATAATAGGTTTGCATAGATCATATACTCCCAGTGGAAGGTTCCCTAGCAGAGGATATATATTCCCCAAAGAAGGTACATTTCCTCAATTCCCTTCATTTTACCCATTTAGAAGCAATTGTGCAGTAATCCACCGCTAATAAACACAAGATCTATAGCTGGTCTAGCCTCAGGCATTGATCGGTTAAGTCTGAGGAGTGCTGGCCACAAACTTGAACTCTTTAGTTGTTCCTTGGAAAACATGTCTGGAAACCTTGGTATGCTCACCCTCACTGCACCATGAATTGCAAGTTTAATGGATTTTTCCAGGTGAGGAACGCCAGCTGTGGCCCTTCAGATAAACATGACCTCTTCTCACTGAGTGCATGTGTGTGTCCTCAGACACATGCATTAATGCATGCATGCTGCATATATTCATCATAATATAGTGAATTTTTTTGAATAGTTGTGTTTTTAAATATATTTTTATTGTGCATTTGTGTAACACTTTATTGTGTCATTGTCCCTTATAAAATTGTGTAGGTTAGATTAATGTGCATATGGCCATAATGAAAGTATGCCTCATATAAACAAATACAATATTTTTTTATTAACAGGAAAAAGTATGTGAATCCCTGTAAATATCCCTAATGACTCCCCAGAACACCTTAGATTAAGAATTGATTTAATAAGGTTTCATTAGTTACCCTCATATCGTTCCAAACCTGTAAGTCCTTCGGAACACAAATTAAGATATTTTGATGAAATCCGAGAGCTCTCTGAACCCTCCATAGGCAGCAACGTCATTGCAACTTTCAAAGCCCAGAAAGGTAGTAAAGACATTGTTAAAAGAGTCCATGTGACTCCAGTGGTTCAAACTTAATGTTATGAAGCGACAATAATACTTTTTGTGCGCAAAGAATCCCCAAAAATAATGTCTTTATTCAACAATCTCTTCTTGTCTGTGTCAGACTACACTGTTGACGTTGTAAACACAGTGCAGCACTTCCGGGTTCTACATCAGAACGCCAGCATGTCTAAATGAGCCGGCGTTCTGCCGTAGAACCTGGAAATGCTACACTGTGTTTACAACATCACCAATGTAGGAGAATGTAGTTGATTCTAATCACTTCATTACATTAAGGTTGAACCACTGGAGTCACATGGACTATTTTAACAATGTCTTTACTACCTTTCTGGGCCTTTCTGGGTTGCTGCCTATGGGTGGTTCAGAAACTTTTCGGATTTCATCAAAAAATATTGTGTTCCGAAGATGAATGGTCATACGGGTTTGGAACGACATGAAGGCCTGTTCACACCGGGAATAATATCGCATGCGCTTATCGCCAGCATTTTTTGAGATTTTTTTCGGTGCGTCTTGAGTGTTCACACCCAAGCGATTTTCACTGCCGATGTGCCGAGTGAACGTGCACATTCAGTAGATAGCGCTCCCAGTACACAAGGTGGTGCTGCGGCACTTTACGCTTCTGACACTCGCTTGTCACACAGAAGAAGAGAGACAGTATTTACGTGCTTGCCAAAACCATAGGCATATTATGTCTATGGCCAAACCCATTCACACATTTTTTGTTAACTGGCAAGCAACATTAGCAGCTCATCTTCTTCTTTGTCTACTTACTACTTCTTCGTCGTATCAATGCGCGCTCGGCAAGACCGTTTTGTGCTTGAGCGCCACCAAGTCATGTTTTACTGTCACTTAAGCAGCTCCAGGCACGTGAACAAAAGGTCATTGGTTGGCCAGTTTTTAACGCGCCGCGTCAAAAACCCGAATCGTTTTTTTTTTTCTAATGACGCTTTTACGCCTGCCATTTTGCTCGTGGGTGTGCACACTCACATTGGCACCCTTTGTTTAGTCACGAGGGGTTAAACGTGCACAAAAATCGTCCTGGTGTGAACAAGCCTTGAGGGTGAGTAATAAATGACAGACTTTTCATTTTTGGGTGAACTAACCCTTTAATTTCAACATTAACTAATACATTATTAAATTCCAATTTGCAACGCACTGTGAACTAACATGAACACACAATGAACAGCTGTATTTTGACATTACCTAACATTAACAAAGATTAACAAATACTATAACAAATGTATTGCTCATTGTTAGTTCATGTTCGTTTATACATTAATGCTACCAAATGGACCTTATTGTAGAGTGTTAACGTTTTTTTTTGTATAGTTTTTTAAATACTTGTATTCAGCAAGGATCAGTTACTTTCAAAATTGACAGCAAAGACAGTTATAATGTTATAAAATATGTATATTTGAAATAAATCTTGAGCAGCAAATCAGCATATTAGAGTGATTTCTGAAGGATCGTGTGACACTAAAGTCTTAAGTAATGATGCTGAAAATTCAGCTGTGTCATCACAGGAATAAATTACATTTTACAATATAATAAAGTTTAATACGTTTAAAGAATCATCTTATCATTTAATAATGATTTTACCTTTATGAACATGGACTAAACATCTTAAAATAGGCTAATGAATCATACATAGACAAAGGGACGATATCAAAGAACTTTGTATTTTGATGTTCTTTGAACAAAGTACGTCTGGCATTTTGTTGTCTCATATCAGCTCTTTCAAACACTTGCACATGTCCTTTAAGTGACTTTCCTTTGACTATGTTTGGAATCTTGTTTCAGTGTTCATTTTGTTGATGTTAAGTCAGTGTATTGCATATCAGTAACCCTTTAATCTGTGCATAGCTGCAATTTTAGACGAGCCTTTAACCGATGTTCTTGTAAATAGGACAATTCACCTGCCTAGTGAATGTGCTGAGACCATTTGAAAGTATTAACCATGAATGCGGTAAACATCATGGACATATTTTAATAGTGTCGTACATTCCTAGTATCTCTAAACAGTAACAACGAATGAATGATCACGCCATTATCAACTCCCAGCAGTCTGAGTGAACAATGGAGAATGTGCCAAACGTGTCAAAGCATGTACTTCTAGCCTTATCGATGTGTTTCTAAAATTCATGTATGTTTTAAATGCTCCATATGTCCTTGTTGTACTGTACATTAATGATCTGTTTGAGGTCTGACAAAACCTTGTCCCAAGTTTGTGGCCGTATCTAATAATAATATAACACAAGGATATTTTGCTTTACTATGTGTAGTGTAAATATAACCAACACGATCTCATGACAATGCGTATCAATAGTACGAGTGTGCAATCTCGTGCAATGTATATCTCGTGCCAAAATGAGTTTTGGCGTGCATATGCTACGCAGTTTTTCGCGTGCATATGATACGCAATTTATGGCGTGCATATGACACGCTTTTGGGTAGGGTGAGGGTAGGGTGTGGGGGTTCGTACGTATAATACGCCATAAAGTGCGTATCATATGCACGCCAAAAACTCATTTTGTCGTATACATTCCACGAGATTGCACACTCGTATTATTTATGCATTTTCGTGAGATCGGGCTCATATAACACTGTGTAGCCTACTTGTGGAAAATATTTGTGCAGGTTCTTACACATACAGTATTAACTAAAGCAGTATTAGATTTTACATTTAAATAAAAAAATGATTGTATAATTATATTCTCATATTGATATGCTTTATTGATAGCTTGTAACAAATTAGCCTTTTAACTGAATGTTTCAGCTACTGTTTTCTTGTATAAACAAGCACCCGTTGCCATTTTCCTAGATTAAATGACTTTACTGTTTACAAGCATTCATATTTTCGAGGAAGGATAAAATAAAAACTGTGGGATAAGGCTGTCTGTTATTCTGGACATGCTTTTATAATAGCTTTTTCAATAATGATGTCTGATCTGCACATGACAGAATTAGTTAGTGTAATGTTTACTGTGATTCTTAACGTTTGTTGAGTTTAATGTGTTTGGTTGAAAAGCTCTGTATACTGCCAGTTATATTTAATTTAATTTATATTGTTAGATGTGTTGACTCTAGTACAAGTATTGTAATTGCCAAACTGTGATTCTTGGAAATAAATGTGTTCAAATGCTTTTAAAATGACAAATGTGAGCATCAATTGACGTCCCTGTCGAAAAGCTGTTTTGAAAGGAAATAATTGCCTCTTCTGTTACTAAGTTGAAATAGGGTCAGCTGAGCAATATAAACTGAAAACCCCTCTGGACTCAATATGTTTGTGATTCGTTGTAGCTGAGAAGGTGTCGTTTCTGAATCACTGATTTACACTCATCTTGAGGCACTCAGAGGACTAGATGGAGTACTTTTAAGAATAGTTCAGCATCAGTCAAGTGTGCACGGGATTTTTACAAAAATCCGGTGTAACTCAAATGAGACTAATCCCCAACCCCCTGTGATAACACGTGTGGTGTATATCTTTTCACTCTGAGATAGCCTACTCCTTTCTGATTTGCTCTATTTGCCATGGAATGTTCCAAGACTAAAATTATGTGAGTTTACCAGTAAGCTTAAAACATTTTCTAGCCACCAAGGTTTAACACAGTGAACTGTTACGAACCGCCACAATCTTTTATGTTGTATGTATTCGGTTACTGGTTAATCTGAGACGACCAATATCAGAGAACCTGAAAATGGTAACATTGAGGGGATAAAATTCATCACAACATTTCTATCTCTATCACAGAGTATTTCTATATGAGAGCATAAACTACTGCAATGGTAAAAAGAGAAGAGCTAGCCAAGATAAAATGGAAATGCTCTGTGCAGCACATCATAGTTCATAACCCTCTAAAATAAGTTAAATGAGCTGGCAGAATTTATCTGATGCACTCAGTTGATCCCTGACCAATTTATATCATATTCTTTTTCACAGATAAAAGCACAGGTGTTGCCTCAGTTTCTGAGAACCGGGAGCTAATGATCTATTAATGGTGTCTTGACCTTCCAAACTGGTTTAAGTCAAAAAGCAATTTTAAGAAATATTTTATAGTCAAAAGTATGCTTCAGTCCTCCATTTGATTTATGTAAAATCAGGCGATTGCAAGGTTCTGGAACGACAGGAGGTACATTTTATAATTGTATTTATACACAATTATTTTGGTGTAATCAGGCATTTCTTTGTTAAAATGAATGCAAGCATTGAAATGCCATAAAAGATTGTTTTTCTATGTAATGATGTCCAATATAAAATATGGTAGCCTGTGTTATAAATGTAGTCATTATTGAAAATGTTTTTAATCCACAAATGAAAATGGGCATAAAAATGATTTGTACTCTTAATATAGAATTAGGTCACTACATTCACATTTCATCACAAGATATGATGCACAACATGTATAATCCCTTTTTTATAAGTTTGTCTCAGTGTTGGTTTGCTTATGATGACTGATATGCATCATATGCATGAATGTTTCGCCAATCATTATTACATATTCGGGTCTTTAGCGACCCGTATCTAACACAGATGGATGTCTATCTGTTGTGATAATATAAAACTCTCCTGAAATTAAAGAAACAATTACAGAAGAATAAAATAAAGCATATTTTGTTACCTTTTGGAGCTTGGAAGGCTTCAGTTTGAGCAGATGTTTTACAGCATCATCACTGTCCTCGTCAGAGCTCATTTCCCAGTACTACATTCAGCATCTGGCTCATATTCGCCATCTCAAATATATTTTAACAATCATTTTAAACATCTTAAAAATCAATCGCTGACAGCTTCTTCACCAGATCCACCATCAAGTGACAGTGACACTAATATTTGATTGCGTTATGCAGTAAATCGCTCAGCCATTTCTCAGCCACCAAGTTTTGCTGATGATACTTCCTATTCTTTTGTTTTCTGCCTGCGGTAACTATGAGTGAAACGTCACTTCATCATTGTGTATTAGACATTGCCACCTTGTGGAATAAAGGTGAATTGCACTTATTTAGTCATCAAAGATTCAATTATTGTTGTGCTGAAAAAATATACACTGTTACACACCTCAGGGGTCCGTTCTTCATACGTCGCTAACTCAGTCAGCTGGATTTGATTGTTGACGATTTGGCATGATCTTGGATTGTTTGGTTCTTCGAAGCTCATCCTGGAGCTGTCATAGTAACAGGTCCGTAATCCTGTTTCATGTAATCAGGATTAGATTGCAGTTTTAGATTGCAAAGTTAAAAATTGTCCCAACCCCTGCTACTTTATTACAAGAGTTCCTTACTGAAACTGGGGCAATAATCATTATAAATAACAATAACAATAATAATAATATAAATATTTATTTGAAAATAATATTATAATGTTGTGTATAATACAATAGACACTTGATTGAGAGATTTATTTGTGATGGAATAATTCCTTTATAATTGTTTTGGAGTCTTAAGCCTGGAACACATCAAGACGGTCGGCCGTCAGGCAGTTTTCGTGCGTCGGCCAACTAAGTTTTCAGCACCGTCGGCTGACATTGGTCTTAGTCTGCTATTTTTCAGCCGATTCGACATGTTGAATCAGCGTCGGCACTTGTCGGTCAGTCGGGCCATCTGATCGTTCTGTTTGGCTGTTCTGCTAGCGAACCAGTGCACGAGAAAAAAAAAACAAGTGACCGCCTGTGGTGAGCGAGATTATGAGGTGCGCTTTGTTTATATAGGGTGTACAGGGTAGCTCTTCCGGTTTCCCGCTTTGAATAACGATAACAGATTACTGCCACCAGCTGGTACGGAAAGCTGTTTACTCTTACGCAGGCGCAGAACAGACGTGCTACTTGGCTGTCGGATGTCGAGCGTCGGCTTGGTGTGTCAGGGCAACTTTGGACCCAGACGCTGCCGACGTGAGCCAACTCTGCAGTCTGCTTTCGTCGCTACTAGTTGGTCGGCGTCGGCTTGGTGTGTTCCTTGCTTTACACACATGATGTAGCCTACGATAACTTGATCTTGACCCTTAAGAAACTTGAATTAATGCTGTCACGTAACAAATTTGCTTCAAATTGAATTAAAAATTGAATTAATTGCTAATCACAACATTGAAATAGAAATGTAAATGGTGTACAAAAACTATAAAATCGTAAATATAAATAATAATTAGAATAATTATTATAATAATAATTGGAAATCATGTTTAAAAAAAACTATTATTATCTATTATAACTTTTATGTTTTTCGCCAGGTGGCTTTTTGAATTATATGATGTCATTACGTTGCTGTCTTGACACCAGCCAATCGCTGCCTTGCTGACTGTGTTTTCAAGTGTTGATGCATCTGCCCTCTTTAGTGAACACAGGAACGGAAAGTAATCTCAGAACTTAATGTATTAAGCGAGGTACGAAGAACGGACCCCAGGTCCTTAGTGACCCTATAGAATTTTTTACAAAAGAATGAGTGGGAAAACAGGCATTCTTTTATAATTTTATTTAGTTTTTCTTGTTATATTGTTTATAATGTATTGATTGAGGAATACTAAGAAGGTTGAAAAATAAATAAGGAGGAGGGTAGTAAATGATATCCTGGTTCACTAAAGACCCGAGGTATGCGTTTAAGGGTTAAAGAACTTAGAAGATAGAAAATACCACAAAAACAGACATGCGAGGTGATAAAAGGTACTTGCGATCGTACAACTTGAGTATGGAAGGGATATAAAAAAGACACAATTGTGTGCTGTTATCTGCAGTCAGGTGGAGTATTGCAAAGCAGTTGTTACGCATGCGCCGAACATGTTCGTAGTTTTATACAAGACGAGTTCAACATGTAAGGGTAGGCCGGGGCAGAGGTGGAAAGAGTAACAAAATATTCTACTCAAGTAAAAGTACTATTACTTCAATGAAATTTTACTTAAGTAGAAGTAAAAGTACTTGTCTAAAAATTTACTCAAGTAAAAAGTAGTTAATTTAAAATGTACTCAGAGTAAAAGTTACTACTTTTTTAACAGCGGGGTGGGGGTCTCTCTCGTATAGGGTTATAATAGAATGAGATTTTCACGATATGAAAACAGTTTCACAGCATCACGGTATTAATTATTTAATGAATAAACTGTATTATTAAATTATGGTTATTATTATCACCAGTTAAAATGGCATTAAATTAATGAAAACTTTTTTTTTGGTTGAACAAATGCTTGAAACCATTTTTTTAAATAAATTTTTTTAACCTTTCAATAAAACATGTCTAATGAACTAAATAAATTATTATAAATTAGATTAACATCTTTAAGAATAATAGAGTCCTAAGAAATTTTTCTTTTTATGATTTAATACAAATACATTACCAAAACGGAGGTAATCAAATACTTATCCTTTAATTTTTTGGGCAAAGCGCTGCTGTTTTACTAAATTAAACCATGGATTTAAAAATATATTCTTAAATAATGTTTAAATTATGTAATATTATTATTGTTGTTAGTTATTATTATTATTATTATTTTGACAAGTATTCTATAGGCCTACAATAGTAATATATTTCTGTCACAATTTCATCTAGTTAAACCGTTTATTTTGATGGGTTTTAGTGAGGACCAGGGAAGATCTGTTTCAGAGTGTATTTGATAATGGCTTTTAATAAAATAAAATGATGAAAATGTTCATTAGGGGGTCTCAGATCAGCTCTGGAAATGCTCATACTGTATGTTCATGCCCAAATATGTTTTTTGAGACGTTAAACACCACGAGTATCGCGTAGGCTATTTTAAGGTCCCATGACATGACATTTTCATTTTATGAGGTTTTTCAACATTACTATGAGTTCCCCTAGCCTGAATATTGTCCCCAAGTGTATGGAAATGTTGATCGGTGTAAACCCGAGTTCTGGCTGTCTTTCTCTGCCTTTGAGAAAATGACAGGCCAGACTAGCCAATACTGAAGTCTCCTGGTTTGACGTCCAAGCAGGAACTGTTACCTCCCTTTCCTCCGCCCAGAGAATCTGGCACGCCCATGCAAACGCTCCAGAGATCATGGGTTGTGAACGAGCGAACGCTGGCAGTTTCTCAGTGTTTGGATGATGTACAAATGAAAACAGAAGTCTTTTTTCAGTTCCTTCTGATCTGTGATCAGTGATTTCTGATGTGTAGCTAATTATTTATTATTCGTGCACACAATGCGGCTTCTCTCTCTCCAGACAGAACGGTGTTTTCGTGTTTTCTATCTTGTGAGTCAGTGTTTTTGTACGTCCTCGTCGCGTCTATCGGTTCTAAAATGTGCATACAGTCATGAGTTTCTGCTCAGCATCAGCACATCTTTAGAGATAAACCTCACACGCGCCGAAGCTCGGGCTGCACTGGCCGGTGGCCTTCAACATCACCGACCCCCAGTACTGCATCTGGCCCACAGCGGAGGCACCAAACGCGGCGTGAGATTAAGCAGAAGGGGGGTTAGCGTGAGCATATCCGGGCTAGCCAGCTAACCCCACAATAAACTGGATTACATTCGATTACTGCTGTTGTGTCTTTGTTTGCGCTGTGTACTCAATGCGCGTCACTGACGCTTTTATTTTATTTAAAAAATAATGCTATTATCAACACTTACTTTTAACTCGTTCATCTCGACAGCTGTAATTGTACTTTGCATGTGTTACAAAGTTGGTAATAATGATGAAGACGGACTCGGTGTGACTGGGACTCGTGTTTATTCAGAACTCTCAGATAAAAACACAATAAACTTGCGCTGACTGACAGCGCTCTCATAACTCAGTAGTTACTATAAATAACTTTGTTAGCAATCGCTGAGCTCCGTCTCTGGTACATTAGTGATGTCCGGTTCGCGAACGATCTTTCTTTTGAACCAGTTCTTTTTAGTGAACCGAATCAGTTCACCAAATCGGACTGAATCGTTCTAAACGGTTCGCGTCTCCAGTCAGCGCTGATCCATAATTTACTAAAGTTACTAACTTTCTGACATGAGTGACAGTCCCTCCGACTAGAAATAGACTAATAACCTGAAGTATATGCTGTAACTACAACAGTTCAGACATGCTGAGAACTGATGTGAAGTGAACTCAGGTCCATCCGTCTCTCTGGCAGCAGCTCGTGCCTGCTCGTGCCTCGTAGACCTCGTTAAACCACGCCCCCTCCGCTAATTTGAAATGCAAAGATGTCAGCCAATCACAACAGTGGGCGTTTTTCCTGAAGTCTCACAGCAGACACGCCTCTTGAAGCAGGGCATTCAGCCACAGGGCAAACAGCAGTATAGAAAAAATGCCTTTTATTTCTAAATTATGACATTTTATGATGTAAAAGTCATATTAACAATATAAGTACACCTCAGGAAACATTATAAAATAATAGAAAAATGCCATGCCATGGGACCTTTAAGTATGTAGGCTAGTAGACAAAACGGCGCTGCTCATTCACACAGAGACAGAAAAAGCAGATCATATATTCATATAGCAGTGTTTTGAGCTTTAATATTCACAGACCATGTCGCGATTTGATTTATTGTACAGCTCCACTGTCAATGTATTCATTCATCCATCAGTTTGCGTGTTTTACGTGACATCTGCGTTATACTGTAATTCCGGGATTCCCTCTGCATCACAGAAAACATTCGGCCTGAAGTTATAAACGTACCTTTATCTGCACATAGAGGGATGGTGTTCCCGAACATGTGTTTCCTCCTTTGCATCAACATTTTTTTGCTAATTTGATATCCTCCAGGACAACACCCGGCTATTTTTTGTATATACAAAGTTTTTCCATACTATCCAGGGGTTCACGACGGCGTTTCGCTTTCAGCTGGGTCTGACGTATGTCTTGTCCGTCCGTCAGTCTTTTTGTGATTTTTGTGTTCGTTCTCCCGCCTTCAATTCAATGCTGTCGTTTCCGGATCGCGTTTCCCCCCCCTTTGTATCATTTATTTTTACTCAGTAACGGATGTGGTTTAAAATGTAGCGAAGTACAATACTTCAAACAAAACATACTAAAGTAAAAGTAAAATTACAGATTTTTAAAACTACTTAAAAAAGTAGAAGTACGCAGAAAAACTACTCAATTACAGTAACGCGAGTAAATGTAATTTGTTACTTTCCACCTCTGGCCGGGAAACGTAGCATAGCCTACCAAGGTAAAATGTCACATTACCATTTCATATGGTATGCCAGATTTATTTTGCTGAAGAAATAATTTCAGTAAACACCAACAATTTTTTTTAATAATATACAGGATATCAAGTGGATGAGAACAAACACAGAACAAAGATAGCTGGATGATGCTCGTGGAATATTAAGACATGGGAAGAAAATAAGACACAAGCTAGTAAAGGATATAAACTGTAAAGGGCCACTACAAATTGATAGTTCGTTTTACTGAGTGCAAGCTGTTTGATCTCAAACTTCCTTTCACAAGAGTCACACAAGAACTCAATCAATTTCTCCTTCAGAGAAATTCAGAAATGATTTACAGCATGCAGCATTATACTTTATGATCATGCCCCAAAACTTCACACCTGGTGTGATAACACTGTGGATGTGTCTGTTTTTCCCTGGACAGCAGCCATGAAGACACAACAAACAGGTTATCACTGCTTGAGGGCTGTTACTAATCAATGGAAGAATGTACAAAAGGAACACCTCTGTGTCTGTGTGAGATGGGCAAAAACTCCCATAAGGCATCTCTCCTTTTACAGGAAGTGACTCAACTGGGACACCTGATTCTCTGTGACTCTGTGCCCCACTTACCTGACAAAGACCTTGGATTTCATTGAATTTTTCCTTTTTTTCAGACCTCTGATAATTGCCCCAGTACACCTTAGTTTACATTAACACCTACATATTTCACTGACAGAAATTTGCAGTGGCAAAGTGACCTGAAGTCAGGGACGTCGTTAGGCCTATTTTAGGGGGGCTGAAGCTACGCCAAAATGTTCCTAAGCCCCCCTAAATGATAATAAGAACAACAATAACAATTGATTTATCAATAACCGTATCCTCATTCATATTTAGACGCAACAAATTATATATATCCAGCTACAAAAAAATAGCTGAAAAGTCGGAAGTTGGACAGAAGTAGCCTAACAAAGAGTCGTTGCGCTATCAAGATGATGCACCGCGTCTCGTTGCATTGGTGTGAACTGTGGCAGGTTTCAGAGCATTGCAGACCGGAGCGCTACTGCAAGGAACTGCCTGGAGGATTCATCTCGTCTCGTCGTTACCAAGGTTATAACCGTTAACGAAAATGAACGAAAACTAGGTGGGTTGTCGTTAACTGAAATAAAAATAAAAACGAGGCATTACAAAAAAACGATAACTAACCAAATCTGTAATGTGTGTTTGGCAAAACTAAAATAAAATTATAGATTAAATATCCTTAGTTTTCGTCTTTATCAATGTCTTTCATAGAGCAAATAACTTTCAGATGCATTTCCTTTCCCTGCGTCTCTCACTCACGCTCTCTCTCTCTCACATAGCCTACACGCGCGCGCACACACACACACACACACACACACACACACACACACACACACACACACACACACACACACACACACACACACACACACACACAGCCATCTTCATGAGAACGAGTGTTTGACGTTGAAAGCTAGTTCGCGAAAGGTTGGTATCTCGTGAACACCTTTACACAATCACACATTAAAAGGTGGTATAAAAATATTTTTAATTCAGAATATAATTTTTTCAGTGTGTTAATGTCGACCCAAGAAGCGATTGCTACTTTAGAAAGTTTGATGCACTTGGGTTGTCGATGTCAAAAGAAGCTGTGATTAAAATATTGTAGTAAAGTTCGTTCGTGTGGGAAGAAGGAGGCGGGAACCGGCGAACAATACAACATACTTGAATCAAAAAGAATACAAACAAAGTGAAAGTAAAAGCGGCAGCCCCTCACGGACGACTGCCGCACACACATAACAAAACATAAATAAAACACAAATTAAAATCCAGGCCTGGTCCTCTCTCGTCCTTCATTTGAGTCGCTCGTCCTTTTATGTCTCCGTGCTCCCTCATGAGAGGACTCGAGACCGGTGTGCCTCGCAGGTGACGTTCATTCTCAATCACGCACACCGATCTCGCTCGCTCCTCCCATGTCTCTCGCTCGTCCACCTCGCCACAAATATTAAAAAATGTTATGTCATTACGCTATTGTAAAGGGTAAATTTAGTAGGCCTATAGGGTGTGAAAATTGTACAGCTGTGGTGTAGCCTATAGGTTTAACTTAGCTCAATTTAGGTTTAGCTGTATATTTGTATTTTAGCTAAAAAATGGGATGAATACATGCGGTTCGGTGTAATTAAATAGCATTCTGTGGACAACTTATCTTATATAGAGAGGAATAGTATGCTATTACTTTATCATACATTTACATGAGCAGACAGATAGCTTTTAATGTATTGCTTAGTAACTCATAAGTGTAGCTCTAGATGTGAGTGCATAGATTTTGCAAACGCAAGTTACAAATACCCTGGGAGCTAAGCCCCCCCTGTCTTCCAATCCTAGTGACGTCCCTGCCTGAAGTCATTCATTTTCAGGGAGAGCGTTTTCTGTAGATATATTGGTGCGTTCAAGTCATGTCTTAAAGATCGTATTTACGAGCACATGAACGCACAAAGTCGTAAATACCATTGGGAAGTTTGGGATTTTCTTTAAGCCCTGATCTGTACTAGTTGGGGGCGTGTCAGTGAGAAACATGGTGGAATCAATGGATGCAAAGTCTGTAGTTGAATATAACGGTCATGACACTGACACTGTCAGGCTTTGTCATTTACAACAAAGTAAGCATTGTAATATAACAATTAGCCTAATAAATAACGATGAGGTTTACAGTGGCTTCATAAATTAATTAAAAACGTAAAAGATTAAAACTCACCTGATGCGTATTCTTTGTTCTTCATTTTCTATAAGCAGAGTTAACAAACCTTGCTGTATTTTCGTGAAATTCATTAAAAGAAGGTACACCGCCATAGCGTGGTCTTACCAGACTCTCGTACATTTCATATACAGAGAGTCTGGCCACTCTCCATTGACAAGCGTTTACTTCCTTGAAGGCGGGTACTCTGTTGAAGTTTAAAACTATTGAATCTGCCCAGAGCCACTCTGGATCGGCCATAACAATCGCTAACGTTTGGTCGTGACGTATGTCATGCGCTGTTCGCCTTTATTTCTCACATGGAAGTCCATAAAAATAAATGTGCATTTGGATTGTGATTTATTCACAGTGGAGCGGAGAGTTTTGTGATCGGGAACGCGCTGCTCACGTAGTCCGTAACATGATTGTATGCTGTAAATAAAATGTCGATGCTTAGAATGATAAGAATAAATACTGCCGTAAATAACGGCCCAATTCAAATGTTTACGTGCTTTTCTTCTTTTTATTTTTTGAGCGGTGATGAAATATATTGCTCTTGTAAATACTGGCCAGCATTTAAATAAATACAAGTCTAGAAATGCATCCAAATGACAGCGAAGCGCAACCGTATGGTGCTCTGCAGTGGTCAAAAAGGATATAAACAGTGAGTTTTGAAGTGATATATTCTTGAAAACTCAGAGATGTGGATTCGGACAGCAATTAAATTACTGTCATGATCCTGGGCTTTCTTCCCCTTTTCTCTGTCTTCCTCTTGTGGTCACACACTTACTCGCGCACTCACTCACACAATCACGCACACTCATCCTCTCCTCCGCTCATTATCTCTTACAGCTGTTTCCCCTTTCGTTCCTATTTCCTCACCTGTTCCCTTTTTCCCCTTGATTGTCTCAGCTTCTTATTTCCTCTCCTTCCCTGTCTTGTTGTCAGATTATTCAATCACCTCATATGAGAAGTGTCCGTGATCTCACCCTGTCCTGTCCTATCCTGTCTGCTTGACGTAATACCATTTGTTCAACTGTGAGTTATACTGCCACCAGACTGTGTATTATCCAGCTGTGCCTGTTTGCAGAGTACCTGGTCAGCGCCTGCTCACGGCTGTGCACCATCTCTGCTGCCATAACTATCCCTGACTGGCTATAGGCATCTCTGGGTTCCTGGCCACCTTGACCGCCCAGCTCTCGGATCTTACCCAGCACTTCCATTACTACCGTCATGAAGCCACTGGTTCGGCTGGACAGCGCGATTCTTCCGAGCCGCGTATTAACAACCCGCCGTGCTACTCGAGTGAGCCCTCACAGTGTCGATCTTTCCTCACCCAATGCGAGGTTGTTTTTTCCCTCCAGCCATCTACTTATGCCAAGGAACGGTCTAAGGTGGCTTCTGTGATTTTCTCTCCTCAATGGACGAGCTCGAGAGTGGGCGGTGGCGAACTGGGAGGCAGAGGTAGACTGTGTATTCAAGTTTTCTCTTTTTAAGGAGGAGATGATCCGGTCTGCAAACAGTGACGAAGCATCCCGCCACCTATCCACTTTGCGCCAGGGGAAGAGGTCAGTCACTGATTACTCGATTGAGTTTCGAACCCTGGAACGATCCAGCACTCCTCGTCCGCTTTCTCGAGGGTCTGAACTCAGAAATCAAGGATGAGGTCTTTGTCCGAGAGGTTCCGGACAGTTTCGATTCCCTTGTCGAGCTGGCCCTTCGCATCGAAAGACGTTTTGAGATGCGACGAAGGGTCCGCAGAATGGAAGCTTCATTATTTCCCGCCTCCACGGCGACACAGCCGCCACTACCATCTACTGCTGATCCTGAGCCGATGCAACTAGTGGGGCTTCGTATATCCATACAGGAACGCCAACGCAGGATTATGAATCGCCTTCGCATGTACTGTGCTGCCGCTGATCATTTTGTCTCTAGGTGCCCAGTAAAAGCCAGCACTCGTCAGAAGGCAGAGGGTTGCTGATGAGCGCAACGTCATGGGTCTCTCCATCTAGGTCCTGCACTTCCCTTCCCGTGCACCTCCGCTGGCTGGGATCGTCAGTTCTGCATTGATTGACTCGGGGGTGGAGGGGAACTTCGTTGACGAGACTTGGGCCTTGGAACAAGGTATTCCCATCTTAGATTTACAAGACTCCACCCCCATGTTCGCCCTAGATGGCAGCTCCCTTCCTAGGGTGCAGAGAAGAACTTCGCCATTGACTCTTACTGTTTCAGGAAATCATAGAGAGACTATTTCTTTTTTTTTCGTTTTTCACTCCCCTTTTTCTCCAGTGGTTTTAGGCCATCCGTGGGTAGTTCTCCACAACCCCCAGCTTAACTGGGCGGAGGGATCTATTCTATCTTGGAAATTGTCTTGTCATGTTGATTGTCTGTCTACTGCTGTGCCTCCTGTCTCGTCTGTAATTGTTTTTCAGGAGGAGCCAGGTGATTTATCTGGAGTGCCGGAGGAGTATCACGATTTGCGGGAGGTATTCAGCCGTTCCCGGGTCACTTCTCTCCGTCCTCATCGCCCGTATGATTGCAGTTTAGATCTTCTCCTGGGTACCATGCCCCCTCGGGGAAGACTATACTCATTATCCACTCCCGAACGGGACTTGCTCAACTCCGGTACTATCGTTCCCTCCTCATCTCCAGCGGGAGCCAGCTTCTTCTTTGTGAAGAAGAAAGGACATCTCCCTGCGTCCCTGTATAGACTATCGGGGTTTATATGACATCACTGTCAAGAATCGTTATCCATTGCCACTGATGTCATCTGCCTTCGAAGTCTTGCAGGGAGCAAAGGTTTTTACGAAGCTCGATTTACGTAACGCCTATCACCTAGTGCGTATAAGGGAGGGGGATGAATGGAAGACGCGTTTAACACGCCCCTCAGGCACTTTGAAAACCGAGTCCTTCCTTTTGGGTTTGTAAATGCCCCCGCGGTTTTTCAAGCCTTAGTCAATGACGTCCTACGGGACATGCTCAACGTCTTCGTGTTCGTCTACCTCGACGACATTTTGATCTTTTCGCCATCACTCCATGTGCACGTCCAACATGTTCGTCGTGTCTTTCAGCGGCTACTGGAGAATCGACTTTATGTAAAGGCTGAGAAATGTTCTTTCCACGCCTCCTCAGTTAATTTTTCTGGGTTCGGTCATCTTGGCAAAAGGGATCAGTATGGACCCAGCTAAGGTCCAGGCGGTCACTGACTGGCCCGTGCCCGAATCCCGCCTCGCGCTACAACGTTTTCTCAGGTTTGCTAATTTTGACCATCGTTTTATACCTGGTGTCAGTCAAGTGGCCGCTCCCCTTACTGCTCTGACCTCAGTCAAGTTCCAGTTTAGGTGGTCAGATTCTACGCAGACTGCGTTTGACGTTCTAAAGTTTCTTTTCACTACCGCGCCTATCCTTCTAACTCCTGACTTCACTAAACAATTTATGGTCGAGGTCGACGCCTCTGAGGTGGGGGTCGGGGCTGTTCTTTCCCAGCGCTCCACCGCTGACAGAAAGATACACCTCTGCGCTTTTTTTTCTCACCGTCTTTCCCCCACTGAGCACAATTACGACGTGGGCAACCGCGAACTGCTCGCCATCCGTCTAGCGTTAGGCGAGTGGCGACAGTGGCTAGACAGAGCTCCCGTTCCTTTTACGGTCTGGACAGATCACCGAAATCTAGAATATATCCGTAAGGCCAAGAGACTTAATGCTCGTCAAGCCCGCTGGGCTCTGTTCTTTACCCGTTTCGATTTTTCCATCTCTTATCGCCCGGGCTCCAAGAACGTCAAGCCTGACGCGCTATCTCGTCTTTTTGACTCCTCTTCATCGACTGAGCCTGAGGAGATTATTCCCCCGGGTCGTGTAGTTGGCACGACCATCTGGGGAATAGAGAGGCTGGTAAAGCGTTCTCTTTCTCGAGTCATAGTCCCGTGCAATGTTCCTAAGGGGCTTCTTTTTGTTCCCGTATCCATGCGACAAGCTGTCCTTTAGTGGGGACACACCTCTAAATTAACTGCCCATCCCGGCGTCCGTGGCACCCTCGCTTTTATCCGTCAGTGCTTTTGGTGGTCTTCTTTGGAACGAGATGTGCGACGGTTTATTGCCTCCTGCGTTACGTGCGCGCAAACTAAGGCTGACAATTCCGCTCCAGACGGTCTGCTTCGTCCGTTACCGGTGCCTACACGACCGTGGTCTCACTTAGCTCTCGACTTTATCACCGGGCTCCCTCTCTCGGCGGGTAACACCGTTATTCTAACCGTGGTAGATCGTTTTTCTAAGTAGGCCCATTTTATTCCGCTCGCTAAACTCCCCTCTGCCAAACAGACTGCCCAGACCATGGTTGATCATGTTTTTAAGCTACATGGTTTACCTACTGATATAGTGTCTGATAGAGGCCCCCAATTTTCTTCTCAGTTCTGGAGAGAATCTTGTCGCCTGATTGGGGCATCCGTTAGCCTCTCATCCGGGTATCACCCCCAAACGAACGGCCAAGCAGGACCGACCAATCAGATTGTCGCCCACATTCTTCGCAGTCTCACCAATCAGAATCCCGCGTCCTGGTCTCAGCATCTTTCCTGGGCTGAATACGCCCATAATTCGCTTCCGTCCTCTGCTACCGGTCTTTCACCCTTACATTGCTGTCTCGGCTATCAACCTCCGTTATTTGCGTCCCAAGACTCTGAGTCTAATGTTCCATCTGTACAAGCGTTTATTAGCCGTTGCATACGCACCTGGAGGAGAGTGCGGTCTGCTCTCTGTCGAGCTAGAAGACGCATGACTGTTGTGGCCAATAAACAAGTAAATTATGAGTCCTCGCTACGTTCGCGGTCAGAGAGTGTGGTTATCCACTTCAAATGTACCTCTCCAGTCCGATTCACGTAAATTGTCTCCCCGTTTTGTTGGACCATTCCGCATTGTAAAGGTCATTAGTCCTGTTGCAGTTAAACTCCAGCTTCTGCCTAATTTACGCCGGGTTCATCCCATGTTTCATGTCTCCTGCATCAAGCCAGTTATCCGTCCCCCCTCTCGCCCGGTTCGCGCTCCTAGTCTTGTCAATGATACCCCTATCTACAGGGTTCTTCGAATTCTCGACATGCGCCATCAGGGACGCGGCCATCAGTATCTCGTCCACTGGGAGGGGTATGGTCCTGAAGAGAGAAGCTGGGTTCCCTCCCGGGACGTCCTGGATCCTTCACTCATCGCTGATTTCCTCCGGTCTCGCCAGGTGCCCTCAGGAGCGCCAGGTGGCGCTCTTTGAGAGAGGGGTACTGTCATGATCCAGGGCTTTCTTCCCCTTTTCTCTGTCTTCCTCTTGTGGTCACACACTTACTCACACACTCACTCACACAATCACGCACACTCATCCTCTGCTCCGCTCATTATCTCTTACAGCTGTTTCCCCTTTCGTTCCTATTTGCTCACCTGTTCCCTTTTTCCCCTTGATTGTCTCAGCTTATTCCCTCTCCTTCCCTGTCTTGTTGTCGGATTATTCAATCACCTCATATGAGAAGCGTCCGTGATCTCACCCTGTCCTGTCCTATCCTGTCTGCTTGACGTAATACCATTTGTTCAACTGTGAGTTATACTGCCATCAGACTGTGTATTATCCAGCTGTGCCTGTTTGCAGAGTACCTGGTCAGCGCCTGCTCACAGCTCTGCACCATCTCTGCTGCCATAACTATCCCTGACTGGCTATAGGCATCTCTGGGTTCCTGGCCACCGTCCTCGTGGGAGTTTGTGTTGTTTTTATCCAGCCATCTGGCAGTTTCCGTTCTGGCTCTTATTAATGCCTGTGATTTGTGTTCTGATTATTCATTGAGGAAAATTTAATTTATCTATTAAAGACTGTTAATTGCACCCCGCCCTGGTCTTCCATCATCCTTACCCATAACAATTACCACATGACCTTGGTGTTTGTCTAAAACAGTAGGTCATTCGGCCAGGGATTTTTACGCGGGTGGTGGGAGACGGACGTCAATAAAATCACTGTCTAGCCCCTGTAAATGATGACAATGCCTTCCAACCCCACGAGAAATAATTTCCGTCCAAATAGGGCTTCAGCCAACTCCTTCACCACTAACGGAGCGACCTGGAAAATCTAACTTTTCCCAAACCCTGTGGGGAGTAGGGCTACAACATCATGGCCACCAACAAAACTCAGCAAAGATTGTTCTTGCTCCGGCTTCAAATTCTGGATATTCGGCAGCGGTGCCACAACGGAATGAATGGCTTTGCTCACATCTTTCTCCGCCGTCATTACTGAACTACAACTCAAACTAGCGCACAACATCAACGTCATCGTTCTCAGCCACTCCCTCTAACGCGCCATATGTATACACATGAATATATTTGCTTATATTTTATTTAAAAGGTACATAACACACACAGTTTCAGCCAGTCTCATGTTAATCTTGAGTACCTATAGAGTAGTATTGCATCCTTCATATCTCCGAAGAGTCTTTAGTTTTATCATATTTATAAAAGACAGATACGCTGTACCGATTTTTTCCAAAAACAGCCGAACTCATAGAGGAGTGCCGTGGGCGGAGCTCAAGAGCTCACATACACCTATGACAAACACACACACACAATACATTCATTCATCCCTCCCTTCTATTCAATATACGTTCGTGTTGTTAACATTATATTAAGCAACTTATGCGGCGATTTCCGCAAAACACAGACATTTGATGCAGTTTCACTCACCGGTTTCGACTCATGACCGCGAACAAACAAACACACTTGCAGAACTCTGTTGCTGCTGAGGGAAAACAAACTGCATCCACTGTTTGTTTGTTTTTCTTTTTACGTTTTGGCCATGTTTAGCATGAGCATCCAACTCTTTAACCCCCCCCCCCCCCCCCCCCCCAAAAAAAAGCTGCACATTGACTCTTAATCATATGCCTAATATGCCTTAATGTCTCTGTTAAAGTTTTGTCCATATCTGATTATTTGGTGGATTATTTGGACCACTAAAATAGATTAATTTCAAATAAATACATATAATAAAAATAAAAAAAATCAATAATATAATACAATTCAAAAAGTTGGTTAAAGACAAAACAAATTGTCAGCTTTAAAAAAACAGAAAATCTGCCATTTTTACACAAAGTATTTTTATTAAAACCCACCAGGAGCTGATGAGTCATTAGCCACTCTAATTCCAATGTCCACATGGATGTTGTTAATGTTTAAAGAAAACCACAGGGTCCCCACACAATCTGTCACCTGCAGTTAAACATGGCAGGGGACTTGTAATAATATGGAGCTCTTGATCTTTTTGGAAGTGTTTGATATTATGATTGTTCTGCATATTTTGTCCAAGTGATAATTTTCCAATTTTGGGATGTTAACAAATCATGAATTCCAGAGGGATAGGTTGTCATACACCTTAGAGATAACATTTAAATTTGCGTTTAAAATATGTGGTGTTTTTCAAGGCTCAAACTGTTATTAACTGCATCCCCTTTATCCCACCATTAACACTTGTTTGGTCACTGTCCATGGTCCTCATGTTATACCCATAAGTTAAATGGAGCCACATTAAACGGTCCTTGAGAAGAGATGAAATTGCTTGTGCACTGTCTTGTACATTAGATTGCGTGTGTCCAGACGTCTCAAAGAAGACACTGCTGAATGGGACCATTTGCCTTTTAATTTTCTATCAGAAAGATACAATCTCTGGAGCTTGTCTTTACAGCCCCCTATGGAGAATTCAGGGACTGAGACACTTTTTCATCATGTTGATATCACCTTCATAGGGCTTGATTTGGCCCCCACTCTCTCCTAGTTCAACAGAACAAATCACAAAATGCATACTTCTGGCACAAACGCTGGTGGGCCAGTGGTGTAACAAAGTCATTTCGGTCCTTCACGTTCCTGTAATGTTAAATTATGCGCCAAAGGGGGCTGGTGTTCGCAAGCCTCTTTGAAAATGTCAAGGATACCTTATTTCTGCCTTTAGAAAAGGGGTTCAAATGATGTGAAGTCAGTGAATGCCCAGAAGGGACATTTGGAAATGGGGTCCCAGTCACCTCCATGCTCATCTACCACCTGCTTCGGCATTCACGTCAGGGTGAGGATCAAATATAGTTGTACTCTGTAACCAGATGTTTCATTGTGCATAGCTGCAACAGATGCCAGTGCAACACAAAGCATTGACACACTTCACGGTTTGCTGTAGTTTGAAGGGGAATACCTCTGCCACCAATACACCTGTTCTTTTGCACCTGTTGTCCTGAAGGTGGAAAAACATTATTTCATTCAACTTGTTTTTAAAGGATTCTGTCCGGTTCCTCAAGCCTAAACTTAAATTACAGTATAAAAGCTATTATTTAAATGCATGTGAACAATTCATTGTTTTATTTGTTTGACCTCTTTATGTTTAATTAAAATGCCATATACTCAATCTTCCGGTGAAAATGACAGACTACTCTCTGGTGGTGTATGGCAATCATTTAGTCTGCTTAAACCCCGTCCCCATCAACTGCAAGCTTGCGTTCATTTTTAACACTCACATCTCACAATCCAATCAACAACTGATGGATAGAACCAAATTACAAATAGATTTATCCCTACTTCCGTTCTATTTGTAAGTTGCCACACTCTTTGTCACACTCACAGGTTGCGTGGTAATTAGCTCAATAATTAATTTAAAGCATTTAAAAATCTATATTCTATATCTATATGTATATAATAGTATGTTGTATATTTTTTAATCTTCTTATCCTATCTTCTTATTTGTATAATAAAATGTACCTATATAAATGTAATATAAAATGTAATAATAAAATAAGATTTGTATGTTTCTAAAGTTGGGCAAAGGTGAATATATATCAAAAGTATATCCAAAAGTACAAAATTACTTAGGAATACCTTTGAATACTTAAATAAATAATCTACTAATTATGGTAGGTTGATATCAGTTTGGTGGCTGTTAAAATCATCACCAGTTATTGATGCCTTTTTTCAAAATTCATATTCACTGGCAATTCACTCTGTGTTTTAATTGCTTTCTTGTAACGTTTAGTCCACTGGAGGCAAGTTGAAGTGATGAACCCAAGTGCAGTTTATTTAAACAAGATCATAAACAAAATCCAATGATGAATTGGAACATGGACAGACTTGACTCAAAGTACTACAGACACTCACCAACAGCGGGCTACAGGGAACAATACTCAACAAGGACACTTGGCAAACATAATAACTTTCCCTTGAGCCTTTGATATATAAAAGTTAATCCTGAGATAATAATATTCCGTACGTTTCAGAGCAGAATGGATTTGCAGACATATTGAGATTAAAACACAATGCTTTGCCTTCTATATTGATCCGACAGGAACGGTGCAACACACTTATGTGAGTAAAACATGTTTTTTTATATGTGTTAGTATTGCATTGTTACAGATCGTTACAGATCGTTTGATATCTATTGATTACCTTAGCACGCTGTCACAGGCTGGAGAAGGTTGGTTAATTTGTGATCAGACTCGGACTTGTAATGCCAGTGCTTGCAAGGTCAACGTCCCTGAGTGTTTTTCAGACGGCTAGCTAAACGTATCACCGGCTTGCCAACGGGCTATCTTAAGTGAAATAACATTCCTTTCTTGTGTGCGCACATGTGTGTGTGTCTGTGTGTACGGGTCGTGGTTATTCACCGATCGGGCAGGCCAAGTAATACAAAAATAACATTCCAATCAATCGCGGGTGGATGAGAGATGAGTCATTGTGTTTGTGATCCCCACATGTACTGAGGGAGCTGAAGCTCATTAAATATGCAAATCTTATCCAATCCTAGCCGTGGGCGTTTACTTCCAAGTCTTCAGTGCGGCACGCCCATTAAAACTGAGCGTTTTTCAGAGAGCCTCAAAACCATGGCAGAAAATAGCCTATTAGTTATTCATTATGATGTTTTTGAATGTAAAAACCACGCGAACGGCATAAGTTGACCCCAGACAACAGTATACATAAATAAAAAAAGCCAGTTCATGACACCTTTAAATAGACAAAGACTAATGACTAAACAAGACAAATGTGAACAATCAAGACAATGAACCAATGACAGATCTGAACTGAGAACCACATGAGTAAATCAACCTATAGGTAGGCTTGTTCGACTTCATACAGCGATGTGCAGACCGGTCGGCGGTGCATGCCGGTTAGAATTTTTTCCCGAATTTTGTCAGTTAGCGAATAGAGTGATAAGTGCTATTCTTGATGTGTTTTTAGATGTTTCTTGAAAATGGCTATAGACTCGGCTGCTCGAATTGAGATAGGCAGGTCATTCCACCAAATGGGAACGGTCCAGGAAAAGGTCTGTGAGAGTGATTTCATGCCTCTTTGGGATGGCACCGAAAGGCCCATCACGAAACACGTGATTGCTGTCATGCGGTGAATCCGGCAAATCGTGGAACAGCTGTGTCGTCATTAGCGCTCATGCAGTCGCTCTGGAGAAGCTGCGCAAAATGCATCAGCCGGCTGCTCTCTAATCGCTCTCGCGGCACTTTGTTGACATACGTCACACTCACGTTGGTGCTGCCTCAAGTCGGACCAAATTTCTAACTGGCATGCACTGCTTCAAGTCAGCCGCCGATCGGTCTGCATCAAGTCGAAAAAGCCTAATGACAACATGACACAAGAGACTTGGGAAGCACATGATCACATGAGGGCACAATGGAATCACATGACAAACCAGGAACACATGACAAAACCAGGAAACAAGACAATGGGAAAACAAGAAAAGGACACGAAACAGAACCAACACACCACATTACACTTCTAAATAAAGTTTTAAATAATGGTTTTGAGTTATTGTGGCATAACAATATTGCGAAGGTGCTTTGTGTAGCCCATTTGGGCAATAAAATGTAAAAACAAAATGAGACCTCCTAACTAGTCTTCACTTTAGCATCCTTGTGTGCTTCTTATCATTATCCATTTGCCACTTGATGTGTTTTGATTTCAAGGAAATATATCAAGGAAATGGGCTGTTTAAAAAAAAAGGGAAACCTTTTTATGATTGTCTTAAGTATCTGGTATTATCACTATTCTTCCCACATTGACAGAAAAACAAACACATTCAACAATGCTAATCAGATCAATGATCTTCTTGCTTGTACAATCATGCCAATGAGCTATATGCAGGGATTCTGATTACTGGATCTATTTAAATGAATCACTTTTTTTTCTTTCTTAAATGCAGAGGCCAGTTCAACAATGCAGATTACTGTAGTGGAAATATACAACAGGCTTTTGTATGTGCATTAATTCATTTTTCTTAAGTTTTCTGTTTGTTGATTGGGTAAATGGATGGATGGAATGCATTATAGGCTATGTAAGGGATAACCTATGGCTAGCTGTGCATTAAATGATTTTAATGCATTAAATGATTTTAATGCACAACGTGGAGGCAAAGAACAAGAGTGAAAGGTTCTGTGCTACTGGATGTTTTTATGTGTGTGTGCAGTGCTATCTCATGACATATGGGTGTGTGCTTCAATAAAAGTTTCCTCTATAATGTACTTTATCATCTTCTTTCACCATCCATCAATTCCCGATAGATAAAATTAGGTCCCGTAACAATTAATGTTGAATTTAAGAGACAAGATACCTGTTCTGATTTGTGTTAAGTCCAAAAGTTTCATCTCTTTTCATACTAAGGTGAAAAGCATCTTTTAAAAACTTTTTCAAAAAAAGTGCCTTTGGGGAACCCTCGTGAAATCATCTCTCACCATGAAATGTTTCAAGATAAAGAGATGTCTTTAAGCTGCAGCAGATAACTTTGCCCTGCTTCTATCGCATTCTGCCTCTGGCTAACCCGGCATGCAGAGCCTCAGGATCGTACTGTGAGCAGTCCTCCAAAGAAACAAAAAAAGAAAGAAAATGAATTAAAGTGGATTGACAGATTGAAATTACACAATGAAGGATTTCTGGCAATAGAGATGAGACCAGACTGTTTACTGGGAGTGTTCAACACTGCTCATGGAATGAAATAGGTGAAATTCAATTCAAGAATCTCACACATGAGGCTCTATAGATGGATACCTGTAATCACAGTTTCCTAAATTATTCTATAAGATTCTTCTGTGAAGATAAATATATACTAGTGAAATAAATAAATATGTTATTTTGCAAATAAATAAATACTTCAACAACATTTCAGCAATTTACTTACATTTTATTAACATTAACAAGCACAATAATGACACTTTACTGTTTTTTTTTGTGTGGTTTAATAAGGTTGAGTTATTTTCTGTGATTTTTTTATTTTATTGATTTTGCAATTTTTATGTGTACAGCACAAAAACAATTACACAAAACAAACAAAAAAAGTATTTTAGATAGCGGTTAATTGTTGTACATTATCATTTTAACTCGCAGATTTGTATTTTGTACTCATATATTTTATTTGATCTTAACTTGAAATATTTGAGTAAGCTAATTCATACACAACTTTTTAGTAGTCGAAACTTGGCTAGCTTTAACCAGCTAATTTAAAAAATGCTACATTGCTAAACACAATGCTTTGATAGCATTAGCATTGCACAGCACTTGCTGAATGAGTAATATAAAACATTTAAAGGGATAGTTCGCCCAAATGTGAAAATTCTATCATTTACTCACCCTTGAGTTATTCCAAACCTGCATGAATTTCAATTCAATTCAATTAAATTCAAATTTATTTGTATAGCGCTTTTCACAATACACATTGTTTCAAAGCAGCTTTACAGAAAGTGCATTTCATAAATGTACATTGAAAAATGTTAGAAAGAGAATGTTAAAGAAAAATGTTAGAAAAAGTTAATCAATCATGTATTAATTTAGGCCATAACAACGCTGGCGTTGAGTCGTCTCTTCACAGGCGTTGAGTCGTCTCATCACAGGTGTTGGGGCATCTGAAGTCTCCATGAGAGGCTGGATACAAACTGGAGCTGACAAACTAATGTCCCGAGATAACAACAGAAAAGCAGATGGGAAATAATTAGCATAGCTGATGTTCAGAATATTAATGCTTTTGATCCGATTTAACTGTAGTAGAAAAGGTAATTATAATGTGAATGCTTGGCTAAAGAGATGCGTCTTTAATCTAGTTTTAAACTGGGACAGCGAGTCTGAACCTTGAACAATATCAGGAAGACTATTCCAGAGAAATGTGAAAATGCCCTCCCTCCTTTAGTGGACTTAGATATCCTAGGAATGACCAGAAGCCTAGAGTTTAGTGATCTTAAAGAGCGCGATGGATTGTAGGGCGATAGAAGATCCGTTAAATACACTGGAGCTAAACTATTTAGGGCTTTATAGGTCAGTAGCAATACTTTGTAATTGATAAGGAACTTAATAGGCAACCAGTGTAGAGATGATAAAATTGGTGTTATATGATCATATTTTCTTGACCTAGTAAGAACTCTAGCAGCTGCGTTTTGGACTAACTGTAGCTTGTTTATTGATGATGCAGGACAACCAGCTAATAAAGCATTACAGTAATCTAGTCTTGAGGTCATGAATGCATGAACTAACTTTTCTGCATCAGAAATAGATAGCATGTTACGTAGCTTAGCAATGTTTCTATGAAACATATGAAATATGATTTTCGAAAGACAAGTTGCGGTCTAATATAACACCCAGGTCTTTTACTGTAGTGGATAAAGTGACAGGACAACCTTCCAAGTTAAAGTTGTATTGTGAAAGTTTTTTTGGGCAGTTTTTTGGACCAATAAGTAATACCTCCGTTTTATCTGAATTTAATAGCAGAAAATTACACTTCATCCAGTATTTAATATCTTCAACACACGCTGTCAGTTTAGCGTTTTCATCCGGTCGTGATGAAATATGTAATTGAGTGTCATCAGCATAACAGTGGAAATTAATTCCATGTTTTCTTATAATATTACCAAGTGGCAGCATATATATTGAGAATAGCAGAGGGCCTAACACGGATCCTTGCGGTACCCCATAGTCTACTGACGTTATCTTTGATTTTTCCTCATTTAGACAGAAAAAATGGTAGCGGTCTGATAACTACGATCTAAACCAGTTTAATGCCTGTCCCTGAACACCAGTGTAATTTTGAAGTCGATCTAAGAGTATTTTATGATCTATAGTATCGAACGCAGCACTAAGATCGAGTAGAACTAGTATTGAGATACAGCCTTGGTCAGAAGCTAGAAGTAAATCATTTGTGATTTTAACGAGTGCAGTTTCTGCTATGATGCGGCCTGAATCCGGATTGAAATTTTTCATAGATATCATTTTCTTGCAAAAAAGAGCACAATTGAGCGGACACAACTTTTTCTAGTATTTTAGACATAAATGGAAGATTTGAAATGGGTCTGTAATTTGCTAGGTTATTATGATCTAATTGTGGCTTCTTAATGAGAGGTTTTATGACTGCCAACTTGAATATTCTTGGAACATGACCTAAAGATAAAGACGAGTTAATAATATTGAGAAGAGGCTCTTCCACTACAGGTAACAACTCTTTCAGTAGTTTAGTGGGTATTGGATCTAATAAACATGTTGTTGGTTTAGATGCCATGATGAGTTTGTTTAGCTCTTCCTGTCCTATAGTTGTAAAGCGGTGTAGTAGTTCTTGAGGGGCGATAATTGAGGTTGAATCATAAGACATCATTAAAGATTGTACATTTACCATTTTGTTTCTGATGCTTTCTATTTTCTCAGTGAAGAAATTTATAAAATCATTACTACTAAACTGTAACGGAATATTTTGCTCAGGCGATGCTTGTTTATTTGTTAGTCTAGCCACGGTGTTAAATAAAAACCTTGGATTATTTTGGTTATTTTCTATTAGTTTTTGCGGAGATGCTCAGCCCTGGCTGCTTTTAGGGCGTTTTTTATAACGTGACATACTATCTTTCCATGCGATTCTAAAGACCTCTAAATTAGTTTGTTTCCATTTACGCTCTAAGTTACGAGTTTCTCTCTTGATAACATGTGTAGCACTGTTGTACCATGGTGCTTTAGTTTTCTCTCTAACCTTTTTTAATCTAATTGGTGCAAAAATTTCTAATGTACTAGAGAAAATGGTGCTCATACTGCTAGTCATTTCCTCTAGTTCATCTGTTTGTTTGGGTTCACTGAGCAGCTGAGACAGATCAGGTAAGCTATTTGAGAATCTATCTATAGTGGTTGGAAGGATTGTTCTGCCTGGTCGATAACGTGGCGCAACATGACAGATTTCAGCAGTACGCAGTATGCAAGTTACCATGTAATGGTCAGTGACATCATCACTTTGCGGTATAATATCTATATCGGTTGGGTTGGTTCCATGTGATATAATTAAATCTAGTGTGTGATTAAGACGATGAGTGGGACCAGTGACGTTTTGCTTGACCCCAAAGGAGTTTAATAGATCTGTAAATGCAGCCCCTAACGCATAATTTGTGTTATCTACGTACGTGTATGTTAAAATCTCCAACAATTAATGCTTTATCGACGTTGACCAATAGATCTGAGAGAAAGTCTGCAAACTCTTTTAGGAAATCAGCATAGGGCCCTGGAGGTCTATATACAGTAGCCAAGGCTAGAGATAATACGGATTTCTTTCTTACATCTAAGAGCGTAACATTTAGCACTAGTACTTCCAACGAATTAAACCTGTGACCTGTTTTCTGAGTAACATTAAGAATATCTCTATAGATTGTTGCAACACCGCCGCCACGACCAATCAGACGGGGCTCATGCTTATAACAGTATCCTGGTGGAGTAGACTCATTAAGACCGAAATAATCATTTGGCTTAAGCCAGGTTTCAGTAAGGCAAAGTACATCGAAACTATTATCTGTGACAATTTCATTTACAATAACCGCCTTAGGTGTGAGCGATCTAATGTTTAGAAGACCTAGTTTTAGAAATTGTTTTTGTTCACTAATATTGAGATTTTCTGGTTTAATCACAATTAGATTTTTCCTAGATCCTACAGTAGATTTAATGTTTGACCTCACTAAACGAGGAATAGACACAGTTTCTATATAATGTTCTACATTGGTACTTATGTCAATTAAGTTAGGACAGCAAAGACTGTGATTTGGACTTTGACTTACTAGTCATATGGTGTGTAACGCCATCGAGATGTTGTCCGACAGAAGAGCCGCTCCGATTCTGCTGGGGTGAAGGCCATCAGGACGGAAGAGCCTAGGTCGCTCCCAGAACAGATTCCAATTATTTACAAAGAGCAGCTTCTGTTCATTACACCATGACATTAACCATTCATTTAGAGCAAATAATCTACTGAACTTTTCATGTCCTAGTCGGTATGTGGGAAGGGGTCCAGACACGATGATCGTTGCTTCAGGCGATGTTCTGCGCACCGTCTCGATCAGGCTCCTGTAGTCCTTCTTCAGAACCTCCGTCTGTCGCAGCCTGGTGTCGTGCGTTCCCGCGTGCAGCACGACAGCTCCGATGCGCTCGTCACTGTTCAGGATCTCGGGAACCTGCACAGCGACATCGAGAACACGAGCACTAGGAAAGCAGTGAGTGCGCACCTTACCTTTACCTGAGGTAGCGTGGACATGCCGGATGATGGAAGTACCGATGACCACAGCGTCGCGTTCCGTCTCGCGAAGAGGGGAGAATCGGTTCCGGGTGGAGATCTCGAAGACCGGGAGGGGCGGAGAGGTCCTAGCTCTGGTCCTGGCTCGCGTCTTCCGCTGTGGAAACACCCAGGGTCCATGGTGCTGTGTCGGTGCCGGAGCGAACAAAGCCAGGGATGATCGCGTCCTGGGTGCTTGGGTCCTGTGCAGAGAAACACACGGAGTAGACGAGGTTGGAGTCAAAAGGTTACTAACCACTGACTTGTGAGCATCGGCGCGTGATGTTTCAAGTGCTGATCGTCGCTCTCTCAGCACGGCTTGTCTGTCTAGTAGGTCGCAAATCTGTTTGTCCAATGACTCCAACTCCAACTGCACCGAATGCAGCTCGAACGTGTCCTCACCTGCACTCAAAGGTAACATTAGACACACAGCCGAGTTATTCGCCATTGTAGCAGATGTGCTACGATGGCGAATTGTAGGTTTCAGTGGTTACCGGGTGTAAATAAGTTAATAATACGGCTAGTAGCGGAAGTTCGGATATAAGTAGCGATATCAAAGCAATCCGATTGTTTTTTATAGAGAATCGTAACGGAGATATGTTCACACGCTGTAAATAATAGAAAGTATTCATTTGTAAGCGAGTGTTAAGAAGAAAATCAAGGATTATGAATCAAATCAACTGAGCTCCAAACACAAACAACGCGCTCACAACCTGCCTACAACCCTTTCTTTTGTAACCAAGCAGATTTCGGCAGCATTGACTACCATAGTATGTTTGTTACAGCAGACAGTTTCGACTACTAAATATTTTAAGATTACATGATAATGATATATCTGTTCTCAAACTGCTCATGCTCCACTCGTCAGAAACTCTTTTAGCCCCTTACTGTCACCCCCCTTTTGAGAATACACATGAAAATGCACTATCCAAACTTAAAGGGCTGTAATTCAAGAATGCTTTTGAATATAGACCTAAGTTTTCATATTTTGCAATTCAAAATATGAAAGTATGAAAAAGTTATGGAAGTTTAAATTTACTGTAAATAAAAAATACTGTACTAAATATTTTTTATTTTATATAAAATATATATTTTACAAAAAGGTTTTAATCTAAAATTACTATAAAATCAAAGCCATATGTCTTACCAAGTTGTGTTCCAAATTTGAAGTTGATATCACAAAAATTGAAGTTCCCATGAGATTTTGTTTAGACGCTGTACCAAAAATAGCCACCGGGTGTCATTTAAATTCCATTGATTGTTATTTTGATGTATTTGCCTGTAATTTTCCAACTTTTTTTAGTTAATGATCTATAATACTGGGGCTTTATTAATGCTGTTCATTGATTCGAGTAAATGTTTTGACATTTGAGTATAAAGTGTTTTATTTCTATAAAATATGGTGTAAAACCGCCAAAGTGCTGCCCTCTTAAGGTTGAACGGTGGCTACTGCAGTTGAATTTTCCTATTGGACGTTGTGATACATCGTGACGTAGGATGGTACTTCCAACGGCTCACTATCCGCGCCCCTGGCACGAGCTCACCACGCCCTCAGAAATGTTTCCCCCAATCACATGATGAGAACGGCTTCACTCCAGTATGAACTGTCATGTTACATGAAGTAGAAACATTATGAATGAAACTGACTTGACACTTGCTTTAAAGGTCCCATGGCATGAAATTTTCATTTTATGAGGTATTTCAACATTAATATGAGTTCCCCTAGCCTGAATATTGTCCCCAAGTGGATAGAAATGTTGATCGGTGTAAAACCGAGTTCTGGCTGTCTTTCTCTGCCTTTGAGAAAATGACAGGCCAGACGAGCCAATCCTGAAGTCTCCTGGTTTGACGTCCAAGCAGGAACGGTTTCCTCCCTTTCCCCGCCCAGAGAATCTGGCACGCCCATGCAAACACTCGAGATCATTAACGTTACTTGTGAACGAGTGAACACTGGCAGTTTCTCAGTGTTTGGATGTACAAATGAAAACAGAAGTCTTTCTTCAGTTCCTTCTGATCTGTGATCATTGATTTCTTATGTGTAGCTTATTATTTATTATTTGTGGACACGCAGCAGCTTCTCTCTCTCCCGACAGAACAGTGTTTTCGTGTTTTCTATCTTGTGAGTCAGTGTTTTTGTACGTCCTTGTCGCGTCTATCTGTTCTAAAATGTGCATACAGTCTTTTCTGTTTAACATCAGCAGTCACATCTTTAGAGATAAACTTCACACACGCCGAAGCTCGGCCTCCAACATCCCCGACCCCCAGTACTGCATCTGGCCCACAGCGGAGGCACCAAACGCGGTTTGAGATTAAGCAGAAGGAGGGTAAGCATGAGGGTATCCGGCTAGGCTAGCCAGCTTTCCCCACAATAAACTGGATTACATTCGATTACAGCTGTTGTGTCTTTGTTTGCGCTATGTAACGTTACTCAATGCGCGTCAATGACGCTATTCATATGATTGGAACATATCTAGAAATAATGCTATACTCAACACTTACTAACTCGTTCATCTCGCTGTAATGGTACATTGCATGTGTTACAAAGTTGGTAGAATAATGATGAAGAGGACTCGGCGTGACTGGGACTCGTGTTTATTCAGAACTCTCAGATACAAACACAATAAACTCGCGCTGACAGACACCGCTCTCATAACTCAGTAGTTACTATAAATAACTTTGTTAGCAATCGCTTCATCTCCGTGATGTCCGGTTCGCGAACGAATCATTCTTTTGAATCGGTTCTTTTTAGTGTACCGAACCAGTTCACCAAATCGGACTGAATCGTTCTAAACGGTTCGCGTCTCGAGTCAGCGCTGATCCATAATTTACTAAAGTTACTAACTTTCTGACATGAGTGACAGCCCCTCCGACTAGAAATAAACTAATAACCTGAAGTATATGCTAGTAACTACAACAGTTCACCCTGAACTGAGACATGCTGAGAGAACTGATGAGAAGTGAACACAGGTCCATCCGTCTCTGGCAGACTCGTGCCTGCTCGTGCCTCGTTAAACCACGCCCCCTCCGCTCATTTAAAATGCAAAGATGTCAGCCAATCACAACAGTGGGCGTTTTTACTGAAGTCTCACAGTAGACACGCCTCTTGAAGCAGGGCATTCAGCCACAGGGCAAACAGCAGTATAGAAAAAATGCCTTTTATTTCTAAATTATGACATTTTATGATGTAAAAATCATACTAATAATATAAGTACACCTCAGGAAACACTATAAAATAATAGAAAAATGCCATGCCATGGGACCTTTAACATTGTAATGAAGAAAATACAGTTTTACAGGATTTGTCTGTTCATAGATTAGGTCAGTTCTCTTGCGCTACTGCTTCGCTAGCAGCGTCGGCATCGGGAGTTAACGCAGTTTGAGCCAGCGGCTCGCATTGGTAAGGCTCTGGGTCTGTGTCTACAGGCAATTCACCCTCGTCCACTTCATGTGAAGGTGGGGGAGAATGGCCGCTCTGTTGCAAAGCTGGCGTCACTCCAGTCATTCTCCATCTTTGCGATTCGCGAGTCAGACAGCTGTCAATCAATCGTCACTGCGGGTCTCAGGTGCACGCCCTCCGCTCAGCCCCGCCCTCGGTTCATCCCCTCTGTCTCCGCTGGGCTCTGCCCACTTTTCCAGCATTTTTCAAAAATTGCCAGTGGAGTTAAGCTCTGAGCAGGGGTTTAGTTACCCTTTAATGTTGTAATATGAAACATGACACCGCCCACTAGGGGAGGAGCCTGCTAAAAGAATATAAAGTACTATTTCCATGGTAACGCAACAACATCCAATTTCAAAATGGTTTTCACAGAATGAATTTTGAGTTTGTAAGCTTTCGAATGATACCTAATTTATGATAATTACTCAAATATATGATACGAAAAAAAGGCGATCAAAAAAAGAGTGCCAGGTGTCCCGCCAGCGTGACGGTGACAGTTAAGAGGCTAAACTAGCATAGCAAAACATTAAGCACCACTAAATTTCCCACTTAACATTAATCTTGCACAAAAAATCCCTCATTATATAACACTTTATTTTACTCTCCTTTTGAGTGTCATGGCAAAGCATGCTGGGAAATAGAAATCCCAGCCCAGTTTCAGTTAAATTTAAGTTTGTCTAAATTAAAAGAAACACATTCTTAAAACTTAATAAAAAATTCAGATTACTTACTGTCAGTTTTGTGAACTCAAAAGAAAAAATTATTTCTAAATACTCATAAAAGTTCAGTTGATTTAACTAATTTGTTTAATTTGAGTTGGCTCTACTCAAACCAATTAATTATTTTGAGTGTTAGGGTGCACAGAAGGCTTAAAAAAACGATAAAATGCTACATCAAATTGCTCTATAAGAAATATGAGCATTTACAGAATGATACAATTTTGTACTTTTATTCATCCCAGCACAATTCTAAATACAGCACATTATATTGGCATAAATGAAGATAGCTACGGCATGCTTGGTTTAACCCTTGTGTTATGTTGCGGGTCAATTTGACCCGTTTTGATTTTTAAGTTGTCAGAAATATCAGTTAACCTATGTTTTTTTTCTTTAAATTTTGTGACTTTTTCTCATTTAGGGTCATGAACATGCATGCAAAGTTTCAACACGCTGATGTGTTTTGACATATACACACACATTTACTGTTACGTTCGTGATGTTCACGGGTCGTGATGTTGACCCGCATATTTTAATGTTCTAAGGCAATTGTAGAGACCCAAAATAATAACATTTCTTGGTTATATTTTGTTATTTTACTTTTTTACTAACCTATGAAGCTAAAAAAAAATAGCTTTTCCCCATTTTTTCAATACAGAAATATTTTGTGTATGCCACAAATGGTAAAAATGAGCTATAATTTCTTTTTTAAATCTCTCTGAAATACTATCTAACCTACATTGTTTTTCTTGAAATTGTGTGACCTTTTCTCATTTAGGGTCATTAACATGCATGCAAAGTTTCAACATGATAATTCGTTGTGAAATGTGCATATCGAAATTTTATACACTCTTGCTGTTTGTGGGTCAATTTGACCCATATAGGACAGCTATTCAAAAGCAACTGTACAGACACAAAATACAAAACACTTTGTTGTATCTCAGAGCTCTTTAACTTTTAACAACTTCATGAAGCAATGTTTTGAAATCGGCCATCACTGTATAAGTCGTAAAAGTAAAGTTTAAAACAAGTTATAGAAGTTTATGAACATGAAAATATATAACATATATATTTTTATATTTTATATAAAATATACATTTTAAAAACATGTTAAATTCTAAAACCTCAAGAAAATCAAAGCTAAATATCTGAACAAATTCTGTACCAAATTTTAGGTTGATATCTCAAAAAAAAAAAAAAAAAGTTTGTGCGCAGTACCAACGTTTTCCACTAGATGACATGTAGACTCTTCGATTTCCATATATGGTTTGAGTGATCTGAACATTATATTTTCATACTTTTCAAAATATGAAGTAGACATCCTATTGAGAAGTAGTTTGGGCAGTAATGTTAATATTTGATTTGAATTCAATCTCTAAAATGCATATAAAAAAAAAAATATGGAAAGAGTCAAAACGTGCGTTATAGTTTGGTACCGCATCACAAATGACGAATCTATTGCTATTTATCTCCTGCTCTGTCATCTCTTTTGAAAATCAGTCACCAAATATGAAAATTAGAGTCTGTAAGCTTTAAAATGCTATAGAGTTGGTCAAGATTACTTTAGGTTTAGACTAAGATATTATTGTTCTAAATGTATAAAGGCAAGTGTCCTAAGGGCCAATCTTAAAAATAAAAATAATAATGGTTAAAAGTATTTTTATAAATCGTAAATTCAGATATTTATTCTTTGTAATGTGTGAAAAGTATTGATATTAAAAGTGAATTGTTTGTACCTGATTGTATGTGTTTTTTCATAGTGTGATTTTTGGGGAATTGTATTGAGTCCAATTAGGGTCAATTTGACCCGGACCATAAGGGGTGTAACCAGAAATCGAACAGAGCACGAGGGTTAAGAGGCTTTGACAATTTCACAAGATGAAATGAGCGTGATGGTACCTCTTAGTTCACTGGTCTTTTCAAATCGGGTGTATGTCATGATCAAGGGCCAGATATCTCTGTAAAGACTCCTCAGGGCATAAGACATGCTCAAATCTATTCTATTTGAGTTTCCTAAGTTGAGCAAGAAATCAAATCTTGATATGATGCATGGGAGAATAGGAGTGAGGGAGTCAGAGACGTGAGGACCATTTTGTATTTGCAATTACAATATTTACTTTCGGTGTTTACAAGACTCCAGACTGGATTTACATGTATTTGCTTCTGATGCATGATTGTTCAAAACATGGAATGGGAAAATTCATGCTTGCTTATTTTCCTTCTGGTCACTGGAGAAAGAATCAAAGTCCATGTAATGAAAATCTCTTTTAAGCATGGATGGTTTTCCCATAGGGCAAGAAGCTCAATCTTCTGGATTCCTCTCGTCATATTTATTAGCTTCTGCTGTAGCGGAGCTCCAACAGTTCGGCACCAAATCTTCCAGTGAAATTTCTGATAATTAGTTCTTAAATCAATTATTTTTCAGATCTGGTTATTGGTTTCAGTTTCTTCCAAAACGTGTATGTGCAAGCTGTTGTTTTGCTGTTGGCAGCTTGCTGTGTTGTGGCAATGATTGAAGTATTCATTTTGCAAATCCAAGGTTCCCAGACTTTACATGAAAAATAAGTAACTCAAAATCCAAAAGCACCACTAACAACAATCCAAGGTTCCTGAACTTTACATGAAAAATAAGTAACTCAAAATCTAAAAGCACCACTAACAACAACACAAATATAGGTAGATTTCCTCTCAAAGTTAATTCCAAGGTTGTATTTAATAAAATGACAAACCCCATGCACTACAATAAATATACAGTTGGGCTTATTATTGCATTTGTGTATCATTTGAAAATGAGTACAGCATGTGGGAAAATGTATCAAAAATATAAGTAAATAACATTTCTGAACTGCTTTCAAAGACATTTGGTTATCTTGAGCAGACTTGCACAAACCTTTTGGTGAGCAGTGACTCATAGGGAAGGTGTATTTTTCAGTACAGCGTTTCTTATTAGAGTACCTTGAACACATGTCTGTTTTTCTTTTTATGTAAATTGCTATTTAGTTATAATTCTAAATATAGAAATAGAAATAAAAGTAAAATAAATATGTTACCATAAATATATTAACTTATCTTTTATCTTTTTATATGAATTATAATATGTACGTATGTGAAAATTGTAATTATAATCATCTGTGTACTAAAATACTCTGCAGACGTGTCAAAAAAGCATTTAGGCTATACACGGCATGTACTGTGTTAAGCTGCCAACAGTGAGGGGAAAAAATTACAAAAAGGGGCAGTAAACGGATAAAAATGATTCTGTGGTAAGTAAATACTATAGAAAAAACAAATTTATTTTCTACATGAAAGAGTTAGTTCAGGCAAGAATTAAAAAAGCGAAGTAAATTCTATATTAGTACTCAATTCAAGCTTGTAGAAATTAAAGCGTAAATATCAACATTATAAAATTAAGTAAAACTACTCAACCTTTCTGACATGGTGTTCCCATCATGCACTGTTTTCCAGCTGTATTTACACTGTTTTATCTTTTGCTTTTGTTGTTTGGTTTACTTGCCATTTTGTGCCATTTTGAGTTAATTTAGTACTGAGGTCTCTTAGTTCAGATACTGCGTTACTACTATTACATAGATATGGTGTCTACACCATAAGATTGCTTATTTTATTTGTTAATATTACTTAACTTAGTTAAGTAGAGTTTACTTAATTCCATATGTGAAAGAACATGGGTGCAAAAAATCAGTTTTCCAAGGTGAGCAGGGGTAGAGTTCCATTGCGTTCCGACATTAATTGGAACTGTCACGTTTTGAGTCTGCTTGTTCATGTTTAGAGTTTGTTTTTGACCTGTTTATCTGTTCTGTTCATGTCTGTGTTTGTTTTCAGTGTGTTAATTTAGTCCTGTCATCCTCCGTTTCCCTCCCTGTTAGGGCCCGTCCACACGTACCCATTTTCCACCAGAATGAACCGGGTGTTAGTTCAGAGCCAGTGCAAGTCCCAGTTCATAGTTGGTTCGACTGAAGAACCGGTTGCTTTTTCACAAGCTGAGAGCCACAATAGAGCCAGGTCTAACGTCACTGTATACGTCTCATCTTTCTCAGCAACGCTAGCGAGGCAGCGGGAAACACAAACACATCAGGCTTGTTCGAGATGCATCGGCGCTGCGCAGACCGATCCACGTATGATATAAAAATAAAAATAAACGCACGAGTGAATCAAAAGCATAATGAGTCGTATGCTCTCGCTGGACTCGTTGTCATACGGCAACCGGTCTGCACAACACCGCTGCGAACAAGCCTTCCATCAACAATTCAAACGTTGCGTCACTATTGATTCACATGGCTTTACGATCCTACATCAGCATCAAAACACAATGAAAACACAGCGAATCCAACGCATTCATGCAGTTCGTCGTAATTTGTATAGACGGAGATTACAAACGAACAGCAGCTGTTAGCTCCATTAGCTGCTATTACAAAAATGGCGGATCTCAAATTTGTGTTCGTCTTGTTGACCCCGCCCCCAGCGCCTGATATAATCGGTTCTAACTTCTAGCCAAGCAATGTTTTGGTGCTACTTAAGCACCACTTTTCCTAGCTCGGAGCTGGTGCTTTGGGTGTGGAAACACAAAGAACCGATTTGAAACTAGGCTCTGCCTCCGAACTAGCACCAGCACTGCCTTGGTGGAAAAGGGGTAACGGAGACGGATTTAGCTGTATACGGTAAAAAAATTGTACCATATCAGCGTTTTTGGAGCATGAATCCAATATATTTTTAAACCGGGTCCCAGAGTTGATAAATCTGAAAATGACACCCTTACGTTTTCGTGTTTCATGTGATTTCTGTGGCAGAATTACAGCGCCACATACTGGCCTAGCATGTGTACTCGCAAAACCTTTGTGTTCCCTCTGAAAAAATGTTTGCGTTCACCTGCAAAACTTTTATGTTCTTTGCGAGTGAACATAAAGTTTCTCGGGGGAACGCAAACATTTAATAATAAGTTAATAATAATACAATTTAACAATAGGTCAACGCTTTTGCGTTCTCGGGCAAATGTTTTACGTTCACCTGAAAAACTTGCAAAACCTTTGCATTCCCTCGCAAAAACTTTCGAGTTTGCTTGCAAAACTTTTGTGTCCTTTGCGATTTAATGCTAATTTTTGTGAGCCAACGCAAAGTTTCTCGGGGGAAACACAAAACATTTGCAAGAGAAGGCAAAAGCATTTACAAATACATTTTTTTCTCCCATCTCATATTTTTTTCTTCACCATGTCCCTTTAGGGGCTCCGTATAATAGAGTATGCAATAGGGCACAGCCATGGTCTTTTCTTCCCTATTGTGACATTTCTGAGTGAAACGGTCATGACTCATGACCGTCACACCCTGTGATACAAATGCTCTTGGAATGACTGAGATGAAAGTGGTCTTGATCCTCAAATATCTTGAAAAACATCTGTTATTGGCCATTAATGTTCTGACCTACCAGGCGAATCTCTGTAGCAGTTCTGTTTCTCGCTCTGGTTCCTCTGCTAAAATGCCAGCTGTGAATCGAACGCCAACAACATCCGTTTAAAAGACACCCTTATAGACACATACAGCAGTGCATTATGTGCTGTAAATTACCAAATGCTGAATGTGGAATATATTGTTTCAATAGCAATAATTTCATCTGAGAAGGGGACTGTTTTTCTTTGTGAACATTTACATATTTAGATATATGTCTCTGGAAATACTACTGTATGGAATGATCAGCATTAGAATGCATATTAGCATATATATTTGGTCAATTCATATTCTAAAACTCTGGAAGAAAAAATAAATATAATAATCTGCAGAGTAAAGATTTATCTGTTTATAATAACAATCTCAATTTACACATTTGCAATGTGCATAAGGTCGAAGAGTGTTTTTTTGGGGGGGATAAATGGCAATTATACTGGATTGAAACATTCAGTTTGAGTAAAAGTAAGAAGATTTTAAATAACCTTTCAGATTAAGCTGGTCATTGGCTGCATTGATATCACAATTATGCGTTTGAATGGATTTCAGTGATAGGATGGTTGTAATGGAGTAAAATTTCCCAGTGTGGCATCACATTATTTCTAAAGAACAGTTAAGGCAATTTCCAATGTTTCATGGATGGGCTTTACGCATATGAAGACAGAAGCATGATATACTGTAGACACAAACTACTATTTGTCAATGTCCAAATCACAGCATAAAAAAACAACAAGAAAAAACATAAACAAAGGGTATGCTGCTAAATTCTTAGCCATGCTTTTTTATTTTGTTTTCTTAGGGTCATCATTCAACTTCTTGATCAGATTTGCTATCTCTCTCCGCTATATAAATCAAGTAGTGTTGTTTCCAGTTACACCATGTGACTAGATTTTTTTTTCTTCTCTGTGAATAATTATTTACATTTCAAAACAAACTTTATTGAATGGCTTCTGCGAATATGGAATACATTTTATATGGACCCCTTTTGTGGCATAACAATGGCGCTGGTGAAACCCAGAGTTCAATTAACCAAACACATGGAGCAGAAACCAGGAAACAGGAGCAGAACTGAGGACAACTGACAAACACCACAGAAAACACTGGGGCATACATACATAGACAAGCAAATGCAGGGTACTGTATGTTTACACGACACCATTTTCCACTGAAAACTGAATTTTTTTAATGCATTTTGGCCATTCATTTACACGACAATGCCGTTTTTAGGGCCTGCAAATGCAAGCTTTTGAAAACGGGTTTCAAAGTGCAAGGTTTTGAAAAATATGCCTTTACAGTATCCATGTAAACAACAAAAACGAGCATAATATAGCGTTTTTAGTCATTTTTGCAGATCTGTATGAACAGGGATAATTTTGACAACATTGTCATCTGTTTTTAGTAAATCATTCTCAAGGTACGTTTACACAACAACAATGTTGCAGTTTTTCCTTTGCGTTTTCGCGTACAGACGACAATGCTGTCAAAAACGATCCCCGTTCACATGAATCCACGAAAACAAAGACTATGTATGCCAGGCCAGTAGGTGGCGATGTCACTTAGTAAAGAAACACCATTCGCTTATTGAGGGTATGCACATGACGTCACCATTGGCCGGAGTCGCTGCGGTTACGCCCACTGAGTGGCAAAAAGACTGAGTGGCAGTATTGTTTTTTCAGCGTGAATGCCGCAAAAAACACAAAACACATTTAAAACTTTAAGATTTGCTGTACAAATAGATTCGACAAGAAATCTGAGGTATATTTTAACAGACTTCTGAAAGCTACAGAAAAGAGAAGCAAACGGCCATTCAGATCAAATCCCTGCCATTCAGAGAAACAACTGGACTCCAGGCAGAGAAACGTGGATTTGCAGTTATCATTTTGTGCCAATATGTTGAATTTTGGGCTAAAGTCATACCATTTATATATTTTATTGTTATATATTGAATTGACAACTCATCAATGACATATTTATCAGCCTATATTCTGCATAAATTGGATGTTTTTGAAGCAAGCACTGACAGAAACTATACAAGTTTTAGGGCTGGATGAAATGAAGATATATAACATTGATATAAGTGATCTCCCGGATTTAGACCTATATTTTTTTGCTTTACGTATTTCCCCGGCATTGAAATCAGGCTCATATACATGTCAGGATTCCTGGCTGCATGTCAATATCCATGGATCACTGGAGCTTTGGTAAGTTGTATTGAACACTATCGAGTCCAACCTTTAGTTTAAACTTATACATGTTTGTTTTACTTGTGTCAAATTTGCATTTTTGTAGTTTACACGGAGATGATAATACTATTGTTTTCAAAAACTTTTGTTATGCGTTTTCAAGCCCCCAAAATGCTGTTGTCTTGTAAATGAACGGCAACAATGCATAAAAAATTTCACGTTTTTAGTTAGAAATGTTGTGTAAACGGTCCCTATATAACAAGACACAGTAACAGCATAACAAAATGAGGGTGAGGATATGAGATATGTTTTCCTGCAGTTGTTTTGCATTATTAGTTTGCTTTATTAGATTAAAATAAGTCTAAAAGAGATAAGACAGTTTTTTCAGGAGTGGCTCACAAGCATATCTTGTCTTTTATCTTTTTTTACCTGCAATCTAAAAGCATCTCTTATTGAAGAGGGAATATCCAAATATTGTCAGTTTTTCTGCAGGGAGAGAGGGCTGGAAATTGGAGGGAATTCTCTCCGGCTGTGATTAACTTTCTAGCCTTCTGCATTGGTTTATGATCTGAATGCTGAATTTAATTTAAACTGCATGTGCAATGAAGCTGCTTTAATTGGGAGAGCCTATAGCAGTTCATTCTTTCAGTATTTGTCACTTGAAGCCTGTTGAAACAGGATAGGGCATCTTTGTATGCAATGCCATTGTGGTCATGTCCGTCATTATTAAATTTAAGATGGCTTCAGGAAGAATCGAGTTTAGAGCTGTTGGGAGCCTGGGAGCCTTCAAATAACTGCAGTCTGAGATAGATTGTGTTTCACACTGTTCTGCAATTAGCTGAGGGAAATCTACATATTACAGCGCAGCAACATTATGGAAATGATGCTCTTATGCTTACAGTCATTAGTTCAAAATTTGAAGGATATAGAATTGGTTTGTGTGTGTAATGTAAAAACAGAGGCAATTTAATAAAAATCTTGGGTGTAATAGCAGAATAATTGTGTATTTCTTGAAAATTCACTAGGGTGTCCTATAGCAAATCCATTTGCACAAAGCATCTCACTAATGACTGAGCTCGGGGGGCACCTTCTTAAATGACATGGCTCACTTTTTAATTTAGCCCATAATGGCCCGGTTTCACAGACAGGGCTTAGACTAAGCCAGGATTAGTCCTTAGTTCAATTAGGACATTTAAGTAACTTTTATAAACATGTCCAAGAAAAAAACATTACTGGTGTGCATCTTGAGACAAAACAATGCCACTGACATTTTTTAAGATTTGTCAGTGCAAGATTCTTTCAGTTAAAACAGCTCAAACATGCATTTTAGTCTAGGACTAGCTTAAGCATTGTCTGTGAAACCGGGGGAAAATTGGATTTCCTTTAAAAAATGACATTGCATTCACCGGTCCTAGTGAATTATCAGCAAAAACACCTTCCTTGTAAATGTTATCTGTAGGAGCAGGAGATGCTGCAAGATGAGGCAAAGCCACATTCAGCTGTGCTAGTTCTCATGCAGCAGAGGATGGAGGTGGAGGAATCTCCAGTGGAGCTTAGTTTATTACAGTTGATGCTGGAGACTGATGGAACAGTGTTTACAAATATGGGGAATTCAGTTGTCCTCTTGGATTAGTGGAAATCGGTTCAACTGCAGTTTAACGCTGAGAAGGGCATTGGGATGGTGATTCTATTACTGTTATTGATTAAAAATGTCTTACAGATTGAATGTATTACAGTTCGGTTTAAAAACTCCTAATATGCCTTGATGTTTATTGCATTATGATGTTAAAACAGACAGATATTTGAGTAATAAGACACAATTCTGGCTTCTTTTATTCAGAATTGAGTGATATAAAGTCGCAATCGCGAGTTATAATTTCAGAATTGCGTGATATCGTCGCAATTGCGAGTTATAAAGTCAGAACTGCGTGATATAAAGTCACAATTGCGAGTTATAATTTCAGAATTGCGTGATATAGTCGCAATTGCGAGTTATAACGTCAGAATTGCATGATATAAAGTCGCAATTGAGAGTTATAAAGTCAGAATTGTGTGATATAAAGTCGCAATTGTGAGTTATAAAGTCAGAATTGCGTGATATAAAGTCGCAATTGAGTTATAAAGTCAGAATTGTGTATTATAAAGTCGCAATTGCGAGTTATGAAGTAAGTCAGAATTGTGTGATATAAAGTCGCAATTGAGAGTTATAAAGTCAGAATTGTGTGATATAAAGTCGCAATTGAGAGTTATAAAGTCAGAATTGTGTGATATAAAGTCGCAATTGCGAGTTATACAGTCAGAATTGTGTGATATAAAGTCGCAATTGCAAGTTATAATTTCGGAATTGTGTGATATAGTCAAAATTGCGAGTTATAAAGTCAGAATTGCGTGATATAAAGTCGCAATTGCAAGTTATAAAGTCAGAATTGTGTGATATAAAGTCGCAATTGTGAGTTATAAAGTCAGAATTGTGTGATATAAAATCGCAATTGCGAGTTATAAAGTCAGAATTGTGTGATATTTACATTTACATTTACATTTATGCATTTGGCAGACGTTTGATGCATTTGGAAGTCGCAATTGCAAGTTATAATTTCGGAATTGTGTGATATAGTCAAAATTGCGAGTTATAAAGTCAGAATTGCGTGATAAAAAGTCGCAATTGCACGTTATAAAGTCAGAATTGTGTGATAAAAATTCGCAATTGCGAGTTATAAAGTCAGAATTGTGTGATATAAAGTCGCAATTGCGAGTTATAAAGTCAGAATTGTGTGATATAAAGTCGCAATTACGAATTATAAAGTCAGAATTGTGTGATATAAAGTCGCAATTGCGAGTTATAAAGTCAGAATTGTGGGATAAAGTCGCAATTGCAAGTCATAATTTCTGAATTGTGTGATATAGTCGAAATTGCGAGTTATAAAGTCAGAATTGTGTGATATAAAGTCGCAATTGAGAGTTATAAAGTCAGAATTTTGTGATATAAAGTCGCAATTGCAAGTTATAATTTCAGAATTCCGTGATATAGTTGCAAATGCGAGTTATAAAGTCAGAATTGCGTTATATAGATGCAATTGCTAGTTATAAAGTAAGAATTGCGTGATATAGTCGCAATTGCGAGTTACAAAGTCAAAATTGTGCGATATAAAGTCGTAATTGCTAGTTATAAAGTCAGAATTGTGTGATATAAAGTTGCAATTGAGTTATACAGTCCGAATTGTGTGATATAAAGTCACAATTGCGAGTTATAAAGTCAGAATTGTGTGATATAAAGTTGCAATTGAGAGTTTTAAAGTCAGAATTGTGTGATATAAAGTCGCAATTGCGAGTTATAAAGTCAGAATTATGTGATATAAAGTCGCAATTGCGAGTTATAAAGTCAGAATTATGTGATATAAAGTCACAATTGCGAGTTATAATTTCAGAATTGCGTGATATAGTCGCAATTGCGAGTTATAAAGTCAGAATTGCAAGATATAATCTTGCAATTGTGAGAAAAAGTCAGAATTGCGCGATATAAAGTCGCAATTTCGAAATACCAAATACTAACTCTGACATTCAACATTTTCCCTTTCAATTGTAAACAAAAATTAACTAAATTAGAGTGGTCTCTTTTGAATCCCTCTATTTATTTAACAATATGTATAACCATGTAACACTAACTACTTCAAGAGTATCAGCAACTTGTAATCAGTAGTGTTGTTTCTGCATGCATGCTCCTGTCCTTATGATTCCAGTGCAACATTTGGTTCAGCAATCCTGCCTGTTCACATTGACTAATGGCACTTAACCCTGGTAGCTCCAGGGAAACTGTCCGTGCAATTAGTGTTCTATTGCAATTTCAACAGCACTCGATGAAAAGCTTCCACCAGGTAAAGAATTAAAACTGAATGTCGCCTTGATTCAGTTGAGTGGTGTGCCATGAATGCAGATTCCAGGTAGGCAAAGATGAAGTAATAATAATATAAAAAGTTACCTAGTTAAAAGTCTATCTATCTATCTATCTATCTATCTATCTATCTATCTATCTATCTATCTATCTATCTATCTATCTATCTATCTATCTATCTATCTATCTATCTATCTATCTATCTATCTATCTGTCTGTCTGTCTGTCTGTCTGTCTGTCTGTCTGTCTGTCTGTCTGTCTGTCTGTCTGTCTGTCTGTCTGTCTGTCTGTCTGTCTGTCTGTCTGTCTGTCTGTCTGTCTGTCTGTCCATATTTGTATCTATATGAAGATACTTTTTTTTAGTCTTTTTTTTTTAATCTATCAACAGATTTCCAAACCTCAGAATATTTTTGTTCCCCACCCACTGTCACTCTTATCTAAAAGAAATATGGGGCTTTTCAGAGCAGAAGGCCGATGAGAGATGAATGATGACCCAACAGGTACGTTTTTTGAGAGTAAAACTCATTTAGTCATCCAATACAACACGTTGATTCTTTGATGTTTTTAAGCTTTAAACCAATTATTGCAGAAGTGACAGTTTGGATACATATTTTGTGCCTATCTTATGGAAATATTGTTATCTTTGTAACAGATTCCGACGAAGAGTGCCTAAACTCATGGGTAATCTGCTAATGTTGTAAATGTCAAAGTTGCAAATCACTGCATATTGAGAAATATAGTTCAGCAGTGGAGCTCTTTTTAAAAAATATTGTTCTGTTCAGATTCATTACTAGAGACTGGCTTGATCTACAACGAAATCTATTAAAAGTAGATTTAAAAAGACAAGGGCTTTTCTCACTTATCACTTGGGATAAATCGAAACAGTCAATCCCATTTGTGGAAAGAAAGTAAGCTAAAGCTTCGTATGAAAGTTATGTTAGTGCTGGACAAATCAGACAGTTACATTACTCTCTGCAGCTCGGACTAATTGAGGGAACTTGACTAATGATATGCTTTATTGCAGTAATGTGAAAACAATAAGAAATCAATTATACAGTCTTCTAAGGAGCAGACTTTCCATTTAAGTTGTCAAGATGCTAATTAACAATATACAGACTTAATGGTTGTTTGCGCGTACATGTATTTTTTAAACACTCGACTGCAACAATGACTCATCTCCTCATAAGTGTGGAATCAGTTGATGTGTTGGACTTGTGAAATGAATAAATTAGTAAGCTGCGGAAGTCTGAATTATTTTTGCTTTCACAAAACTTGATTAACAGGATTAAATCTAACACTCACAATGGGAATTGTATTCATCTCTGCACACTGTGCACAGTGTTTAGACCTCCTGTGCAATGTGACAAATCAGTCATATTAGAATACCAGCCCAAACAGTGATGAAAGACTGCTGTACACTGCCAGAATATTGTTATCTATCTATCTATCTATCTATCTATCTATCTATCTATCTATCTATCTATCTATCTATCTATCTATCTATCTATCTATCTATCTATCTATCTATCTATCTATCTATCTATCTATCTATCTATCTATCTATCTATCTATCTATCTATCTATCTATCTATCTATCTATCTATCTATCTATCTATCTATCTATCTATCTAGAAATAGAACTCTAATTTCTCCTGAACATTTCCTGTTTTGTTTCATTTCATCAAGTGATTTCTTTTTCAATTCTTGCTTGTACCTGCAACGTGCCGTTTTTTATTTAAAATGAATCAACTGCACTGCTTTCAGTGCCTATAACATCAGATATGTCATCTAAAAATATGTCCAAATAGACCTAGGGAAAAATGATGTTGGTTGGCACAATTTTCATTCTTTGGTGGAAAACACCCCAACTCAATGGAAGCAAATTAAAACTTAAATGCATGTGTAAAACAGACCATAAAAAAATCCAGGATGCAAAGTTTTGAGAGAGGAGCTAACAAAAATAAAATATAAAACATATACAGGTATTGTAACGTACTGCTCTGAGACAGAAGGTAGAAGATCCAAATGCAGCTTTATTGGAGGGGTAATCCACACTCGTAGTCAAAAACAGGCAAGAGGTCATAACAGGTAAGCAGTCCAAACAGGCAAACAAGACAGGAGAGACAGGCAAACGGGTAATCCACAGAACAGGCAAGAAATCCAAAACCAAGAAACATGAAACCAGGGAGAATGCTCAGAAATGCAGTATAGACAAACAAGACTTCGCAGTTAAAGACAGAGTGAACATGGTTTATATAGGCTGGGGTAATGAGGTAATGAGGTGATGAAACAGGTGCAAACAATGAATGATGATGAGTCTGGGCACAGGATGATGGGTAATGAAGTTTATAATGAAGTGACAGTCCGGGTTGGAGTGCCCTCAGGTGGTAATGAGGGGCACTCTCACTTGTGATTGTGACATAGCCCCCCCTCAAAGGAGCGGCTTCCAGACGCTCCTAAAATTGTCAAAGAGGGAGGTGGAGCGGAGGCGGACCCGGGGGCGGGATGGAGGGCCAGGCCCGTGTAGTGGAAAAGGGCCTGGAGACTCAGGCACCGTAGAACGCCAGGAAGGAGCAGGCTGGACTGATGACCAGGGTGGCGCAGGCAGCCAGGGCGGAGCAGACGACCACCACAGCAGCGCAGACGAGGTTGAAGACCCCCACGGCATAGCAGGCGACCACCACAGCAGTGCAGACGAGGCTGAAGACCCCCATGGTGGAGCATACGACCACCACAGCGCAGATGAGGTTGAAGACCCCCACAGTGGAGCAGACGACCACCACAGCAGCGCAGGCGGTCTTGGAGACCCCCATGGTGGAGCAGACGACCACCACAGCAGCGCAGACGAGGTTGAAGACCCCCACGGCATAGCAGACGACCACCACAGCAGTGCAGACGAGGCTGAAGACCCCCACGGCATAGCAGGCGACCACCACAGCAGTGCAGACGAGGCTGAAGACCCCCACGGCATAGCAGGCGACCACCACAGCAGTGCAGACGAGGCTGAAGACCCCCACGTTGGAGCAGACGACCACCACAGCGCAGACGAGGTTGAAGACCCCCACGGCATAGCAGACGACCACCACAGCAGTGCAGACGAGGCTGAAGACCCCCACGGCATAGCAGGCGACCACCACAGCAGCGCAGACGAGGTTGAAGACCCCCACGGCATAGCAGACGACCACCACAGCAGTGCAGACGAGGCTGAAGACCCCCACGGCATAGCAGGCGACCACCACAGCAGTGCAGACGAGGCTGAAGACCCCCACGTTGGAGCAGACGACCACCACAGCGCAGACGAGGTTGAAGACCCCCACGGCGGAGCAGACGACCACCACAGCAGCGCAGGCGGTCTTGGAGACCCCCACGGCGGAGCAGATGACCACCACAGCAGCGCAGGAGGTCTTGGAGACCCCCACGGCGTAGCAGATGACCACCACAGCAGCGCAGACGGTCTTGGAGACCCCCACGGCGGAGCAGACGACCACCACAGCAGTGCAGGTGAGGTTGAAGACCCCCACGGCGGAGCAGATGACCACCACAGCAGCGGAGACGGGTTTGAAGACCCCCACGGCGGAGCAGATGACCACCACAGCAGCGGAGACAGGTTTGAAGACTCCCACGGCGGAGCAGATGACCACCATAGCAGCGCAGACGGTCTTGGAGACCCCCACGACGGTGCAGGCTGAGCAGGTGGCCCAGTTAGAGTCCTCTTTGGACTCGTGACAGGAGGCGGAGCCCTCTCTGGACTCGCGACTGGAGGCGGAGCCCTCTCTGGACTCGGGACACGGGCCGGAGCCCTCTCTGGACTCGGGACACGGGCCGGAGCCCTCTCTGGACGCTGGTCAGTGGCCGGAGCCCTCTCTGGACGCTGGTCAGTGGCCGGAGCCATCTCTGGACGCTGGTCAGTGGCCGGAGCCATCTCTGGACGCTGGTCAGTGGCCGGAGCCATCTCTGGACACTGGTCAGTGGCCGGAGCCATCTCTGCCATCTCTGGACGCTGGTCAGTGGCCGGAGCCATCTCTGCCATCTCTGGACGCTGGTCAGTGGCCGGAGCCATCTCTGCCATCTCTGGACGCTGGTCAGTGGCCGGAGCCATCTCTGGACGCTGGTCAGTGGCCGGAGCCATCTCTGGACGCAGGTCAGTGGCGGGAGCCATCTCTGGACGCAGGTCAGTGGCGGGAGCCATCTCTGGACGCAGGTCAGTGGCGGGAGCCATCTCTGGACGCAGGTCAGTGGCGGGAGCCATCTCTGGACGCAGGTCTGTGGCTGGAGCCATCTGTAGACGCTGGTCAGTGATGGAATGAGACTCTGGACTGGTGGGTACTGCGGGAGTGCAGTGTTCCTCTTCTGAAACTCCCACAGTGAATGCAGAACCGCTCACCTGAAGGGCATAATCAAGAAACTCACTCAAGGACCCTCGAGAACCATCACGGACAAGTTGGGTTTGTATCGGTTTATTGAGTCCATGGCAAAAAAAGTCAATCAACATAAAGTCCGGGAGGTTGGTGGTGTTTGCAATGTTCAGAAAGACTCTGATGTGGTCCTCGAGTGAGTGAGTTCCTTGGCATAGACGGACGAGACATACTGCTGCTGGATCCATTGTTGGCTAGGTGTCACCGGGTGAAAACCTGGTAAATCCAAAAAGATTCCTCATTGGTTCTAAATCTGGCTCTGTTGAGTGTTGGCCATAACGAGCGCCAGCTGAAGCAAATCAGCTGTGCTTCATTGAAGCATGTGCTCAGGAAAAGGAGCATAAAAAGGCAGTGTTTGCGCAGTGTGGGAGGACGGGTAGGCAGCAGTGTGTGTTCTGACAGCGGCGGTGAAAGAGGAAGGCTGAAGGTTTAATGCCGGATCGGAGTTCTACTGTGAGATTCCCCGAGGCATGCTCATTTAGTGAGTTTTCTGAAGAAACCACGAACAGCAACGTAATGAAGTAAGTGAGAGAGGAAACCACTGCAGGATATTGAGTGACTCACCGAGGAAAAGTTAAGTGCACCCTTCATTTGATTACCCGTTGAGAAAACCACAGTTGAAGATTGACCATCACCAGAGTGCAACTAACCTTTGTTTGTGGGCAGTGTGTGTGATCTTGTTGACAGAACGAAGCGTAGTAACTGGAACAGCTGGGAGGATCGTTGCTGTGTTCACGCTGATCTTCTGAAAACGTTATTCCTTGAGTCATCCACCCTACAGAGAGAAGAGAAACGAGTCGATTAATCACTGTGGAGATGAAGTGAGTTTGCAGTGTCTGAAAGAGTGAAGTGCACACGTGTGAAGATTTATAAGAGTGATTTATGCACAAGTGTGGTGAGATCAAATGACTGCGTTTCTCTCTGAAACTTTGATGGATGAATATTGACTTATGACTGTGAAGATCCCTTCAAATTGATCTGTCTCAAGCTGTGTCCAGGTTCCCACTTGAGTGTACGGTGTGGAGGGAAAGAGCTCAACGCACCCCGAGGACCACACTCCACGAGCACTGTCTGTCCCTCAGAAGAGGTGAGGAAGCTGCTGTCATTTGATCGGCTGTTCTATGAACACATCCACAAGCCGAGTCTGAGCACCGTCACTGTCTGTCCCTCAGAAGAGGTGAGGAAGCTGCTGTCATTTGATCGGCTGTTCTATGAACACATCCACAAGCCGAGTCTGAGCACCGTCACTGTCTGTCCCTCAGAAGAGGTGAGGAAGCCGCTGTCATTCGATCGGCTGTTCTATGAACACGTCCACAAGCCGAGTCTGAGCACCGTCACTGTCTGTCCCTCAGAAGAGGTGAGGAAGCCGCTGTCATTCGATCGGCTGTTCTATGAACACGTCCACAAGCCGAGTCTGAGCACCGCCACTGTCTGTCCCTCAGAAGAGGTGAGGAAGCTGCTGTCATTCGATCGGCTGTTCTATGAACACATCCACAAGCCGAGTCTGAGCACCGCCACTGTCTGTCCCTCAGAAGAGGTGAGGAAGCTGCTGTCATTCGATCGGCTGTTCTATGAACACGTCCACAAGCCGAGTCTGAGCACCGCCACTGTCTGTCCCTCAGAAGAGGTGAGGAAGCTGCTGTCATTCGATCGGCTGTCCTAAGAACACTTTCACGGGCCAAATACTTACCTGCTCTGTCCGTGGGGAAAGTTGAAGGCGAGAAGAAGCCTCTGTCCGTCCTACAAGCACCTTCTGACGGGTCAAAGAAATTACTGTCCCACCCACGAGTCAGTAGAGAAGAGGAATATCCCCCAGTTCCTCTTCCCAAATCGTGTTCCAGCCACGAACATTCTCAGCACTGTTTTTATTGTTTTAAATTAATAAACAAAACTTACCTTTGAAAGTCATTCTGTTGTCCGCCTCTTGGTATCCTCAGGTGTCTGCTCCTCCGGAGTGTGGTAATCGTCCCTCGGCCCTAACATCGGTTGCATAACTTTTGGCGTAAGTCGGCAGGGTTACCACTCGGAGTCGAGCGGCCAGAGGACCCAGGATGGCGGACGAAGATTTGCCAGCTGCCCGACAACCAATGGCATCTATGTTTATGGGAGTCCCGTGGGCCCAGAAGTATGGTGGGTCTGGCTCAGAGTTAAGTTTATCGGACTGGAGAGCGCAAGTTGAATACTTGGCCGGACTGCAAGGGCTCCGCGAAGCCCAGAAGATACAATTCGTATTGAATTCGCTTGAGGGGGAGGCGAAGAGGGAAGTCCGAGCAGCGCCTGAAGCCGTCCGAGCCACCACACAGGCCATATTTGAATTCTTGTCCGGGCAGTATGGTGATTCCACTCCAGTGGCAGTGCTACGAACACAGTTCTTTAACTGTAAGCAGGGACCTGGACAGACCCTACGAGCATTCGCTCTGCGATTACGAGAACAGTTCTCTAGACTGAAGAGTCGAGAGCATCATGGACTGGGTGAGGAAGAGACACTACTCAGAGATCAGTTCCTCTTGGGGTTACGAGAAGGTCCAATACGACAGAGTCTGAGACTGCAGCTTCGAAGGGATGCCGCCTTGACATTCGAAGATTTACGTAAGGAGGCCCTAGCCCTGGAACAGGATCACCACCAGACCGTAGAGACACCGGTGTGTTTGGCTGCAAGTGGAACGAGTGCCTCAACACAGCCCGAACCGACAGACTGGAAGCAAGCCCTACGTGCAGAGCTGATGAAAGACGTCCGAGAAGAGATGGCTGAATTCTCAAAATCCATTCTTGGGGAACTCCGCCGTGGGCGGCCAGAGCCCTTGCCTTTACCTCGGGAACGGTCGTATTCTGACGGAGGGAGGGGTCCGGGAAGACGCACCAGCCGCCCGTCCAGTTCCAGGTTCCAGTGGGATGAACAGGGGCGCCCGATCTGTAACACCTGCAGAGAGTCAGGACATTATAGCCGCCAATGCGGCTCCCGACTAAACTCGCAGGGGGGTTTTTAGAACGACCGGCCACTGTGGGTCAAGTGGTCGGGACCCCCCGGATGGACCCGCTCGTCAATCCAGCTCCACGAGATGGCCTGGTGGGACGTTGCCCCCTCGTGGAGATCAAAATCAATGGTGTTACTGTTCGGTGCCTGGTAGACACAGGATCCCAGGTTACCATGCTTGCTGAGAGTCTGTCCAAAGACCTGTTCGATGCTCACCACTTACCTGAAGCTGAAGTCCCCTGGCTCACCCTGCGAGGAGCAAATGGCCTGAACATCCCCTACATCGGATATCAGGTTACCAACTTCGAGATCCATGGCACCACGATCCCACAAAAGGGAGTCGTGATTGTGCGAGACTCCTGTCTGGGGGAACATCGAGCCCTGTTGGGGATGAATGTGATCATGGACTGTTGGGAAGAGCTGTTTCGGGCTGGTCCTCTCCGCTACACCTCCGCAGCCGAGAAGAACGAGTGGGAGCGTGTTGTGACCGACTGTCGGCGAGTGCAGGTCGCAAGCTCCCAACGAGATCGGGAAGACGTTGGTCGGGTAGCCTGTCGCTATGCTGTCTCTGTCCCTGCCCGGAGCGAGGCTGTGGTCTGGGTTCGGCTTCCAGAGCGGGCCTATGGCCCCGAAGATTGCATCCTTGTTGAGCCCCACTGGGAGTGCCAGACTATTGAAGTCGCTCGGGGGTTAACAGTAGCCCTTCGGGGCCGAATTGCAGTCAAAGTGAGGAACACGAATACTTACCCTGTTCATCTCTACCGGCACCAACGACTGACCCGTATCACGCCAGTAAGTCCCCATCAGGTGAGGGAGGAGCAGGAGGTCCGCTTCTGCCAGGTGAGCGCAACAGTGGTCGAAGTCGGTTTGGCAAGGGAAGAGTCTTGTCCTGCTCCCGCTACACGAGGCATGCCGATCCACCTACTGAGCGAGTCCCTGCAGGGGGAGGGCCTACTAGAGGAACAAACCCGCCGACTTCAGAGTCTACTGACCAAGTGGCAACACGTCTTTTCCACCCATGATGAGGACTATGGGTGCACCAGTATAGTCAAACACGCTATACCTACCGGAGACGCTCCACCCAGTCGAGAGCGGTACCGTCCGGTACCCCCGACTTTATATACAGAAGTCCGTGCCTTACTAAAAGGAATGTTGGGACGTGGAGTCATTCGAGAGAGCAGCAGTCCATGGGCCGCCCCAATTGTCCTAGTCCGTAAGAAGACGGGCTCTTGGAGATTTTGCGTAGACTATCGCAAACTGAACTTGGTGACGAAGAAGGATGCCTTCCCCCTGCCCCGGATCGAGGATTCCCTTACGGGGCTGACCAACGCCAGCTGGTATTCCACCTTGGACTTGGCGAGTGGCTACTGGCAGGTGAGAGTGGAGGAACAAGACCGCGAGAAGACTGCCTTTACCACCCCCTTCGGCCTGTTTGAATGGGATCGCATGCCCTTCGGCCTCTGCAACGCCCCTGCGACCTTCCAGAGGCTTATGCAGCGATGCCTGGGAGGGCAGCTGATGGACTCCACCCTGGTCTATTTGGACGATGTGATCGTCTATTCCCCCGACTTCGATTCCCACTTGTCACATCTGGAGCAAGTCTTCCGGGCGATGGAGCGGTACGGGCTGAAGCTCCAGCCAGGGAAATGCCAGCTCCTCAAAAGGGAAGTTCAGTTCCTGGGGCACCGAGTGAGTGCTGCAGGGGTGGCCGTCGATCCAGAGAAGGTGTCCGCGGTGCAGGGTTGGGTTCCCCCGAAAACCGTGAGGCAGGTGCGATCCTTTCTGGGATTCGTCGGCTACTACAGGCGCTTCATAAAAGACTTCGCAAAAATTGCAAAACCCCTGAATCAGCTGTTGGCCGGGGCTGGAGTGTCACGGAGCCGGAGTTCCCCCACCATCACCTGGAGTCCGGAGTGCGAGACCGCCTTCCACCGACTTAAGCAGGAGTTGGTACAGGCCCCCATTCTGGCTTATGCCGATTTCACCCAGCCTTTCATCCTCTACACCGACGCTAGCAACAGCGGATTGGGAGCCGTATTAGCCCAACGACAAGATGGAGCGGAAAGGGTCATTGCTTACGCCAGCCGGAGCCTCCACCCTGCTGAACGGAACGATGCTAATTACAGCTCTTTCAAAATCGAGCTGTTGGCCCTGAAGTGGGCTTTATGTGAGAAGTTTAAGGATTACCTGTGGGGAGCCGAAGTACTGGTGGTAACCGATAACAGTCCACTGGTGCATCTCCAAACCGCGAAGCTAGGGGCGGTGGAGCAGCGGTGGGTGGCCCAGCTTGCCAACTTCAACTATCGGCTACAATATCGGCCAGGCCGAGAGCACATAAATGCCGATGTCCTGTCCCGATTACCACCAGCTAGAAAAGGGGGAACTCCAGGGCCAGAACCAGAAGAAGGGCTGATGGTGGGAGTAGTGGAAGCACCTGGAACACGAGCGGAGGGAGTACCAGTAAGTTGGGGATGGGACCCCCGTCGATGGAGGGAACGGCAAGAACAGGATGCAGGGTTGGCTACCCTACGTACCTACCTGGAGGGGAACAAACTCCTTGGGGTGGAAGAACGACGGGAACATCCGGGGAGAGTAAGGAAGCTTCTGGGGCAGTGGAAAAGATTGAAGTTCAGAGATGGTGTGATCTGCAGGTCCGTTCTGGACTCCAGGACCCACGAGCTGGTATCCCAAGTGGTGGTGCCCGAAGCCCAAATCCAGCCGTTGCTCCAGGCCTATCATGACCAGCTAGGACATCAGGGCCAAGAACGGACGGTGTCACTACTGCGCCGGCACTTCTTTTGGAGTGGGATGGAAGAGTCGGTGGGGAGGTATGTACAAGGATGCCCCCGTTGTACGCTGTTCAAGTCCCGGCGAGACGTGAGGGCCCCCATGGTCCCAGTGAGACCTAGAGCCCCGTTGCATATGGTGGCTATGGATTTTCTGACCTTAAGTCGCCCTACCGATCGCTACCAGAACATCTTGGTAGTCACCGATTTATTCACCAAATATGCCTGGGCCATACCAACCTTAGACCAGACCGCCACCACCACTGCCAGTGCTCTATGGAGACACGTCTTTCAGCCCTTTGGATGCCCTGAGACGCTCCATTCCGACCAAGGGCCGAACTTTGAGTCCCGTGTCGTCCAGGAGCTATGTAATCTGTACGGATGCCGGAAGACCCGCACCACGCCTTATCACCCACAGGGGAACGGGGGATGTGAACGTTTTAATCAGACGCTCCTGAGTCTGTTAGGGACATTGGATGCGGACCACCAAGGGTACTGGACGGACAGTCTACCAGCCCTGGTACAGGCCTACAATAACAGCATCCACAGCACAACGGGGTATGCCCCTACTTACCTGATGTTTGGGAGACATGTACGTCTGCCCACGGATCTGCTGTTGGGGACGGCTCCAGCTGAGGCCCCCGCCACTACTACCGAATGGGTACACCGACACCACCGCCAACTCCACTCTGCCTACGACAAGGTATCCAAACATCTCGATGTAGCAGCCAAGAAAAACAAGCGCTTGTACGACCGCACTGCCCGAGAGGCCCCTTTGTTGCCCGGAGAACGGGTGCTGGTCCGGGATAACCGGCGCCATGGGAAGGGGAAACTTAGCGACCGGTGGGAGACCACCCCCTACGTAGTGGAGCAACAGCAGAGGCCTGACCAGCCCGTGTACACCATCCGTCCCGAGGGTAAGCCCGGCCCTGTGCGAGTCCTGCACCGAAACTTGCTGCGCCCCTGTCCCAATTACCCGAGACAAGAGCCAGAGGCGCTAGCGCCTGTGGCCCCTGCGCCACCTTGGGTGGGCTGGGCTATGATCCGTAGAGCCCCCACTCCGGAGCCAAGAGAGGAAGAACCCGCTGCCCCTGCTCGACGCTCCCAGCGGGAGACCCGAGGAGTGCCCCCTGCAAGATACGGAGATTAGGAGTCTGGGCCCCGTTCTCGGGACTAGAACGGATCCGGTGGGGGAGGGTGTCACCGGGTGAAAACCTGGTAAATCCAAAAAGATTCCTCATTGGTTCTAAATCTGGCTCTGTTGAGTGTTGGCCATAACGAGCGCCAGCTGAAGCAAATCAGCTGTGCTTCATTGAAGCATGTGCTCAGGAAAAGGAGCATAAAAAGGCAGTGTTTGCGCAGTGTGGGAGGACGGGTAGGCAGCAGTGTGTGTTCTGACAGCGGCGGTGAAAGAGGAAGGCTGAAGGTTTAATGCCGGATCGGAGTTCTACTGTGAGATTCCCCGAGGCATGCTCATTTAGTGAGTTTTCTGAAGAAACCACGAACAGCAACGTAATGAAGTAAGTGAGAGAGGAAACCACTGCAGGATATTGAGTGACTCACCGAGGAAAAGTTAAGTGCACCCTTCATTTGATTACCCGTTGAGAAAACCACAGTTGAAGATTGACCATCACCAGAGTGCAACTAACCTTTGTTTGTGGGCAGTGTGTGTGATCTTGTTGACAGAACGAAGCGTAGTAACTGGAACAGCTGGGAGGATCGTTGCTGTGTTCACGCTGATCTTCTGAAAACGTTATTCCTTGAGTCATCCACCCTACAGAGAGAAGAGAAACGAGTCGATTAATCACTGTGGAGATGAAGTGAGTTTGCAGTGTCTGAAAGAGTGAAGTGCACACGTGTGAAGATTTATAAGAGTGATTTATGCACAAGTGTGGTGAGATCAAACGACTGCGTTTCTCTCTGAAACTTTGATGGATGAATATTGACTTATGACTGTGAAGATCCCTTCAAATTGATCTGTCTCAAGCTGTGTCCAGGTTCCCACTTGAGTGTACGGTGTGGAGGGAAAGAGCTCAACGCACCCCGAGGACCACACTCCACGAGCACTGTCTGTCCCTCAGAAGAGGTGAGGAAGCTGCTGTCATTTGATCGGCTGTTCTATGAACACATCCACAAGCCGAGTCTGAGCACCGTCACTGTCTGTCCCTCAGAAGAGGTGAGGAAGCTGCTGTCATTTGATCGGCTGTTCTATGAACACATCCACAAGCCGAGTCTGAGCACCGTCACTGTCTGTCCCTCAGAAGAGGTGAGGAAGCCGCTGTCATTCGATCGGCTGTTCTATGAACACGTCCACAAGCCGAGTCTGAGCACCGTCACTGTCTGTCCCTCAGAAGAGGTGAGGAAGCTGCTGTCATTCGATCGGCTGTTCTATGAACACGTCCACAAGCCGAGTCTGAGCACCGCCACTGTCTGTCCCTCAGAAGAGGTGAGGAAGCTGCTGTCATTCGATCGGCTGTTCTATGAACACATCCACAAGCCGAGTCTGAGCACCGCCACTGTCTGTCCCTCAGAAGAGGTGAGGAAGCTGCTGTCATTCGATCGGCTGTTCTATGAACACGTCCACAAGCCGAGTCTGAGCACCGCCACTGTCTGTCCCTCAGAAGAGGTGAGGAAGCTGCTGTCATTCGATCGGCTGTCCTAAGAACACTTTCACGGGCCAAATACTTACCTGCTCTGTCCGTGGGGAAAGTTGAAGGCGAGAAGAAGCCTCTGTCCGTCCTACAAGCACCTTCTGACGGGTCAAAGAAATTACTGTCCCACCCACGAGTCAGTAGAGAAGAGGAATATCCCCCAGTTCCTCTTCCCAAATCGGGTTCCAGCCACGAACATTCTCAGCACTGTTTTTATTGTTTTAAATTAATAAACAAAACTTACCTTTGAAAGTCATTCTGTTGTCCGCCTCTTGGTATCCTCAGGTGTCTGCTCCTCCGGAGTGTGGTAATCGTCCCTCGGCCCTAACATCGGTTACATAAGTCTTCTGTAACGTACTGCTCTGAGACAGAAGGTAGAAGATCCAAATGCAGCTTTATTGGAGGGGTAATCCACACTCGTAGTCAAAAACAGGCAAGAGGTCATAACAGGTAAGCAGTCCAAACAGGCAAACAAGACAGGAGAGACAGGCAAACGGGTAATCCACAGAACAGGCAAGAAATCCAAAACCAAGAAACACGAAACCAGGGAGAATGCTCAGAAATGCAGTATAGACAAACAAGACTTCGCAGTTAAAGACCGAGTGAACATGGTTTATATAGGCTGGGGTAATGAGGTAATGAGGTGATGAAACACAGGTGCAAACAATGAATGATGATGAGTCCGGGCACAGGATGATGGGTAATGTAGTTTATGATGAAGTGACAGTCCGGGTTGGAGTGCCCTCAGGTGGTAATGAGGGGCACTCTCACTTGTGATTGTGACAGGTATGGTGCATCCGAAATCGCATACTGTCTGAGGTACTATATTTGAATTTACTTTGCGGCTGTTTAAAAAGTATGTTCTATAGGCCTATAGGCTATAGTATGAATATGGGTATTAGTTAAATTCAGACATACTACATCCGCCATGTTGTTACTGTCATGTGACCTACAGTTGCATTACTTGACTGACATTCATAAATTCTCTCCCGTGGCCTCATGGGATAGTAAAGTGTCCATATATGCACACTTCAGAATCTCAGCAGAAGTATAGGTCATCCGAGTACTTTTGCCTACTGTTTTTCAAATACTATTAATTCATATATACTACTATTTTGGTGTACTTTTGGTGTTTTTTCGCAAACTATATAGTAGGGAAGTATTTGATTTTGGATGCAGCGAATGTACATTCACCGGCCACTTTATTAGATACACCTGTTCAACTGCTCGTTAAGGCAAATATCTAATCAGCCAATCACATGGCAGTATCACAATGCATTTAGGCATGTAGACATGGTCAAGACGATCTGCTGAAGTTCAAACTGAGCATCGGAAGGGGAAGAAAGGTGATTTAAAGGCCCACTGAAGTGCCTTGAAACGCGCAGCATTATTCAATGTGTTGATGTCATTTCCCCTATACGGCTCCAGCTGTTAGCAGCTCCTCCCCTTTTTTGAAACAGCCAATAGCGTTTCGTTAATACCACAGTTTGACTAGAGCCTTTCTGTTTGGTAAAGCCAGAGTTTCCTCCCAATCTCTAACCGTTTTTTTTCATCATAATCTCCTCCATATCGCTTCGAAATACAGCATTCTGTGCAGAATTTAAATGGGTCCAATATGTTTTGTTGTCTGCGCCGACTCGCACATATGATCAGCGCTGCGCTCTCGTGTCTCTGGTTAACGGCTCTGGTCTACTATGTGTGTGCGCTACGGCGGTGCTCGTGAAAGTAACGTGAAACCAGTCTTCATTCGCCTCAACTGAAAGCATATTTACACTGTCTGAATCGCATCCTATCGCATGCATAGTGTGCTATGTGCCATACACCATGTAGAATATAGTAAATGTGTGAACAGCTGACCGATTTCAGCCACAGCTTCAGCGTCTATTTATAGTGTAGGGGGCGGAGCTTCAGATTCTAGAGAGCATTTGATTGGACAGAAGATGTGATGAGAAGATGAAGTCTGCGATGATGTCATCAAAATCTGTGATCCATTTTAACGGAACTGAGAGACTGTGCGTTTTGAATGCTTATATCTCCTAAATGCGAATTTTGTCATTGCTTTGGAACACACCAGCTTATTCATAACCTTAAGGCTAACATAGTCATACTAAAACCTATACAACTTCCATTTTGATTTCAGGGGCCCTTTAAGTGAATTTGAACATATGTGGCATGGTTGTTGGTGACAGACGGGCTGGTCAGAGTGTTTCAGAAACTGTTGATCTTCTGGGATTTTCACACAACCATCTCTAGGGTTTACAGAGAATGGTCCAAAAGTAGAAAATATCCAGTGAGTGGCAGTTCTGTGGGCGACAATGGCTTGTTGATGCCAGAGGTCAGAGGAGAATGGCCAGACTGGTTCAAGCTGATAGAAAGACAACAGTCACTCAAATAACCACTTGTTACAATATGCAGAAGATCATCTTTGAACGCACAACACTTCTAGCCTACGGCAGCAGCTCACAACAGGAAACTGAGGCTATTCACATGGGCTCACCAAAATTGGACACTAGAAGATTGTAAAAATGTTGCCTGGTCTGATGAGTCTCGATTTCTGCTGTGACATTTAGGGTCAGAATTTGGCGTAAACAACATGAAAGCATGGATCCATCCTGCCTCGTATCAGCGGTCCAGGCTGCTGCTGTAATGATGTGGAGGATATTTTCTTGACACACTTTGGGCCCCTTAGTACCAATTGAGCATCGTTTAAACACCACATCCCACCTGAGTATTGCTGCTTCCCATGTCCATCCCTTTATGACCACAATGCACCCATCTTCTGATAGCTACTTCAAGCAGGATAACACACCGTCACAAAGCTTAAAGCATCTCAAACTGGTTTCTTGAACATGACAATGAGTTCATGATACTCAAATAGCCTTGAAAGTCATCATATCTCAATCCAATAGAGCAGCCTTGGGATGTGCTGGAAACAGGAGATTCGCATCACGAATGTGCAGCCTACAAATCTGTAGCAACTGTGTGATGCTATCATGTCAAGATGGAGCAAAATCAAGATGGAGCAAAAAAAGTGTTTACAGCACCTTGTTGCATCTATGCCCCAAATAATTAAGGTATTTCTAAAAGCAAAATATGGCCCAACCTGGTACTAGCAATGTGTACCAAATAAAGTGGCCAATGAGTGGCCAAAATATTTGTCTAATATAATTAATCTGATATATTCATGTTATATTAATTAACCCTCATCCTTCCCTCGCACTTTGTAACAAATCCTTCCCTCGCGGGTCAAAATGACTTGAAGCCCTAAAATTATACTTAATTTCTTTTGTCCAGAAAGCTTATTTTTCAAATTTTTTTTTATTTTGTGTTATTTTATTTTATTTACCTTAAAATTACTAGATTATATCAATAAATAATAAATAAAAAAGTTTTTTTAACCAAATACTTCACATTCTTTCAACTTAAATAAAAAATAACTCACACTTTCATGCATAACCCTTTTAATTCAGCTCAAAATATCGTCTCAGGTTACGTATGCAACCATGGTTCCCTGAGAGGGAACGAGACGCTGCGTCGAAACGCTTCTGCGTGATTGCGTCTTGAAGCACTTGTGGAATCAGTCCAATGGACAGACGGAACGTCATAGGCGGGTGACGTCATAGACCGGAAACTATAAAGCACCCGTGAACACAAACAGAAACTAGCTTATGAAAAAGCCTGAAAGAGGTCGCTCACGGGCACACAGGGAATATGGCAGGACGACGCAGTGTCTCGTTCCCTCTCAGGGAACCACATCCCAGGGCCACTACGTTTCCAGGTGGAACCTGAGATGTGCTCGTCAGGGACCACTGCGCCCCGAAACACACGGGTTGACAGAATGGTCCCCTTGAGGGCCCCGAAGGGAGACGGGCAGCGTATATAGTGCCTTCCTACGGAGGGTTTCCCTCAGAAACCTGACATTGATGGCGTCAGGAGTTTTACTTTGACAAAGCCCTCTTTATGACAATAACTGTCTTTTCAAAACCGCCTTGCCTTAAGAGAACTTCACTCTGCTTCCACATTTTGGAATTAGAAAGGGCACGAAGCACTCAGCGCATTCTCTTACCATAACCATGGATTTCTCTTATATTGCAGAATGTAATCTACGTGTTGCCTCGGCAAACACGAGCTCTGCTTCCATTACATTTTTAGCAGACCGTGATCTATGCGCTGCCTCAGCAAAACGCAAGATCAAAAGCTACTATATTGCAGACCGTAATCTACGTGTTGCCTCGGCAAACACGAGCTCTGCAAACACTAACTCCGTCCGTCACATTCTTAGCAGACTGCATCTACACGCTACCTCTGTAAAACGTGAGATGCATTGTTATATTGCAGACTGTAATCTACATGTTGCCTCGGCAAACATGAGATCCAAGCTGTTATATTCTCTTCGCTACTTGCTTTTCTTACACATTTGAGAAATTTATCAATGAATGTCCGCCCACTCCTTTTTTATGAAAGCTGACCCACATACATATGCTTATGCCCTGTCTCTGCGCTTCACTCGGGGCGGAAGGAACCGCAAGCGTGCTTCAACCCTGAGATGAAACACTGGACCGGGCAGGTGAAGGCAGAGAAAGGGCGATGCCCGTCAAACAGTCAACACACATAGAATATGCATCCCCACCCGTAATGAAACGAGGGCAGGGATGAACACATCCAGTGAATTGCTGTCACATTTGTTTTACTTTTATGTTTTTCTTTTACAAGAACAAAGGTGGAAAACTCCTGCCTAACTTTTTCTAAAGACAGACAAAAAACACTTCTTGAAGGCAAAGAAGCTAGTTTCTGTTTGTGTTCACGGGTGCTTTATAGTTTCCGGTCTATGACGTCACCCGCCTATGACGTTCCGTCTGTCCATTGGACTGATTCCACAAGTGCTTCAAGACGCAATCACGCAGAAGCGTTCTCACAGCGTTTTGACGCAGCGTCCTTGAAAGGGAACTCACATTGTCTTTGCCGACCTCTTGTGGAAAAATAATAATAACATGATATTTCTTGACTCTTGCCACTAGTTGGCCTTATAGCTCTATGTGGAATTAATGAGCTGTTCCGCTACGTCCTAAAGTCAGTTTTTCTTCAGAATGCATTCAGATACACATGTAGACATTCTAAAATATTTTTTGGTACAGTTTTAGCATTTTTAGTTTGAATTTCGAGAATGTATAGGTTTTTCTATGTGTACTAAAGCATCCCTCGCATTCCATTCATTCCTATTGGGGGTCAAATTGACAAAAGGATTTGTTACTTTTTAAAATTTCTACCACAAAACTCGAATTCAGTTAATACTTTTTTTGTGTATTTGTGGTTCAAGTGCGACAAAAGTCATCGGGTCTTGGACCACTCTATGAGCGAGTTTCGGGTCAAAATGACCGGAGGGAAGGATTTTTAATAGTACAATATGTCATTTTATTTGCTTTAATATTGATTTGACTACTATTTTAATTAGTTAATCATTCAATCAGCCATAGAATTGCTGTCTTTTTACACAATTATTAGTTTTATTTATCCACTACTGCACAACAAAGTACATTCACTTTTTTTTGTTGCTGTTGTTGTGTAACCTGTGCTCATGTATAAATAAATCTATTAATGTGCTTAAATCAAAGGAATGGATGGCTTAATGGAAAGCATGCGATGTAAAAAAGAAAGAGAAACCCCAGGCAGAAAACCCTTATTTACCTCTATACTTTTTTGGAGGATCAATAAGCCATTAAAGGTTTCCTACAGCCTTAATAAGACATCCAGTGGACTACACAGACCCTCTATGTATCTGCTCCAGCACTGTTTTTATTTTCATGCCTCTAAGCTCACAAAGCGCTCATTTCAGCTCTGTGAATTGGATGATGGTGGGATAGATTCAACAATAAAGTATTAAGAGTGAAACAATTTGCTTGTGGGACCATTCATGTATCATGTCAAATGGCTTTTTCATTCTCTATGAATAGTAACTATTAAAAAAGAGAGACCAAGGTGATGTTTGTGTAAAAAAGACCACCATGTCTGGCACATAACAATCAGCATCAGAAAGCAGCAAGAAATATAACACTTTATATTAGGGTTCTTTAACTACTATGCTTTGAAATAAAATGTTAGGTTAGGACAGGTTTGGTGATATGGTTAGGTTTAAAGGTCCCATGGCATGAAATTTTCATTTTATGAGGTTTTTCAACATTAATATGAGTTCCCCTAGCCTGAATATTGTCCCCAAGTGGATAGAAATGTTGATCGGTGTAAACCCGAGTTCTGGCTGTCTTTCTCTGCCTTTGAGAAAATGACAGGCCAGACGAGCCAATCCTGAAGTCTCCTGGTTTGACGTCCAAGCAGGAACGGTTACCTCCCTTTCCTCCGCCCAGAGAATCTGGCACGCCCATGCAAACGCTCGAGAGATCATGGCTTGTGAACGAGTGAATGCTGGCAGTTTCTCAGTGTTTGGATGTACAAATGAAAACAGAAGTCTTTTTTCAGTTCCTTCTGATCTGTGATCAGTGATTTCTGATGTGTAGCTAATTATTTATTATTCGTGCACACAATGTGGCTTCTCTCTCTCCAGACAGAACGGTGTTTTCGTGTTTTCTATCTTGTGAGTCAGTGTTTTTGTACGTCCTCGTCGCGTCTATCGGTTCTAAAATGTGCATACAGCCATGAGTTTCTGCTCAACATCAGCCTCACACACGCCGAAGCTCGGGCTGCACTGGCCGGTGTTCTTCAACATCCCCGACCTCCAGTACTGCATCTGGCCCACAGCGGAGGCACCAAGCGCGGCGTGAGATTAAGCAGAAGGGGGGTAAGCATGAGCATATCCGGGCTAGCCAGCTAACCCCACAATAAACTGGATTACATTCGATTACTGCTGTTGTGTCTTTGTTTGCGCTGTGTACTCAACGCAAGTGTGTCATGCTGACGTATGTCAAAAAACTCTCGCGAGCGAATGGCGGATGTGTCGGATTCTGCAGTCGAGCGCATTTGCTCTCCACCTACTGCGCGGAGCAAAAGCATGATGGGAAACGACTTGCTGACGACACAGCTTAATGCTTATTGGTTTAAACAACCGTGATGTATGGTTCTTTTTTAAAATGTTTGATTTTAAAACTCTGAGATCATGTTTTTATGTGTGAATATTACCAAACTCTTTAACAAAGGCGATCTCTCTGTGGGTTATGTGATTGTTGTCATATTTATAAAAATATATATATAAAAACATGTATGTAGGCCTAAATAAAGTAAAAGTGATTGATAAAAAAGTCTTTCGAATGGAAATAAATAACAAAAACTTTGGGTGTCTTGTTCATAATATTTTATTTTCATATAAAAGTAACAGAACTTAAATTACATCAAGTTTATCAGCAACAAAGCGCACGAGTGTGAATCCCGCGATATCCGCCTTTGATCTCGCAGGTGTCAGATCCACTACGAGAAGAGAGAACTGTCCGGCTTGCCTGCACTTTTTTCACTCCTCCCCTCACTGCAGCCGCATAGTCTCGGCTGAATTTCAGGCGAGGCGAGGCGCATCTCAATAAGCCTAAAGTTGTGCTGCACAACCAGTTTGTAATCAATGTTTATTTCAAAATAAAAGCCTGTTTGACTGTGACACCACTGTTTAATGCTAGTTTTTACCCATTACCCAGCCATGCACGTATTCTTGCTTCATGCAGCAGTGAAATAGAGATGTCCTTCTTCCTTAGTGCTTCAGATATATCATTGTCACAGTTTTCACCAGGGTATGAAACAATTTGCACTATTGTGCAAAAATATGAATGACTTGGCAGTATCTTGAGATTAATCTTAATGTGAGCTCAATGTTCTTTGAGTGGAATGATTATAGACATCTGTTTCATTCAGAAGGTAGTTTATTATACTCTTCCCATCTCCAGTTCCTGCCATTATTCATAAAAAAAAAAACATAAATCATAACACACATATAATTTACAAATGTGTCATAAAATATAATATTAGCAGTATTATTTTCAAAACCATATACGTATTTGCCATACAACAACTAATCATGCTTTTCATTCATTCCTTTACTTATACAAAATAACTTTATAATGACTTTTATTTTGATAGAAAAGTGAAACCTGAACGACAGGAACGTTTGTTCATCACGTGTGTTTTTCTGGAGCACGCAAGTTGACAGTAAGTTGTTCCACTGTTCCTCGCTGTTGTAACAAGCCTATGCTTGTATGAAGCTTTTCAACCGACTAATTGTGAAGTATTTAGGGCGCTTAAACATGAACTGCGTCTTTTTATTTGAGTTTACACTTTGCAGTCATTTATAAGACTTACTGCTGCACTGAATTACCTTTACACTCGTCACGTGACACGCTTTAGGAGCCATATTCCAACGTAACTAAATTAACGTCACATAATGCATAATACATCCTTATGATTCAAGATTTATCGTGCAGTGCTCCAGAGACCCATCAACTGATTATCAGCCAAGTATTTTGTTTGCAGCAAACGAGAACTCATTAAACTCACTGATTCTGCGGCATGTTATATGTATCTGGATATTTTGAGTAAAAATGGGATATAAACATGACTTTTCATGGGATATATAACATTCCCATTGGAATATTAAACATGAACTGTTCAATATGACTAAAAAGGTAAATGTGTCTTCACTCATCATCTATTACAGCATTCAATCTAATCAAACTAATGAACCTTGCTTGTTTATGCTCTTTTCACACATTTAGGTTGTTATCGAAGAAAATGGGCCGTTTGGACGGGAAAGTGATTGTCCTTTCTGCAGCAGCACAAGGCATTGGAAAAGCCTCTGCAATAGTAACCATTCATTTTTACTTCCATCACTTCCTCCTTTCAGCTCTATAAGTTCACAGCACTCTGGTTTGACTTATTGACAGCCCTGTGTTCCACTTTGATGCATATAATAAATGGATTTACTCTGAGGGTTTACAATTGCCATGTGTTTCCCTTTTGAATAAAAGCTTGTCATGCAATGGCTGTCAGCATGGTATTTTTGAGTCTGTCAAGTGTAGAAGTAGAATTCTTGGACATTAGTAACACTACGGTAAATGTTAAACCCAGCTTGAGGGTAGAATTATTCTAGCTTTTGCAACCGATTTTCTATTTACTTATTTTTTTTACAAGCATTTTTGTTATAAAAATGCTATAATTACTTATTAAGGAGTGAAGAAAAGAGTGTCTCACATCATTTAGGCAAATTTGATCTCTGCGAGTCAACAGCACGTTATCAGCAGAGTGCTGGAGGTGGTTACGATGCACACCTGCTAGCTAGGTGAATACATTTCCATATCAAGTGAATATTCAAATGATAATTAAATGAGAGAAACTGCAGATTGAGGAAACACCATAGCCCTGAGCCAGTTGCCAGATCACAAGGCGGGAACACATGCCATTGCACAGATTGTCATCAAATGAAATCTCTCTAGTGGAGTGTTATTGAAAGTTTATATCACCTAAGTCCTGCAGTGTGCACTAACCCTGCTCAATATGAGCTTTAAATACCTGTTGTCAGCTGAAATGGATTTGGTTCGCATTCATTTTCACTGCCATGATATTGCATTACATCTGTCTATCTTATAGTAAAGAGCCTAAACCTGACTCAGAAGTTGAGAAAGTTTACAAACATCATGTGATTTAGTAGCAGTGTGAGAAGAGTCTGACTCGGAACACACACTGATGGCTCATTCATTGAAACAAAATGCATGATTTTATTTGTAATGTCAAAATTGCCTAATGCTTATTATGCATATTGTTGTTTATTGACTTTGACTGCAATGTCTTCTTAATTGTAACAGGCTTTTGCCAAGGAAGGTGCTCAAGTCACCGCTACAGATATCAACAAAGAGAAACTTAAAGAGCTGGATGGCATTCCAGGTAACTCATTGACTAGCTATGTATTGCCACCTAGTGGGAAATGTGAAAAAACTTTTCAAAACAGAACCAAGATCTTTATCTGTTATTTCCCAGCTATGTATTCCGTTTCTGTAAACTTAAAGTCAAGATATCAACTAAAACTGAATTTGACTTAAGACTAATAATGCAAATTTGCTCCATTATGAATGATAATGATTACAAATAACATTCTGTAAAATCTTAATGAAAGGAACCCAGTGCACTTGACTTTAAATTATGAAACATGAATGTCAAATGTTATGCATCACAATGCAAAAGCTAGCTCATGCACTACCGTTCAAACGTTTGTGGTTGGTAAAATAAGTCTCTTATTCTCACCATCAAACACACAGTAAAAACTGCAATCTTGTAAAATATTATTACAATTTAAAAAACTGATTTCTATTGTATTTTATATTTTAATTTATTTCTGTGATGGCAAAGCTGAATTTTCAGCATCATTACTCCAGTCTCTTGTCACATGATTCTTCATAAATCATTTTAATATGCTGATTTGATGCTCAATAACATTTATTTTTAGTAATGTTGAAAACTGTTGTGCTACTTTTGTTCATGATTCTTTATTTGATCTATAAATCTTTTGTAACGTTATAAATGTCTTTACTGTCACTGTTGAAGTATGTTAGTGTTTACAGAAACATTTTAAATTATATATTTTTTTAGATTAGGGTTCAATTCTCATTTTAAACTTGCTATTAACTATGCCTTTGCCTTAAAGGGACAGTTCACTCAAAAATGAAAATTCTGTCATCATTTACTCATCCTCAAGTTGTTCCAAACCTGTATGAGTTTCTTTGTTCTTCTGAACACAAAAGAAGATATTTTGAAGAATGCTTGTAACAAAGCAGAGAGAGCAACCATTGACTACCATAGTATTTTTTCCCTATTATGGCAGTTAATGGTTGCTCTATCTGCTTGGTTACAAACATTCTAAATATCTTCTTTTGTGTTCAGCAGAACAAAGAAACTCATACAGGTTTGGAAAAACTTGAGGGTGAGTAAATGATGAAAGAATTTTCATTTTTGGATGAACTATCCCTTTAATAAACTCCTAATTACTGCTTATTAATAGTTATTATGGTAGTTTCGGTATTGGGTAGGATTAAGGGATATAGAATATGGTCGTGCAAAAATATGTGCTTTATAAATACTAATAAACAGCCAATATCCTAGTAATATGCATGCTAATAAGCAACTAGTTAATAGTGAAAATTGGACCCTAAACTAAAGTGTTACTTTTTATTAATTTAATTATATTGTTATTACCTGAAATGTCTAAATAATTATTTAAAATCCAAACTTTAATGATGGACACCTGGTCATATGTGTTTGCTTCTTAATTTGCTCAAGCGTCTTCTTTGATCTTCGAGCATGTCTATATCAGACTTTTCCCCCACAAAGAGATTTCAAAGGCTATGGGTCTTTTTTTAGCCCCCCTTTTATACCGCGCTGCTTTGCCACATAATCCCATTATGTTGGGAGCAAATTGCTTTAGTTCAAGGGTGCTGCTCCCCTCAGGCTTTTCTATGCTCTTCTGATTCCTGGAATGTTGTTTTTAGGCATCAAAACCAAAGTTGTTGATGTTACCAAGAAAGACCAAGTGGAGGCCCTGGTCAAGGACTTTGAACACGTGGATGTTCTCTTCAATGTTGCTGGGTTGGTTTTTCTCCTTAAATCAGTGAATATATAACTTTGGCTAACTTAAAGCTATAAACACAAATAATGGACATTAAATTGAGTTTCTGAATATAGCCTATCCTGCCTAGTTTCAGAACATTTCGGAAATCACTTTTCAGGAATGACAAAAAAAAGCATGATTTTAGTGGCAATACTGTTCTCCTTCTTCTTTCGACACAGATTTGTCCATCACGGTTCAATATTAGAGTGTGAGGAATCAGACTGGGACTTCACCATGAACGTGAATGTCCGTAGCATGTACCTGATGATCAAGGCCTTCCTCCCTAAGGTCATCTTGTCCTTCTCTTCTCTAGGATTAGACCAGAACACATGCTATCTCTTACATTTAGACCTTAGACCTTTTATATTTAGAGATTATTTTTTTCATCCCCATCTCTATTGTTCTTTGGGTTAAAGAGGACAAATCCAATCCTATAACATGCGGTTAAATGCTTAATCCCTCTGACGGCAAAAAAATAAATGTGCTCAAACAATGTTCCTTCGTTGATGAAATATGAAAATTTGTAAAAAAACAAACAAAATTATACATATCTTATCTAGGCGAATACTAGCATTACCATTGAAACGTTTAGGGTTGGTAATGCTTGTATGAAGTCTCTTATGTTCACAATGACTATTTATTTATTTTATAGTCACAATGACTATTTATAACAATATAAAATAACTTTTTTGTATTTGAATATATTTTAAAATGTAATTTATTCCTATGATGGCAAAGCTGAAATTTTAGCATCATTACTCCAGTCTTCAATGCGATTGATCCTTCAGAAATGATTCCAATATGCTGAATTGGTGCTCAAGAAACATTTCTTATTATTAGATGCGTTCACGCCATGTAGGAATTATGAGATTCCAACACATCCTCATAGAACTTGTTACTCGTGATTTTCTAAACACTCCAACTTTTACAACATAACTGCTGTAGAAATTAGTTTCCATAGAAACGCATAATTCCGAGAACGTGACCAGTCTGAGTAGAAGGTTACATTAATTATGGTAATTCCAAAATGGCGTGAACGCATCTAATATCAATCTTGAAAATTGTTGTACTGCTTAATTTTTGTGGAAACCGTGATACATTTTATTTTTAAAGATGCTTTGATAAATAGAAAGTTCAAAAGAACGTCATTTATTTGAAATATAAATATTTTATAATATTATAACATTAACATTGTAACATTATGTCATGCTGAATTAAATGAGTTTTTATTGTATTGCTTTTTGAACAGTAATGTATATCTGGTTATCATCATGGGATCCATGACAGCTACTGTACTGTTACTGTAACCAGAGGTTTTTATCCATATAGATGCTGGCTCGTAAATCTGGTAATATCATCAATATGGCATCTGTGGCATCTAGTATCAAAGGTAAATATTATATTCTGTTGCAACCTATTTGCATTTTGATGCTGAATTATAAATGGGCTGCTGTAATACATCATGTTGTATATCGAAGTTTGGCCCGTTGTTCTTAATTACATGTGATGATTGACATTGTTCCATGTAGCTCTTGGCATATTGACTTACCCCCATTATCTCCAGTTCGACTGATGCTTGGATAAATGCCAGGTCAAGTGAAGTTTGCCCTCTCCTAATTGCTCATCCTTAATTGCATGTCCAGGAGTTGCTAACAGATGTGTCTACAGCACGTCTAAAGCAGCCGTCATTGGACTGACCAAATCAGTGGCAGCTGATTTCCTGGAGCAAGGGATCCGCTGCAATTGTGTCTGCCCTGGTAAGCTACTTTATTGATCGGTTTCCTCTATCGATGTCCTCTAACATACAAAAAACACCTCTGTACCTAATGATTAAATTAGTCATTTGCTTCTCGTTACAGGAACTGTAGATACGCCATCTTTACGTGGGAGAATTCAGGCCAGTCCTGATCCAGAGCAGGTACTGCTTCCATTGTGCTACACAGCCCAGTACAAGTGACCCAGTAATCTAAAGCTGTTTGCGTAATCTTTAAAATGTGTTTTTTTTTATTTATTTTTTTACAAATGCAAAACTAGGTTTTTATTGTGATAAAGATAGGAAAGATAGGTAACAGCCAACTGAAGCACAGCCACAGATGTTTCACACATGAAACATGGCAGTTACTCATTATCACCTAAGGACTGTGACACACCAAGCTGACGGTCAGACGTCTGTCGGGCGAGTTTTTGCAGTCAGTAGTCCATCTCATTCAGCAATCTTTTGGGGCCATCGGTTCAATTTAGCAAATGATGATCGAAAGAATTTAGCGAAAGTGAACAAAGAAGTCAAGATGGCACAGAAACAAGGCTGTACTAATTTTACGTCACCTTACCTGAGCATGCCAGTACGCAAATACTTTCATAAAATGAGCCGTCTGGAATGAAGAAAGGGATCAACATGATGCTTGATATTCAAAATGGTAAGCCAGCGATGCTTCGTTTACGGTATGTATAAATAAATCCTTTTTTGAGTGATGAAAATAGACACCTGCGCTAGTTGACAGTCACCTGTAGTTCTTCTGGTGTGTTCAAGCCCAGCTTTTTGGCCCAGACGCTGCCAACAGGAGGCATCAACTCAGTCGACTTTTGTCGCCACTTGTTCTTTGACGTTGATTTGGTGTGTCACAGCCTAAACTTTTGAAGTTGATAGACTCTGGGAATTATAGAGAAAAGCTCTGGCTTATATAAGGCTTGCATCTTATATTTTACACAACATTATGGTCATATAGCAGCAGAAAAAAACAATAAGAGGAAGTTAGTATAAAATTTTGTTACTCTTTATTTTAAAAGATTAGTTAATTTTAAAATGAAAATTCCCTGATATTTTACTCACCCCCATCTCATCCAAGATGTTCATGTTATTCTTTCTTCAGTCGAAAATAAAGGTTTTTTTCAACCCTCTACAATGCCAGTAAAACACTCGCATATGCGAGTAAATCGTCACTCTGGGCGATTAAATAATCTATCATTAGCCATTGGCTAATAAATTCTCAGATTTTAGTGGCCAGTGTGTGTGTTAGATGCTAATACATATATTTTTACTCGCTGAACACTCTGAATGAGCGCTGGAGAGTTTCGCTCTCGTCAAGCGATCTAATATACGATTTCAAATCAGCTCATCTGACGTAACTTACCGTAAACTCTAGTGTGAAGAACTCAGTTTTAAGAACAAGCAGAAGATATGCCGTTTTTTCCGGTGGTGGGCGGAACTAATGCGCAAACGGCAATCTCATTGGCTGGCGCTCATCTTTTCCTGTCCCTGTTTTGATTTCAGCAAATCGGTTTGAGCGAATGCTGTCAACGTGATTAATATCCATGAACCCAGCAGCTCATCAATCCTTAGTGCATTGTATATTGTTATTAGTAGTATAATTATTATTATTATTATTATCATCTTTTAATAATATAATATAATTACTATTATCTATTTTTTTACATAAACACCAACAATATCTAAAGCACCACCACCAGTCCAAAGTTCAGTTAAATGGCAAATATGCATTCATGGTTACCTACAGTTTTAGTTCTAATTACTGAAGTTCTATCATTAAATAGTGCTTGATTATTATAATATCATAACAATAGTCTAATGCTTGACTGACCGATGTTAAGCATGTATGTTCAGATATTTAAAAAGCTGTGCCATTTTACAAAGATATTGTAAAGTATAAGTATAATATAATAAAGTATATCAGTCTGGCGACTAAACAAAAAAATGTACTAGCCAATGGCGATTCTATTGCCACGGTGTGCGTAGACGGTTGTTTTTGAGGAAAACATTCCCCGATTTTTCTTCACATAATGGTTTTCAATTGCAACAAAAATGCTGAAGGTCCAAATCAATTCAGTTTCAAAGGGCTTCGGACGCACTGCGCGATCCCAGACGAGGAATAGGGTCTTATCTAGCGGGTCTTATCTTGGTCATAAAAATTTTAAAAAAGGAAAATAAATATACTTTTTCACCTAAATTGCTCATCTTGCGCTGCTCTGTGACGTGCTAGTGATTGCGTAACCACGTCGAAAACGTCACACTATAGACGTAGGCAGAAGTACCGCCCCCGTGTTTACAAAGTGCACATGCGAAGACTAATACAAACGCCTTTTAGCAAAAAAAAAAAAAGGTAAAACAACGATGTCAGACGATTTTGAAGTTGAAGATTAAGTGTTTTTTGGTAAAGGGCGTTTGTATTAGTCCTCGCACAGTCGCTTGGGGCGGTACTTCTGTCTACGTCTAGTGTGATGTTTTCGACTGCGATCACTAGCACGTCGCAGAGCAGCGCAAGATGAGCAATTTGGGTTGAAGAGTATATTTATTTTTATTTAAAAAAAACTGCATTGATTTGGACCTTCAACATTTTGGTTGCAATTGAAAACCATTATGTGAAGAAAAATCCTGGAATGTTTTCCTAAAAAAAAACGTAATTTCTTTTCGACTGAAGAAAGAATGACATGAACATCTTGGATGAGATGGAGGTGAGTAAAATATCAGGACATTTTCATTTTGAAGTGAACTAATCCTTTAAGGTGTCTTTTGTCTTTATTACAGTGCATTTAAGTACTGAATAATATTAAGTAACTACCAGTTCTTACTATAGGGTTAGGATTAGTGTTTGGTTTGGTTTAGTTGCATGCAATTGTGCATAATTTATAGTACTATAGTTATTACATGTAACATGCAACAATGACATAATGAAATAAAGTGTTACCTAAAATTTCAACATAAATGTGCTGTAAAAATAATTACATGGGTAAGGATATACAGTAAGAAAGCTAGTGCTGTAATAATATAAAAGAGAGCTTCAACTAAGTATTAGTTCAGGGTGCGCACACTTATGCAGTTAGTTATTTATTTATTTTTTTCTGAAATGAGTCACTTTGATTTTCAGTGGCATTGCATAGCTTGTACTGTTTACATTAAACATGCAAAAGTTACGATATGTATATAATATATAATTAGATTACGAATCATATAAACACACAGTTCAATCTGTTAGTCTCTCTATCATAGAATTTCTGTCTCTCACCTCTCAGGCTTTTAAAGACTTTATGGCCAGACAGAAGACTGGTAGAATGTGCACGGCAGAGGAAGTGGCACATCTGTGTGTGTACTTGGCCTCAGATGAGGCGAGTATTCGACCATTGTACCCTCTTCTTTTCTATTATATCATTTAAAGACACTTTTATTAATGCTTTTAAGTTCAAAGATAAAAAAATAATCAAAGGATTTTTATTCCTGCAGTCTGCCTACGTCACGGGAACAGAAGCCATCATTGATGGAGGATGGAGACTCTGAGGATGTTTTATCACTGGCCAAATCTAAAAAGTTAATGCTGCTGTGGGCTCTTCCCGAGTTCTGTAAATCCATGTCTTGATTGCATTGAATATGTATTGAATCATTCTTAGCCATTGACATTAAAAGGCTTGCAGTTTATAAACTGCATATTATGTGATATTCCATCCCCGTATTTCATATTTCTAATCATGGGATGTCAAAGCTCACTTATTTCCAAACATGTAATTTTCTGCTTTGTTTAAAATTGAATTGCTTGGTTTAAATAATTATAATATGCCAAAAGTAATTAAAATGATTTTTTCAATTACTATCTTTTTGACATGTCTTATTCGAAAGTTAAGAATAGTAAGCCATGTTTTTGAAACCCTTATCTAAAAACAATTCTTAATTTAAAAGAAGAAACTCTTTTAAGAAACTCTTTTACTAATTCCCTGGCTTTAGTTTTATGTAGCATTTATATATGTTCAAATAAAGCATACAACTGTGGGTTTCGCATGATTAGGGGATCATGATAAACGCAGAAGTCTTTTCAGAACGGCTTGTGATTGGTTTGTTGCTGTCAAATCTAGCCAATCATGCTTGCACAGGAGACGGGACCCACCAGAAAAGGGGTTGGGAAAGTAGCCTGATTGGACAGTTTTATTTCTTTGGGTTGCAAAACAACACCTACCATCTGTCACTCACACTTCCGGATGCCTCAACCGGGTAAAAGATTAACCTTTTAAATGTATCCACGTATTTTGCGATCAAGCGCGAGCTCGTACATTTTCAGTATCATCTGTTTTTGTATGTATAGACCGTGCCGGTTTATAGTACGTCAAACTTAGATACTTCAGCATAAGATTTGAAGCCATGTTTTTTTGTTTCATTTCATGTCAAGTCAACTGATTTATTTTTGATCACAAAAATAATAATCATCACATAGAAGAAAAAAATAACGATCTCTTGATCACGCAAAACAATATGACTTTCGTCATGAACGAGGGGAACTAAATATGACATTATAACGTTAGTCGATTATTTGAAGATAAGCATGCGCAAATGGACTAACAATATTGTAATGTCAGTGATGCTCAGATGTTCAGTGAGTGGTTTACTACCGTCTTATAACAGAGACCATATGCCACGCGCTCCTCGGTCTGATAAAGCACCATATGGCCCAGGCGTCGCGTTTAGTCCTGTTACAATCCGATTAACTTGTTGAACAAACCAGTCGCTTTTCCCTCCTAGTACTAGTGGTATTTCCTCATTGAAGTTCATTGATAACACCTAATCAGGCTTTATCGATAGGTTGATATAGTAATAGCTATTTATATTTACACAGGTGGAGTCTTGATGAACAGGAGCCGGTCATGAGCACGTGCAATGGCTAGAAGACCCGAGCGAGCATAGAGCAGAAGTGTAGGTGCCATGGAGGATGCCCAGTCCAGACCCCATTCAGTTCACTCCACATACTCACAGAGGACTGAGGATGCAGCCTCCGCCTTGGGAAATCATGCTGAAGTAGGTTATTAGTCAGACTTCCCCAATTTATGCTGGTTTTTTTTGGGTGGTCTATTTTGCTGTCCAATTGGTTCTAATTGGACAGTTGCTTTTATTGTTATGTAGTTCAATGTTATGTATGCTCATTGCTTATCTCAAGACTAAATGGACAATATGAAATATTTAACAATTGATAATAAATTATAAGCTAATTTAGATTATAAATATATTTCTTAATTTAGATAATTAACAAACATTTGAATGCTTTAGACCAGTAGTTCATGTACATTAGAATATGAATAAGAAAACACAGTTAGAATGTGTTGACAATGCTGCTTCTATTTTGCATTCTTTTTTTTAAAGCTGCAGTCCGTAACTTTTTTTTTTTGGGTTAAAAATGATCCAAAATAAATTTTTGAGCAAGTACATCCAGCCAGTGTTTTAAACTATCTCCTTACCATATCCCGATTCACAACGGTAAGCTTGTGTTATAATTCTGTGGTACTGGTGGATTTCTTCGGGAAATTCGAGCATGTCTTTGCATCATTACGTCACATCTGTATACATGAAGGAGTCCGGCTCGCATGTGAGGATGCTGCCGGTGGCTGATCATTAATATCCTTTTCTAACAGCAGCTGGAATAATTAAATTTATCATTTTGATGGTGGATTGTAATCCAGAAAGGTCCAAACGACAATCATCAGTGACAACTGAAGATTCACCCGTAGTCAAAAGCAAAAGATTAGACTTTACAGAAATTTAAATCTACAGGTAACGCTAATACACACTAAATACACATAGTCACGCAATGTTGATGTGTTTGTGAACATTAACAATTCAAGAACAAAGTATAATAGGGGTGTAACGGTACACAAAACTGACAGTTCGGTACTTACCTCAGTTTTGAAGTCACGGTTCGGTACAGGTTCGGTAAAGCAGTTTTACAAAATTGCTTTTTATTTATTTTTATTAAACAGTGGTTTACTGGAAAAAAAGGGTCTGTCCTTAAATTAATTAAATTATAACTAAAAGTTTATTGAATATATTTTTGTAAACTATATAGGGAGCCCTTACTTGGACATTAATATTAAAGGTTAACAACAGAGCCCAAATTCAGTTGCTATTTATTTTTAGGTATAATAATCAACACTCAAATAACATCATAGTACGCAAACATGTAAACTTCACATAAGGCAGTTTTTGCAATAACTTCTAAATCTAATTATAAAATAGTTTTTTCTCCAATTCGTTGTTGAAATATAATCATTTATACACAGTGACTATCATTTTCATGACAGGTTTATTTAAACATAAATGAAATAATCAAGACATCCCTAACAGGTTAAGTAGAATATAATGAATATAACGGCTAATATAGTGCATATTTAGTGGAAGAGTTGATTTCTCTAGTGAATAAAATTCTGTGGACACTGAATGACTGCCTGAGGTAAATGTGATGCTACATGACATTGTTTAGTTTACAAGCTGTTTTATTGACGTCTTTCCGCCGTTGAAACACTGATGGAGCGATTACACCACATATGATACGTGACAGTAAGATTTAATGTATCCTCAACATACCTTCAGATGTTCATTCATGTTTATTCTTTATGAAGTTGATGATCGGTCGCGTTCACAGATGATCGCGCAATGCGCGGCCGCTTGAACTGTGATCAATGATCAGTCACGCCACATTAAAGAGCGTCAAAACGGCATTTATCGTTTGAATTTCGTGATCAAATGAACTGAATAGCCTACTTAATATGTTCGTGTGGGAACTCGGATTGAACTGTGTTCCGCGCTTAAAACAAGCCGACTGTTAACTCTTAAAGATTGCATTCGGAAACCGTTCGGTACACGCGTGCACCGAACTGAAAGCCCCGTACCGCAACGGTTCGGTACGAATACGCGTACCTTTACACCCCTAAAGTATAACAATAATAATTTGCACGGTTTGATGTGATATGAGCTAAGCGATCGTTAGATTTAATCACCATTGTTAGCGCTATTTATTGCAATGCTTTTTTTCTCAGTTGGTCTGAGCAAAAGTGTCCGACATGTTGCTCACTTTTTCAGACGACATTTTGCAAGGGAAATTCTTATTTTGGTCGTACTTCCAAGACATAGAATCTATGATTCCGAAGTACAGTATCCACACTGGTGCAGTGACTGACAGCCACACATACTCCTCAAAACATCAGATTCATCCACGCTGAGGAGCCATGCTGATGCACAACCCATGTAAAGATAATAACTCCGCAACTAACTAACATAAAGTTTGATTGTAAATGATTACAAAAAATAACATTGGAATTTTTTGGTATAATTTGTATGTTCTTCTTTAACAACAGCAGTCAATCTAAAATAATTTGTGACTTTTTGTGTCTTTTTTTGTCACCCATACATTTAGTCTTTTTCGAGTAGCCGTTTCACTCGCATATATGCCACAATAGGGAAAGAAAGACTATCGCAACTTCTGTTTCATGCTGACTTCAAATTAAGAACAATAGGTTGTTTAGGTCTCAGACATTTGGAAATGCATTTCATTGGATGAAAAAAGATTTTGCTACTAAGATCACTGCTTCTCTCTTCACTCTTCATTTTCTCATACAGCATCACCTTATTGTCAGTCAGGCAGTCCTTGTGGTTCCGAAGCGCTCAGAAAGCCCCATTCTGAGTATGACTGAGGAGACGACCTATGTCCCACGACCGGTGTCTTCAGTTGACGCTTACACCAACACAGACCCTCCGTACGAATGCTGCCCTTGGCTGCGAAGACTATGCCCGTGCCCACCCAGAGGCCTGCTGGCTGCAATTATCACCAAAGGTTAGAACTAAACAGAGCCACTAATCTTGAATCTTGATGTGTATGTGCACTACCGTTCAAAAATGTCGGGGTCGGTAAGATTTTTTAAAAGATTTTTAAAAGTATTTTATGCTCACCAAGACTACATTTATTTGATGAAATATGATTACAATTTAAAATGACTGTTTTTAGTATATTTTAGAATGATTTGTTTCTGTGATGGCAAAGCTGAATTTTCAGCATCATTACTCGGTGTCTTCAGTGTCACATGATCCTTCAGAAATCATTCTAATATGCTGATTTGGTGCTGAAAAAACATTTATTAGTATTATCAATGTTGAATACAGCTGTATGCCTAATGTTTGTGGAATCCGTGATACATTTTTTCAGAATTCTTTGATGAATAGAAAATTCAAAGGACAGGATTTATATGAAATAGAAATCTTTTGTAACATTATAAATGTATCGCACAAACGGATCATAAAACTCACGGTTCAGCTTCAATACCACAGCGAAAACTACTGGCCTTACTAATAAAGACAAGTGAACAGTCAGTAAACAAATAAGATCAAATACACTAATTACAAGCATAGATAAATACAATATAACAAAGTTACAAATAAAGTGAGGTCTAATTGTAGTGCAGTTTATAATTAGGCCTAAATGTAAAATAACACAGTGTAAATATAATATAGTATATAAATAATATAGTGTTCACTGTATAAATTAGATATAGATTAATATTTATTAAAGCTGTGCTTTGTTGTTTGATTATCATTATGTTTAGACAGCAGCAGGTATTTTTTAGACTGCTGTCACTTTAAGAGCGAATGCACAGATCAAATATAATGATACACATCCGATTTCTTTATCATCCTTTTACATTCACTTAAGACTTTACCAACTGTGTTTACGATAATACTCACGAGTCGTATATTTTGACACAAATTTGTCTGTATGTGTCCATTTAAGCGCATACAGATGCAAAAGAGTAATCAATTAGCTGTTTGCGCGAGTGTGTGTGCGTGCGTGCTTTGAGTGTGTGCGCGCACCTGTGCGCACAGATAACCGTGCGAGTACCAAATTGATGGTGAAACTTAGCAATTAATCCGTGAGCCACTGGGCCTTGTCCATACGGATCGCAGATCAACTACGATCGGTTTAACCCCTACTTTTGATCAATATACCGGTAATGCAGCCATTGGCAAAAAAATATTACTGACCTAAAACTTTTGAACAGTAGTGTATGCTAGTTAAAATGTATTATGTTTACTAAGTGATCAACTGTTTGATTGAACCCAGTATCTGTTTATTCTTGCAGTGACCATGGCTGCAGTGCTCTTTGGGGTGGTGTGGTCCATTACAGAGAAGGAATGCCTCCCGGGCGGGAACCTCTTTGGCATTGTGACTTTGTTTATTTGTTCCGTAGCCGGGGGAAAGCTGTTTGGACGCATACACTTGCCGAACTTGCCACCTTTACCTCCCCTTCTTGGTAGGAGCAATTCCCTTACATATTAAGATGATGACACTTTAGTGAAATTTAGCAGGCAAAAAAGGTCCATTGTCAGCGGTGGAGCGATAGTGTCAGTGTTTGTTGAAATTTTGATGTAGTCTAGTCTTGTAGATTGATGATTTGTTCCTGAATGAATCAGCCGGTTGAATGAATCGGTTGAATCTCAGTAAGATTTAAATTTATTTAAGAAATTACACTTTTAATCAGCAAGCATGTATTAAATTGATCTAAAGTGACAGTAAAGACATATATAATGTTACATAATATTTCTTTTTCAAATTAACGCTGTTCTTTTTCTGTTCAGCAAAGAATCCTTAAATAATGTATTGTAGTTTCCACAAAAATACTAAGCATCACAGCTGTTTTCAACATGGATAATAGTAAGGAATGTTTCTCGAGCACCAAATCAGCATATCATGTGACACTAGCTGTTTCCATCCACCTATTTTATGCTAATTTTGGGTTATCACATTAAAAACAAACACTGGGTGGAAACGGCAAGATGCACATAAATTCTATAAATGCCTTATTGTTTATTAATACATTGCTAGCTAAGTGTGTGATTTGTATATGTACATTTCTGAAATCCATAACTTAGACAGGGTCACCTCTGATTTATAACGATCACTTTAAATTGTAATGTAGACACATCCATTTTCTGTAAAGCTGCTTTGAAACGATATGTATTGTGAAAAGCGCTATACAAATAAATGTGAATTGAATTGAATATGAATGCGCATAAAAAAATGTGCTCAATTGAGACGGATATTTATTTTTATTCAATAAGAAGATATGCACATAAACCACGATGGAAATGCATTTACTGAATAAATCCCCAACAAAAAACTCTACCTCCCCACAATTGTGATTCCAAGCATCAGGCATCTGCCTCCGAACGCAAGATAACCATGTGACCATGACCATGCTTATTTCGTCTGTGCACACTAAGGTGCAAGTCATTTATGATGTACGAAAAAATAATTTCTTCCTTGTTTGCTGGAACTTTTTTGACAATTTTGTTCTCTTGAAAAACACATGGGAGTGCTTTTCGTAAATGTTTTATGCGATATGGATGGAAATAGATACTGAAGACTGCTGAAAATTCAGCTTTGCTATCACAGGAACAAATTATATTTTAAAATATAATAAAATAAAAAAAGTTACAAGATTTCCTCAATATTTCTTTTCTTTATTTTTGTTGACAATTTTTTTGTTTAAACTCCAAACTTTTGAACAGTAGTGTATAATACATTTTTCCCCACAGCTCAAAGATAAACAGCCTGTGTTTGTTTGTTTTTTGTTTTTTTTGTATTGACAAGGTGGTCAGTTTCATTGTCTGTGAGAACTGTTATGAATAACTATGGGATTTCTGTTTGTGTTAGTCAGTTCTGTTGTTTTCTCTGTGTGTGTCCGCAGGCATGCTGCTGGCAGGCTTTATCCTCAGAAACATCCCTGTGGTGACGGATGCAGTTTACATTGATGTTAGATGGTCCGCTTCTCTGAGGAACATCGCCCTGGGTGTCATTCTGGTCAAGGCTGGGTTGCAATTAGACGGCAAGGTATGAAACCGCATCAGCCCGAGAGGATGTGCCTTCATACTCTTCATATTCACTTTCAGCCAAACACCATTTTTTTTATTTAATGAAGACTTTTCATTTACTGAAGGTTGTACAGTAAGAAAAAAAATATTTTCAGAGAAAAAATAAAAATACTTTTATGTGTTTCAGGCTCTGAAGAAGCTGAAAGCTGTGTGTTTGCGTTTGTCCATGTTCCCTCTCACCTGCGAGGCAACCACTATGGCTGTGGTCTCCTATTTAATACTGGGTCTTCCATGGGTCTGGGGCTTTATTTTAGGGTAAACAACTGTTTCTGATAAGATGGGAACCTCTCTGAAAGGTCTGATGCTACCAACCCAATTGCTCTGATTTTCTGCTCTGTAGGTTTGTTCTCGGGGCTGTTTCTCCTGCTGTGGTGGTTCCATCCATGCTGCTTCTGCATAAGGAAGGGTACGGTTTAGAGCAGGGTATACCTACTCTTCTCATGGCAGCATGCAGCATTGATGACATCATTGCCATTACCTGCTTCACCACCTGCCTGGGCATTGCTTTCGCCACAGGTATGCCAAAAGACTAAGTGTAGCATATACATACAATATTTCTAAATTAAAATAAATAAATATAAGATTTTGGACATGATGTCAATAATTTAACCACAGAGTCTGACAGAGGAATTCAAATCGCTTTAGACGCACAGAATAGGATAATTAGGATAGACGACATAGTGCCATATTCTAAAAAAATACTTGTGTTCACAGGTATGGAGTCGGTATTAAATAGTTTTGAAAGAAGTCTCTTATGCTCACCAAGGCTGTATTTATTTTTTCAAAAACACAGTAAAACAGTAATATTGTCAAAACATTTTAAATGGCATATTAAATGGCAGCTCCAGTAGTGATGAAAATATTTATTTTGAAGTCTATCATTGAAACTATGCATAAACCTTTATTAAACAATATAACAATCTGTTAAAATGTATACCTGTATGATATTATGCTGTAACCACGTTGGACCAGTAGTTTGGAAAATGGATTGAATGAGGATGCACTCGATAACATCCACTGTGGTTTCAGACACCACTACAAATGGCTGTTCCCTCAAATAATGCCCTATTTAAGGGTATAGGGGGCGATTTTGAACTTAGCCCAGGGCTGCGTTCCACTCCACTTTTAGACACACACTTGCGAACTTCCCTAAGCACTTCCCCTCAGGGGAATCCCCGCCGCCATTTTAAAGTGCGTTCCACTTCGTGAAGTGGGCGAGGGAAGTTTATATGGACAGACCCTCGCCCCTTCGATTTTGACCGAGGGAGCGAGTCTACTCCAATGTACACTTCAAGCAGCTCCATATACCACAATTCAACTTGATTGTGAAATCACAGCAGATCATGCTTAACTGAAGTGTTTGATATATGAATTATTTTTGAGAATAAATCGCATAATACTTGTAGCTACCTTATGTTCACAGTCAAAGTTTATACTACTGATATTTGTTTGTGTAATTTTAGTTTTCTCCATCAGCTCATATGCATATAGAATGGTACATAAAACTAATACATAAGTAAAAAGGGGTTTAAATCAGCCATAGTGATCAAGGGCTTAGTGCGTTCCATTTAAACCTTATGCACAAGTTCTGGCAGTAGTGAGCACTCGTGCAGCGTAAGCAATGACGCACATCCGAGTGAACGAGACGGAGGGAAGTTAGCAAGTGAAGGACATAACAATTTGGACTGGAACACAGCCCAGGTATTATGGACTTCTTTGGTGTTAGAGGTCCAGTTTATATTAGTGCTCTCTGTTGCTCTCTGCAGGCGCCGTGTGGTTAAATGTGCTGAGGGGACCACTGGAGGTGTTAGGTGGTGCGGTCACTGGTGTGGCCTTAGGGTACTTTCTACATTACTTCCCCAGCAGAGACCAGGTACGTGAGCCACAACTTTATGATTGCGAAGTTCATGTTGAATACAAAAACCGATGTGAAGCTGATGTTGTCAGGGTAACAGGTTTCATGATTATTGATGATTTGTGTCTTTTTTTCTTTCCACATAGGGAAACCTCGCGCTGAAACGATCGTTTCTGGTGTTGGGGCTGTCTGTGTTTGCTTTGTTTGGCAGTAATGTGGCTGGGATTCCTGGCGCAGGAGGTCTTTGTACACTGGTGCTGGCTTTTGTGGCTGGAATAGGTTGGGGAAAAAATAAGGTCTGAATCTCTTCTCCCACACACACAATTTTCACTAAAATATCTAAAATATCTGTGAAAAAGAAGAGATTTTTGCCTACTTTCTTTCTCAATCGCATATTTTCCAACAACATCAATTAATAGAATAAAAAAATTTAAGAGTGTGACAACACTAATTAATCTTTCTACCTATTTTCTAAGATCACATGTTGGATTTCTTGTGTTTCAGGCACCGGTGGAGGAGGTGGTGGAAAGGTTTTGGCATGTGTTCCAGCCTCTTCTCTTTGGTCTCATCGGCGCTGAGATTGTTATTAGTTCTTTAGAGGTCACGACTGTGTGTGAGTATCTGTGCTGTTTTAGTAACAGAGCTGATTGGGAAACATTCAAAAGGGCTTTTCACACTTGAAGTAGTTAAAGGGATAGTTGCTTACCCTCAAGTTGTTCCAAATCTGTTTGAATTTCTCTCTTCTGCTGAACACAGAAAAAAAAGATATTTTGAAGAATGTCAGTAACCAAACAGTTGATGGGCCCCATTGACTTCCATAGTATTTTGGTTACCCATATTCTTTAAAATATCTTCTGTTCAGCAGAAGAAAGAAATTCATACAGGTTTGGAACAGGACAGGATTTTCAGGATGTTTGTGTGAACTATCCCTTTAACCATGAGTCATTCTAAACCCTGGGTAAACAGAGTCCTTGGTTAAGTTTCACACTGTGGGTTAACATTATCATATTTACATGTCAATGTAATGAATGGACAAACACAGTGACCTGTTTATATAAAAGCTCTAGTATTGCACATCAGCATATTATATATCTCTGATTGTACTATCAAGTTTTTCCTTGATAGACTTTTTTGACTATAAAGGTAAGAATGAAACAGTCTTTTCTTCACTCCAGTTGGCACATTTTCCACCATTTAAATTTCCTTCAAACACTAAAACTACCATTACATATTTTTGGACTGCCCTGTTTTTAACGATATGATACAGAGCTTTTTATCAGGACAAACGTTTAAGGACTTGTTTATGGATTCAGAATTTTGGACACAGTTTTTCTCACAAGTACATTTAAAGAGTCTTTTATAGAATTCGACTCATTTTGTACTTAATCTTGTCTTTTTGTCTAAGCTGAATTTGATAACATGTTTGTTCTTATTATATTGTGTTTATGATATGTTTTTATATGTTTCATTTGTCATTTGTTCATCTGCCATGTAATAGCCGGCAATGTTGATATGGCAATAAACTTAAATACAATAACGGAAACTATTGTTTATACAACACACAGTGTTTCTGTGACTGTCCAAAGCATGTGAATATGAGGCAAGCGATTGGTTGTCGGTTGCTAAGCATTTAGCCATAACATTCAAACACTGTATCGTTTCACACTGCACATGTTTGGCACCCCAATGCAGGGTTAACAGCGCAAAAGCAGTGCTAAACCTGCTCTGGATCAGGGATACACCTGTAAAAATAGCTGCTAACCCTGCTTTTAAATTAGAAAAGTGTGGACCATTCCTCTATACAGTGTGAAAAGCCCTAACGTAACTGGGATGTAAGCAGTGTGCACATATTTGCACATGTATAGTGTTTCAAACATGCTGTTGATTTACTCTAATGTAATATGTCCTCAGTCCTGGGTATAGCAGCTCTGCTCATTGCACTCACGGTACGGCTGCTCATCACTTTTGTTGCGGTACTGAGAGCTGGTTTTAACCTGAAAGAGAAAGTCTTTATCACTCTGGCCTGGATGCCAAAAGCCACAGTACAGGTAAAATCGCCTAGTATATAACAAATAGACCTTCTATTTTACTTTTGTTTTCTTGTCTTCATCCTGTACCCATTTTTTCTTGGTTTCTTTGGACAAGAGTGAGCTAAATGACAAATACAATTAAATGCATTTGTGAGATTCTAACAGAGAAATCCTGTTATGTGATTGGTTTCAGGCTGCCATAGGCTCTACAGCTCTAGACATGGCACGCTCCAAGAATGACCTTGAGCTGCAGAAGTACGGCATGGATGTCCTCACTTTGGCTGTGTTGTCCATTCTCATCACCGCTCCTATTGGAGCACTCATCATCAGCCTGCTTGGCCCTCGACTCCTGCAGAAACCAAAGAACCCAGAGTGGGGTGAGATATTTGTACACACATACACGTCTGGTTTACTATCTTTGTGGGGACTCTCTATAGACGTAATGTTTTTTTCAGGGCTTAAAAACTGAAAAAAATATCAATCGGTTCACTCCGAGCAGAATCGATATTATAGCGTTTCCGTTTTTGCGTTCCTCAATAAACATTACTGTTCCGAAAACGGTTTGATATGAAAAAATACCGGTTAATAACGTTATTTTAATTTAGCCTATACTTTAAACAAATATGTATAAATAGACTTATTTTTACTCAATAATAATATAACGCATGGTAATTAAACTTGAATATTTATTTCATAACATTTTTTAAAACCAGAAATACATGCATTAATTACAAAGCATAAACAGCGGACCTGTTTTAATGGAGCGTTAGACAATCTAAATTGGCCCTCTTATGCCCAATTATTTTCAGAAGAGTGATAACATTCTTTGTACATAACTTTTTTTCAACACGACTTGTTTTAAAAATTGTATGAATAAAGAATAAATAAACTGGATAACCATTGCTCTTTTGATGCACCGTCAACTGCTAATTTCAAAGCAAACACTGCGCAACACATCCTTGCATCACATAATCAAATTCAGTCAGCTAATAAAGCTTGATCATTTAATGCAATATAACATACCATTTAATACGAAGCATCAACCGTCTATATAGAAAACATTTACCTGTCCTGTATTGGCAATCTGAAAGACTATAGGATAAATGTCTGATAGATGCTAGTAGCCTACTTGGACAGGCTTAAACAAAATTCATAAACTAGCCTAAATCAGTCTATTTGAGCTTAAAGTCCGTACTGCTTATTTAAACGTTCGAAAAGAATGTCCTCCAATACCTGCGCTTTCATTGTAGACCTCAGCGGGGAAAGAAATGTACTTGAGGCATGAAAATGCGCGCTCTATACTGACTTGTACCGGTAGATTCATAGATGACTGGTGCGCGGGCATTTCACTGATCCGTCAACGTCACATGCTGTACTACTCTATTGCCAAATTAAAATATTAAAGAGAACGATAAAATAACGTTATTAACCGGTTAATGGTCATTTCAAATTAACGTTTCTGTTCAGAACGATTCAAATTGATTTTGATTTCGTTTCCGTTTTTGTTCCTCTTAAAATTTCGTTCGTTTCCGGTTTTCGTTTTCGTTCCTTGAACCGGTTCAAAGCCCTGGTTTTTTTTACTGTGGAAATTGTATATTCTAGCCCCCTACACTAACCCTACCCCTAAACCTACCCATCACAGAAAACGTTTTGCATTTTTACAGTTATTAATAATAATTCTGTATGATTTAAAAGCTTGTTTCCTCATGGGGACCTCAATTTAGGTCCCCACGATGACACGGATCCCCATGAGTCGTGTGCATTCAGGTTGAAGTTCCCACCAAGATAGAAAAAACACACACACATACACACACACTGGCCACTTTATTAGACACAGTTGTTCAACTGCTTGTTAAAGGGTTAGTTCACCCAAAAATGAAAATTCTGTCATTAATTACTCACCCTCATGTCGTTCGACACCCGTAAGACCTCCGTTCATATTCGGAACACAAATTAAGATATTTTTGTTGAAAGCTGATGGCTGAGGAAGGCTTCAGACAGGCCTCCATTGGCATTCAGTAAATTAATACTCCCAAGACCCAGAAAAGGCACTTAAAACGTTGTTACAAAGTCCATCTCACCACAGTGACTCTACAATCATTTTACGATGCGACGACAATAGTTTTTGTGCGCAAAAAAAAATCTAAATAACACCTTTATCCAACTTGTTCTTGTCTTCCGTGTGCGCCTCCACGCCACATGCGCGAGAATTTGACGTAGCGCCGGGGTTCGGGAATCCATGAAATGCACACTTAAGCCCCATTTTGAGAACTACGCCGAGACCTAAAGCACGATCAATGTAGAATCCAACAGCTTAGACACGCGCGTCTTCCTCTGCTTGTCAACAAATCGCTTCTGGGTCATGTGTCCGAACGCCGGATCTGCGTCATATTCTCGCGCATGCGTCGTGGAGGCACACACGGAAGGCAATAACAAGTTGGATAAAGGTGTTATTTAGATTTTTTTTTGCGCACAAAAACTATTGTCGTCGCATCGTAAAATGATTGTAGAGCCACTGTGGTGAGATGGACTTTGTAACGACATTTTAAGTGCCTTTTATCGGTCTTGGGAGTATAAGTGTACTGAATGCCAATGGAGGCCTATCTGAAGCCTTTCTCAGCCATCAGCTTTCAACAAAAATATCTTCATTTGTGTTCCGAATATGAACGGAGGTCTTACGGGTGTCGAACGACATAAGGGTGAGTAATTAATGACAGAATTTTCATTTTTGGGTGAACTAACCCTTTAAAACTATCAGCCAATAACATGGCAGCAACTCAACGCATTTAGGCATGTAGACATGGTCAAGAAGACCTACTGAAGTTCAAACTGAGCATCAGAATGAGGAAGAAAGGTGATTTAAGTGACTTTGAACGTGGCATGCTTGCTGGTGCCAGACGGCTGGTCTGAGTATTCAGAAACTGCTGATCTAATGGGATTTTCACCCACAACCATCTCTAGGGTTTACAGAGAATGGTCTGAAAAAGAGAAAATATCTAGTGATTGGCACGTCTGTGGGCGAAAATGCCTTGTTTAGAGAATGGCCAGAGTGGTTTGAGCTGACAACAGCAACTCAAATAATCACTCGTTACAACCGATGTCTGCAAAAGAGCATCTCTGAACACACAACACGTCGAACCCAAGTGTGGCGCACAAATCCAAAAAAGTGAAGCCAAAAGGTTTCGATCGCCCCCAGGTGGTTGGTCCCAGTATAGGTCCCGCCCTCTCCTTGTAATCAAATGGGACATGAGACAAACTAAACAATCAAATTACACTTCAAATACATTTTTTCCAAAGATAGTTTCTGTCAATTTATGTAGTTTTTATCATGCTGATGTAAGTTCAAGTGATCATTTTTTAAATAAGTGTGCTTTTAGTTAGTTATTTGATGCTATTAAAACGGGGTGTGACATCATGATTGACAGCTTCTCTGAGCAAAGTAGTCACTGCGGGCACTGAGCCATTTCCATAACTCTTTATTTCACGCCAACATAACGAGTTGTTCTGCAGTAAACTGTAATAACTGATTCTGCGGGAGTGTCGGCAGAGCCTTGATACCACGGCTCCACTTCATGCTCACTACTGCACAAGTCAGCGCCATATTGGGACATCGGTGGCTTCACTTTTCTGGAAGAGAGTGAAGGTGCGTCGTCCATCCTTTTTTTTACAGTCTATGGTCGAACCTTGAAGCAGATGGGCTACAGCAGCAGAAGATACCCTGGGTGCCACTCATGTCAGCTCACAACAGGAAACTGAAGCTTTAATTTATTTGCACAGGCTCACCAAAATTGGACAAAAGAAGATTGGAAAACGTTGCCTTGTCTGAGCCTTGATTTCTGCTGCAACATTCTGATGGTAGGGTCAGAATTTGGCGTAAACAACATGAAAGCATGGATCCATCCTGCCTTGCATCAGCGGTCCAGGCTGCTGCTGTAATGGTGTGGAGGTGGAGGATGTTTTCTTGGCACACTTTGGGCCCCTTAGTACCTAGGAGCATCATTTAAACACCACAGTCTATACCTGAGTATTGCTGCTGCCCATGTCCATCACTTTATGACCACATTGCACCCATCATCATATATATATATATATATATATATATATATATATATATATATACACATGCATGCATACAAACACACACACACACACACACACACCCACACCCAATGTGGACGACAACTAATTTGATAAACAAGCTACATGAGATGCACATGGAAATGTATCACCACAGCTTTGAGAATTTGCATGCTGGCTGGTCACCCTTTGTCCCTCGTATTGTTTGTACAATGCAGTCTCTTAACTTTGCTAATGTGAAAAAAAAAAAAAATCTAAAACATTTCTAGAAAATTCAGCTTTGCCATCACAGGAATAAATTAAAATGTATTCAAACAATTAGAAAACAAATATTTTAAAGTATTTCAGAATAATTCCGTTGTTACTGTATTTTTGATTAAATAAATGCAGCCATAAGAGACTTCTTTCAAAAACATGACAGATTTTTAATGTTTACAAACTTTTGACAGGTTGTGTGTGTGTGTGTGTGTGTGTGTGTGTGTGTGTGTGTGTGTGTGTGTGTATATATATATATATATATATGTATGTATATGTGTGTGTAAATAAATTGTCTAAATAGATATATGCAATGGAAATCTGACACTTGTTTGGGTACTATCAGTCTTCATTGTGTTAAATTAATGTGTCCATTGTTTTAATTGTCATTTTCTGAATTGCAGCTGTCAGTCAAGGTGCTTTGTCTGCATCAGGGACACCGGTGACATATGAAAGTGCCCTGTGATGTTTTCTGGAATGCTTCTGGGAAGTGACATCCCAGCGACCAAGGCTGCTGATCATCCTTTTTGTCTTTGGAGTTTGATTCTCAATCCTCTGAAGTCAGAGTGCAAAAGACATGCTTTTCAGATGAAGAAACCCAACTTGTTTTTTTACTTTCCAAGGTGAATGAAAATCACACACAGTATTTCTTTTACAGATGACAAGTTATTATTCTCCTCTGAAACGCAGGATTTTAAAGGATTACGCTACACTATGGATCGATCATTTTTAGCACTATTGAGTACAAAAACTGTTGTTTAAGATTTTTTTTTTTCTAACTGGCTTATATTTGGGTTGATAGTATTTATAAAAGTAGATATATTCCAGATATTATTATATCAGTCTGCAGTGACTGCATATTAGTGTTACAGAAAGTCATGTAGTGGCCAGTGTTGTCATGACTATGTTCGGAATGGAATACTAGCTACTTTCATTGTGCTTTATATACTCTATACAGCCTTCTAGTTCCATTTTTATATGTGACCCTGGACCACAAAACAAGTCGCACAAGTATATTTGTGGCAATAGCCTAAAATAAACTGTATGGGTCAAAATGATCAATTTTTCTTTTATGCCAAAAATCATTAGGATATTAAAGAATCAGTTAACTTTTAAATAAACTTTTGCTGATAATTTACTCACCCCCATGTCATCCAAGATGTCCATGTCTTTCTTTCTGCTGTCGAAAAGAAATTAAGGTTTTTGATGCAAACATTCCAGCATTTTTCTCCATATAATGGACTTCAATGGGCTCCAAACGGTTCAAGGTCCAAATGACAGTTTCAGTGCAGCTTCAAAGGGCTTTAAACGATACCAGACAATGAATAAGGGTCTTATCTAGAGAAACGATCAGTTTCTGCAAGAAACCGAGCAGTATTTATGCTATTATTTTACCTCTTATCATAACTTCTGCTAAGTGAGGTCAAAATACGAGCGTGGTCATAGATGTATACGTAGATGCCTCATTAGCACCGGCACGGATCAGTAGAATGAGAAATCTACGGTCGATATATCTATGACCACGCTCGTATTTTGACCTCACGTAGCGGAAGTTATGGCGGAGCTCAGAGATGATCACGTTCGTCTGACAAGAGGTAAAATAATAGCATAAATACTGCTCGGTTTTCTCGCTAGATAAGACCCTTATTCATCGTCTGGTACCGTTTGGTATCGTTTAAAGCCCTTTGAAGCTGTACTGAAACTGTCATTTGGACCTTGAACCATTTGGAGCCCATTGAAGTCCATTATATGGAGAAAAATCCTGAAATGTTTTCATTAAAAAACCTTAATTTCTTTTCGACTGCAGAAAGAAAGACATGGACTTCTTGGATGACATGGGGGTGAGTAAATTATCAGCAAAAGTTTATTTAATAAATCCTTTAAGTAAAGATCATGTTCCATGAAGATATTTTGTAAATTTCCTACCATAAATATATACAAAATGTATTTTTATTAGTAATATGCATTGCTAAGGACTTCATTTGGACAACTTTAAAGGCGATTTCTTTTCAATATTTTTTTGCACCCTCAGATTCCAGATTTTAATAGTTGTATCTCAGCCACATATTATCTTATTCTAACAAACCATACATAAATGGAAAGCTTATTTATTCAGATTTCAGATTATGTATAAATCTCAATTTAAAAAAATTGACCCTTATGACTGATGGCACCAAAAGAATGGTCCCGATACTAACCAGCCAAACATTGACTTCTTGATTTCAGAAAGTATGCTACATAAAAAGATTAAAAATAATTTTTAACATTAAAAAAAAGACAGTCTGATCAGATAATGAGGCTATAAAGAGGTTTCTTTCAGTTCATCCATCAACCTGGAAATGGAAGGTCAAATAGTGTATTGCAGGATACAGTTAGTTTTGGCAAATGCAGAATTTCATCTGAGTATTGTAGGCTTAAACAATACATATTTTATACACTGCAGCAATAGTAAGAACGTTATTGTGGTATCCATTCCAAACATAGTCATAGACCTACATTCTGAGATTCAGAGTTTTTGCAGGTATCTTGTCAGCCCTATTGCACATACAGTAGTCAAATACTGTAGCTGTAACAATTCTGAAGTCAGTTTGGAGCTCAATTACATTTTGTGTTTACAGTGGAAGTTATTTTAGGACCCAAAGAAAGGTTTAGGGATTTTTTTTATTAGAAGTACAAAGAAAAATCATATTTCCCTTTGCACATTTCATGTTACTTTTCATAAGCTATATTTATTTTGACTTTTTTTTCCATGTTTGTTTTCACAAAATGTGTATTTGAATGTTATACAGAGTCATGTGAAGGGAACACTATTAGTGGATTTAATTTTACAAGGTTTTGTATTGTGGTTGTGTCTCAGAATGGAGTATTGGTAATATGGCTGCATACAGTCATTCTTAATTTAAGCTATTAAATGACTACTGTTAAGCGTATTAGACCTTATTTTTTTATTGTATGGTGTATTTGTTATTTTTATTTATAGATGTATTGCTGCAGAAAATGAATGGTATGCCTTGTTAGTAAATGTCAGGCAAAACCCCCTGCTTGCATTTGGAAGCATATCTTGTTATATTATCTAAGGCAAAGCAGATGTAAATGAGTAGCGCTGTTATTTCAAAGACATGGAGCATCGGTATAATGGAGTTGCACTATTGTGTGTTTTAGTAAATGTACACAAAAGAAACAAACACTGTTACATGGCATCATCAGTCACACTTAGCATAATAGATAAGCAAAAACAGCATTTAGAGTAAAAATAATGTTTAGGTACCTTTTATTTTACAAAAGTTATTAGGCACATTCCAGTTAACATACAAATGTAATTTATGAACAAGAGCCATCAAATACAAAACCAAGTGGCACAAGAAAAAAAAGATGGGGGATTGTCAAACTATTTGAATATGAATGAATGCGCACATAATATGAATTGTAATTGTCGCAGCATGTTGGTTCAGGTGGACAGAGAAAAGAGGGCACATTTCTTTGTTATGATAAATGTTGTAATATATGAATGATGTGTAACAATAGCTTTGATTAAAGCATTTGTTACAATCTCACACAATGGGAAATGTCTGTAGGTACACGCACAAAAGTCAAGTTTAGTATCCTGCTCTTGAAAATGTTAAAATAATTTAGCAAACATTTTAGAACTATTGTTGGTTTAGGAATAATGCTGTAGAAAATGGCAAACAAGTAAAAACAACAAAAGCAAATGCTAATAATGTACTTCACATTGAAAACTATGTGATTTTTGTTTAGCTGTTTTAGAAAATGCACATACAAGGCAACTTAGTTAAAAGTGAATCTAGATATAGATTAAGAATTAAAGACTTTCATGGCCACAAAGATTGATTGGCGACGATAATCGCCATTTTTCCTTATGGTTATGTTATATTGCACACAAAAGTCAAACTACATTTGCCAAGTATAAAAAATAAACAGAACCAGAACAATGTAACATATTGATTTACTTTTTAAGTAAATTTATCAGGATCAACCACAATATCTTGAGCATCATAGTCCGAATTTACAGCTGTATGTTTCTACACAATAAGTTTGGGGTAAGGACAGCAAAATTACAGTAGGTTTTTTCCGTGGAGAAAAATAAGCAGTAAAAAAAACAACAGAAATAACAAAGAGTTTTGTCCCACTCCGAGCCAGAACTGATGGGCTACAGAGTCTTCTTCTTAAGAATAAGCGGACCGACGTTGTCCCCCGTCAGCTCGTTATGCTTTATGTGTGATTTGTCGCAAACAGGAAACTGAAAGATGAGAGAACAAATAAGTGCTGATAGTGACAGTGACTCTTATGCACGCTAAGGCTTTTGACAAAACTGACACTTGCAAAGAGGAAACAGAAAATCACACATGCTTTCATTTTTCACATGCACAAATTAATAGTTAAAAAGGGGTCATATCATACATTTTTAAAATTACTTTATTCTATATTTTCCCCAAAGCTTCAATTATAATATTAATCAAGGTTTTGTTTTGTGCCAATAAGTCAGAATTCAGTTTTTCCATTGTTCATTTCCCCCCTTTGGTGCTGTTATAGCATGCTTTGATAGTTAAAAGTTCCAAGGAAAAAAAATATTACCCACTTTATATCACCCAGATAAAGTGTTTTTTCTATATAAACTATTTTTTTTTTCACTCTCAGGCATTCCTACCGTTTTAGATCGCCAGCAGCGACAGTAACAAACATTTGGAGTCCTCAGGTCCTCTATGTCGATCTCATTCACCACTTTAGGGTTTTCTTTTTGGATCTTTAGATTTATTAGACTGTCTCTTTGCTTTTTCTTCTTGGGCAGGAAGGGCCGGATGGTCAGATAACCCAACAGAGCCAAAATTCCCAATAATGGAAGAAGCCGCAACCACTCTGAAACTGAGACACAGTGCTAGAACTTATCATACACTTAATGACAACACAATCTACGTAGTGAGAGCTATTCTCCTTACAGTGGAAAAATAAGTTCATGCCAGATATTCAGGGTTTAATGCACTTTTCATATTTGCACACATGTGCAGTAGAGATTAACTATTGCATTACATAATGATAGTTGCTGGACTGATGAAGTGTAAATTTAGGTGTCTCTACAGGCAACTTTAACATATTTACAAATGCAAATATTTGTGCTTTTATTGTGCCTTCATCTATAAATCATGCCTATTAGAGGCAAAGCATGCCATCAGATGCTTTGCGAGTTTTGTTCTTCACACATTTCTAAAATGGACACACACACAGGTAATTTGTAACGTTATATGAAAATATAATCACTTGTTGAGGCTCTGCATCTTGCGAATCTTCTCAAGCAATTGTATGAAAGATAATAAACCATGAATGTTTCCCAACCAGAAACATGTGCAGACAGCCAACTACTTAGTTATGCGTTATTTGAGTGTTTAATAGATGTAAAACGAAGACATTTACATCACTCTATCTGTGTAGGCATGCGCGCTTAACTTAACTTTCCACCTACGCTTGTGACATTATGTATGATGAAACACATACCTGTCAGTTGCGTGAAGCCTCCGATTGTATCTGGAAGGGGCAGTTTCTTGAGGTAGACTGGAAGCTGCACTTTGATAATCCTGGTAATAATTTCTAACACCATCTTGAATGACTTTGTGCGCTTCAATTGAGACCCAGCAGGATATTTCCTGGGACGTTCTACGTCATCGCGTTAGTGCACTTGCGTAGTCGTTTCCGTTTGTTCGTGAAGAGAGACTATTTGAGGCTGGAAGATTATGCGTAGTTTTATCTATGAATAAGCGTTAGCGCACGACGCGCCGTAAAAGTGTTAACCAATCACCAGCTGCAGAGTTGGTTAAGCGCGATTGGCTCGTCTCACCCACCGCGCCACTTGCTTTCAGTTTTTTATTAGCTCTTTACTTTCATTTGTTCAAGTAAAGGAAGTCTGGATAACACACAAATACTATATAATTTATAAAGCTAAAGAGTTATCCTTTAAAATAGCACGTGGAATCCCGTTAAAATGTAAAATGATTGAATGTTTTGGACATAATTATTTCCGTCAAGAACCTTTGGTTTTTTGATACAATTTGCATGTTGCATGATGTCATTTTTAAAAATTATTTTTGTACACGATAGCCTAACATTTATTGCAATAATTTGATTTATTTGATCATACATATGTTTATTTTTCTTGGAAAGTAACATTTATTTGAGAACATGGACTAAGCCACATTTTGCTTTTAAAGGCATTTATAAATAATACTAGCCTACTACTACTAATAATAAAAAATAATACCAACACGCAGGAAGCAGTTATTTAATTTAATTTATTGTACATTGAAATTTTACCCCTGGCACAATGAATTAATTAATTAATTAATTAATTCATTCATTCATTCATTCATTCATTCATTCATTCATTCATTGTTGTTAACATATGATGTGAGCTGCATAGTTGTATTCATTTATATGGTTTAATATAAATTGTTAAAATTTCATTGTACAGACAATTTGTACAACATAATTAATCATTAGTAGTTCTACCCCAACCTACAAAATGCACAGACATTTCAGTGATTGTGAAAAGAAAATGGGAGCTATTAAATATTTATTTTTGCAATCATGTGGATCAGACCGGGTGGTCATGTTCACAAGATGTCTTTCTGTCTTCTTATTTCTTTTCATTTAACCCTTTTTATTTAGCCTGTTTTCCACAGAAAATGTATTGTTTTCAACTGTAAATAAAATCAAAATAATGATAATGTGTATTATATCACTTTCTTTCTGCAAATAATAATTTTATTTTATATAGACAACAACATTGTCCAGAATTCCTTGCGCTTTTAAGCACATAATGCACGTTCTCGTGGATTAATTATAAATACAGAGTTAAATTAATTTAAAGTCGCGTGTAATGCTACGGTGTGTTTTAAATGTTATTTACTCCAAACGAAGGCGATTAACATATCTCTTCAGGCATCTAGCAGGACTACTACCTACGCTGACGTTTAGGTCCATGTCTGTCCGGTGTCATTGGTGAATGACCGAAGATGTCTCATAGCAGGTTGTTTGCCCGGTTGCTCTGTAAGTAAAACTAACACGAATGTCATTACATTTTAAACACATCTCTGTCTTAGTTTTGACATTGTTCCAGCAGCTATTGTAAACGAGGGAGTCATTTATTTCTTTGTATCTTGCTTAAACACACACAGTCAGCTAATGCTAATGCTGTTTTGTTGGTGTTTTCAGCACCAAAACGTAACATTTCACTTATGAACGGGTGACCTTTACTTGTAAATGTGTGTCATTTCAACCTCTTCACGGAGGTTGTCTTTTTAAAATGTCTGTACTACGTTAGTAATAATATCTGGATAACTTTGAAGGTAGCAGACTGACAGCAGCACTATCATTTAATATAACTTAGTGCTTATTTATTTTGTAAGGGACAGAGTTTGTGTCTTTGCTACAGTTAGGATAAATTTAGCTCACATCCTCAACTAAGATGACAATGTTCTTTATTAATCTGTTGTACGCATGTTGACAGTACATGAGGACTAGTGTGACATATGTGTGTGGGTGCTTGTACTTCACTGTATGTGTACATTAAATTATATTTTTATTATATATATATATATATATATATATATATATATATATATATATATATATATATATATATATATATATATATATAATATAAATAGTGTAGAAAATCTAAATGGTCAGAGCATTTTATGATGTCTGTGAAAGGGTGTTCCCACTTTTGAAACTTTGGGTTAAACTCTTCCAGTCTTGTGAAATTCATTGAAATTGTCTGTCAATAATGGATTTTTTTCTCCAGCTGAACAGAAAGCAGTGTTAACTAACTTCCCTATCAGTTTGATACACGGCATACTGTGCTTTTTCAGAACCGTAAATCGTGAACTTCAGATTCGTTTTGCCATTGAGTAGTATGACAGTTTTTCAAAGGAGTTTTAGGGGAAAAGTGAAAAAGTCTAAAGAAAAAATGCATAAAACATGTACAAATAAATAATATGAAAATAAAAATAAGATTAAACTAAATAACTTGATTAAAATAAATAAAACTATTTTTTTATTTATTAAATAAATACATCTACAGTTCAGCACAGTAATAAATTGTGTAGAAAAAAATTATTAACGTAACAAAAGACACTATATTTTCCAATGTGCATTTGTATATTATGTTAATTATACAACACTATATTTTAAAAAATCTTGTATAAAATGACTTGTATTTGTTTGTTTGCTTGCTTGGTTTTATTGTATTTATATGATTTTTGTAATTTAATTTTTGCCATGAAAATAGCCTTAGATGCTGATGTGGCATTAAATAAAACTAACTGTATACAACACCTTAAATTTGGTCTTTGCATGAAAATATATAGCTGCCTTTTAAATTTTAGGATTGGGGGGCAGGGGCATCTAAAAGATTGAAAACCCCCGGTCTATGATTGGTTGAAGTGAACTTTAACCTAGAGAAATGTGGATTGATCCGTTAATCCTGTCAGCTATGATCAATAGCATATTTCTTCTATAAGTCCTATTCTGTTCTCTCATTCAAGAGTCTAAACTGTTCGTTGATCACTTGTAAACATATTGGAATGTTTGGTGCTTCGCAACTATTGTTGTCTGTTCCAACCCTGTCTTATTTCTGAACTATTTGAGGTCAAGGCTGCATGACCTTTGGACATCAGACCATGTAGGGAATGTATAGAGCAATGTGAAAGAGAAGCCAACAACTTCTTTGGCCTAAACTAAGTTTATTAATGTAGCTACCAAGTTGACTTTGCATTTAGTGTAACAGATTAATAAATAAACTGCAGGCTGTTGTTTTGGACGCATTATGATAATTTAATATTTATAGAAACAGCAGCATTTTGTCATGCAGACTTCACTAAGAATGTAAAAAATCCTCTTTAATGTGTATTTATTGATCATTGGTTCTTATTCCACTGCTGTTGTCTTTGTATTTGCAGTGCAGCAGGCTGGGGTGAGGCACTGTTATACTGGCAACAGGAATAACCTTTACATCACCAAGAACACTAAGGTCATCTGTCAAGGCTTTACAGGAAAACAGGTGTGTTTCCCCAGTCTATGCTTCCCATAACACCCTGCATTTCTGCCCAAATATGTGAAAAGGTTTGGATTAATTTAGTTACTGATTGAAGTGCTGTCTCATTGGCTGTGGCGTACTTGAATGACAGGAAACTGAGCAATTACAGGTAATCTCACTGTATTTTGAACTTGATCATCAAATGTAGTGATGTGCAACCAAAGTTTTTAGCCAAGTTAATTTTCAGTTTTGAAGGGCCGAAATCAGTGACCACAATGGTGGTGTTTAATTAGCGCTTCTCTGATGTCACATTTTGGCTCTGGCAGCGTTTATTTTTCATAAACTACAACAGGTAAACATGCCATCTGTGTAGATGATAGGGCATTTTTGAAAATATTAATCTTTTTATCTTTATCAGTCTATGCTGTTTTCAGTTTGTGCATGAATTAAACATTATTTGTAGTGTGCCTACTAGGGGTGTGCGATAATATCGTAATTGTTGTTTTAACAATGTGCGATTTGTAGGGATGCAACAATACAGTTAGTCCACGGTTCAATACATACCTCGGTTTTTAACCACGGTTTTCGGTTCGGTTCGGTTTTTTGCTATTCTATACTTAGGCGACAGGAACAGCAAGAGGTTAAAGCTACACTGTGTAACTTTTTTAGTTTATTCTTAGCTAAAAACACTTAGTTCTTTCAAAAATATATGTGCTCATTAATGTATATTTACTTCTTTCAAGTAATAAAGTATTCTCGTAAGTTTATAATATGCCATTGAAAATACATACGGGTAAGGGGTTTCGAATGCGGGTCGCCATGTTGCCCCTCCATCTTGAAAGTACATCAGCCAAAGAGGGACATACCCGTGAATTCAAGCTTTGCCTTTCGCGTTTTAACACTCGATGGCACCGTGTCGAATGTGGACGAGGTCGAACTGGAAGCCATATTAATCTTGGACTAAATCGGCCACCGTAGGAATTAAAACGAAATCGTAATTGAGAGGAAGAGAAACTAATATTCACTGGATGGTAGGGATGCGCGGTATACCGGTACTGGAAAAATACCGGTGTATATATTTTATTTCAAACGGTACGATATCATGATTTAGCTCATTTCGGTATATGCTGCTGTTCCGAAGTACACCGCTAGGTGGCAGCGCGCTACCCAAAACTGACGTGAAACCGGCAAATGTGGCAACAGAACAAGATGAATACAGCAGTTGAATCTCACTCAACACGCACAAAACTCATTAAAAAAAGAGAGGAGTAGACGTGAAACTTGGAATTACTTTGCTTATAAAACTGCTGAAGAACCATCAAACCTTGCCAAGCATCGGTCACTTAATTCCTGACTTGTAAGACATTATGAGATCGACAGGTGAGTGCATAATTCTAACGATCTAATTTAGACATTTTTCTTTTAACACTGATTAACGCACATACATAAGATCGTATCGTTTAAATATAATGAAATCTCCAGCGTTCGTTTCAACCAGTGACGTTACTTTAGACCTAATATTTGCACGCATACTATTGCACTATTTACATCCGCGAAAGACATACCCAACTCTGTTTATGTGACTACTCACTAAAGATTGACATTTTTGACATAATTTTGTGTGTATTTGACTGAGGAAAAACAATTTAATTTGGAATGCGCGAGCTCTTTAGGCCTGAGCTCTTTAGGCCTGTGTATGTGTGTGTGTGTGTGTGTGTGTTTGTTGTTGGCATGAGCGCAAAGAAAGCTCTCTCTCAAAGAGCTCTCATCCCATATGTATTACGAAATGCTATAAAATCGCTCGCATGTTAAAATTGGCGAGGTTTAAAAAGACGTGCGCAGTGATTTCCGTCAGCTGTCCCGCAACGGAAGCGAAAGTGTTGAATCTGAGCGAGCGATGCTTTTATAGTCCATGCATGATGTCTTTTGAAGCCAGAAGCAATTTGCTCATTTTGAGAGAATGGAGACGCGCAGTAATGCTGAAATTACTTACAAAAAAGTTTCCAAATGACTGATTAATGTGATAATCTTTGTTGATTAATTTAATAATAAACATTTGCGGTAATTTCCCGCTTCATAAACCCAAAACTTGCGAGAGTGAGTAAAATTATGCGCAATACCCGCATCAAAATTCAGACCCTGTATGGTATCGATTTAATATCGGTACTTCGGTATTAGATTGTGGTACCGTACCGAAGTCAAAATTGTGGTATCGAGCTATCCCTACTGGATGGTCATATACCTTTTAACCGCTAGATGGGGGAAAATATCACACAGTGTAGCTTTAAGGAGAAAAAAAGACTATTTTTTATTGCAATACTCTTTCTTTATTTTACTTAAAAGAATTGAAAACCTTACTTAAACTTTAAACTTTACTTTAAAAAAAAAAACCTTGTACACATTCCTAGTGTATTGTATAATATAAAATAAATATATATAAAGATTTACACTGGCAGCTCAGAGCTGTACAGCAGCATTTAAGTATGAAATTGAATGAATAAATGTAAAAATAAAACACTACATAGACTTCACTATAAAATATACATTGATTCTTATTAAAGCTACTGTATTAAAGTTTTTCAGTCAAGAGCAGTGAGTGATTTTCTCTTTGTCTTTTGTTGTTGTATTAACATTAAAGGGATAGTTCGTTCAAAAATGAAAATTCTGTCATCGAGAAATGAATACAGGTTTGGCACAATATTAGAGTGAGTAAATAATGACATAATTTTATAGGTGAACTGTCCCTTTAAGGACAGCGTGTTCACTAGGCTGCTGCTGTCAATGTAAGACCTCCGTGCATCTAATATACGACAGACACACGCGATTTTACTTTCACTTTAGACTTAACCGAGTGTGTTTATGTTAACCTTGTGTGTATTTGACAGTATTAGCGCAGTAAGACGACTACTTAGTTCAGTATTCACGTGTTTGACAGGCGTTTAGTGCAATATATTACAATATATATTACAAAAAATATATTACATTTAAAAAAAAATTATTTTAAACTTAACCTTCCTCTGATTATAATCCCCTCAGTTATAAAGGCAGAAATGTCAACACAACCATGTAATTCACACTCAAATAATTAAAATGTTAACATAAGTCTAATATCACCATGAACATTTAACAATTATCTCTTAACATTAAGGTGCAGTGCTTCCGTTATTTCTTTGTACCGTTTAGATGCTTTGTCATAACACACTGATGCAGAGTACCTCTCCGTGGTGGTCTGCTGCTTGTGCGGTGTTGCAGCTGCAGATGTTGTTGCTCTGGTCTTCGTCAACAGACGCTTGCACCACCTGCTAGTGAGGTCGACTAACAGCAGATGGAGATTATGCTTGGTAATCTACTGCTATTCCTGCAGTTCAGTTGAATTTTCTGTCGAATTTGAACCACTGAATTTGTGGAAGCGAAATGAAAGGGACCGAAAATTGGCTGTCGAATTTTATAGGTTGTATTTTTAAACGGAATGAATATTTTGGAAGTGAAATCTAAGGGGTTTATATGGATTATTGAATTTTGAATAATGAAAACGTGTGTAAAATGTTTTGAATTGAAATTTTCACATTTTAAATATACTAGGGCTGTAATCAACCAAATAAAATCTTGGTCGACTGAAGTCCTGAAATTTTCGACTAAAAATGACGTTAGGAAAAAAAACTTTAAATTAATTAGCTGCGCACTGTGCGCAGTACTTGATGGCCTTGTTGTCTGCCTAAATGAATTATAAATAAACATAAAAACTTGTAGGCTATTTGCAGTATATTAAATCGTTTTTGACCTGATTATTTTGCACTGACACAGGAGTCTGTCGGCTCTTACAGCGTTGCATCACTTGAACCTGTGCAATATCATAGCCTATGATTTCCGAAAATATAGTACTATGTTGTCAACTAGTGATATCATCACACAAACTTTTGAGGAATATGCAACATAATTTAGACAATTGTTTTTGTCATATGTATTATAATAACTGACAGACTATCATTTCAGCCGCTCTGTGCAGCTCGAACATAGGAGCTCAGCTCAGCTTCGCAGTTGAGACACGAATAGACTATTAACTTAAAGCTTTTACTCTTAAACCCAAAAGGCACGTCCACTTTAATAAAAAAGGAATATTTATTAAACAAGCCAGATCAAGAGCAGAAACGAAATAAAGTGCATAACTGAAAAATAAAGCATTGGCTCAAAACTAATACAAACAGTGGGCACAGCGCATCGCGCATTAAGCTCCAAATAAAATAATAAAGTGCCAAAAATCGGCAAAAAATCGACCAATCAGAATTTTGGTCGAGCCAGAACGTATCGACTAATAATCGACTAATCGACTGGGAGATTACAGCCCTAAAATATACAACCATGTTGAATTTCAGCCCATAAAAATATGCAAGCCCTAAAAATACAATGCATTAAAATGCAAGCATGGTTAATGCAATGCATATTTTTTTCAAGTAGTGCAATTTAACAAGCTTTTTTGTTTCAAAAACATTTGGCATTATTTTACTTCCATACAAGTAACAATTTTTGCATAATGCCAGCCTATGGTCTACATTGGCTGCCCTCAAACCATGTCTACTTTGACTCACCCTCAAACGCTGTAGTTGTAGCTGAGGCCTGGAATCCACATCCAATGAGAAAATTAAAGTGTTTTTGACCTTGAAATGCATATTGTAGGAAACCTCCAGAACAACATTAGGAGCCTTTAAAATAGCCTAATGGGACACTTTAAATGTATAAAATAAATAATAAAATTAACAATAAAAAAATGACATTTAAAGAATATTGTTATACACATGTTGGGTTGGGTTTTAAATGTAACATCCTTTCATGCTTTATTTTATTAGAGAAGGAGAGACAGACACAATTTTTCTTGACATCTGCCCATAGGCCCTTCATGCTAAAACTGCTGGCTACAGTATCCAATAACCTTGCTTTTCTCACCCCTTTGATTTATTTCCAATCTCTCATTGCATTTCTCTAACTCTCCTTCACCCTCTTTCAAACGACTCTTTACCATAATAAAGGGTTATTAGATGAAGTTTTAATGAACACTCATTATAATTAGAAGGGTATGAGGAATGACTAGAGTGTCATCGCGGCATATTAACTTTGCTGTTCGGCTACATAAGCAAACCATAGCTCAAATTAATCGCTATACTGTTAACAGAGGCAGCGTGCAGGAAAAACGGCAAAGTTAGCTCAGCACTTCAGCGTTAATGAAAGCATGAGAACAAATGATGGTAGAAAAGTTGGCAAGGGTACGCTCAGAGGGGAAATGGATCGAAAACGTGCCTGGTTTCCTCGTTCTTTCTAATTATATTTAAAACATTACAGTGGTAGATATTGACGTGGTATTGGTGACCCTTACCTTTGGACTTCTCTGCGATGTTTCAAAATAATTTGTAATAATTAACATGGACATAGCGGGAAAGGAAGGTTAAAGTTTGTGATGTACCATTTCCACAGACTGTTCAAATCTCTAATCATGGGGAAATTGTATTTTACTGATACATTTTTATTTTACAGCATTCATTGATTTTAAGTGCTTCACATAATGAAAGTGCATTTGTAAGTCTATGTTCTGGGCTGCATGCAGGGAAATTATATATATCATGTTCCCCATTAGTCTCTTTATATTTAGTCAGTCATTTAATAACAGAGCTAAATGTGAACTAATTTATCTACATACTTAAAGTATTGCAAAATCATGCAAACCATGTAATTGTGCCTAAGATATGCTATGCATGACCATTACACAATCATTTATCTTTTTGGAATGGTTTGGGTTCTGTATTCCAACAGTGGCACATGTTAGAGATATAGATGTAATTAAGAATGTTATAGACTCAAAGTCTACTTTCAAAGTGAGAGTCCTCTTTCTGTGTGTTTTCATTAGTAAACTGTATTGTGACTAGGTTTTTGTTGTGTGTGTAGGGTCTTTATTTGGTCCAGGATTTTAATTGAATTTGTTTAAAAGCCAATTTCCACCCACTCTCTGACATTTTCTGACAACTTCAGTCTTTCTTTCTTTTTATTTGCTCCTGCCTTTTGAGAAATGCCACCTTTGCACTTTGGTCTGCTCATACTCTGGCAGCGGGTTTGCTTTTAAGTTCAGTACAAACGTTAACTCTTTATTAGCAGCTTCTTTGAAAAGTGTACATCACATCAATTGTTGTGCAGTTACAAAACTATCCAAAAATATGCTGCATTAATGGTTAAGATCAATTTGAATCATCATGATCATGTTTCACTGCTTCTACTGCTAAGATTTACAGAACAACAGGTGCTTCAGACATGGCTTTAGGTTTAGTGAACTTTCACACACTTTACTCGTATCTGTAGTTCTTTTGGTGTTTAAGAATGATTGTATCTGCCTGTGAGTAGTTTGAGTAGATCAGCTTCAACAATTATTTTGGACAGGGTATTAATTTGTGTTTTCTCATTTTCAAAGTTACAGTATGTTTTCATAGTAATATCAAGATCTTTTATACTCAAATGGAAACTTTCTCAAATGGAAATCTTTTTTCCTTTGTGATGTGACACTTTTAACGTTAATACAAGCAGACTATGCTGAACGGCAAGCCAAATTATTCTCTTTCCTTCATTGAAAGATCTCTCTTTTCACTCTCTGTCTCTAGGGCACCTTTCACAGTCAGCAGTCTTTGGACTATGGCTCTCGGTTAGTAGGAGGAGTGTCCCCAGGCAAGGGGGGCAAAACACACCTGGGTCTACCAGTCTTCAACTCTGTGAAGGAGGTAATGGCCTGTGTTCTTGCTGACAGTCTCATGTGAGCCACAGTTACTTTTTGGACAGCTGGTCTGATTCTCTGGAGGAACTAGGGGACATTTAAGGGGACTTATTTAGAGCAAGTGATGCCAACCGTAACAACTGTTAAAGGCCAGATGCTGGTTGTTTAATCTTTATCAGTTTAAACACCTTCAGATAAAGCCCAACTGCAACTGAAATGCTAAAATTGGACGTTTGACCAAATATTTTTGTAGTTCTGTGAATGATTCTTTATTTGGTTTTTAGGCTAAAGATGGCACAGGGGCTGAAGCCACCGTGATCTATGTGCCGCCCCCTTTTGCTGCAGCCGCCATAATTGAAGCAATTGACGCAGAGATACCACTAGCTGTCTGTATCACAGAGGGAATCCCTCAGCAGGACATGGTGCGGGTCAAACACAGGCTGCTCCGCCAGAACAAGACCCGCCTCGTTGGCCCCAATTGTCCCGGTGTCATCAATGTGAGAGCTGCACTTATGCTGTTTTTTTTAATTATTATTATTATTTGCACCCACACAAAACTTAAAATGCTATAAGTTTAGAAGAGAAGTCATATGGTTGAAGTTTGTAGAATTGTAGATGTAATTTTAACACAAAGAAAACACTCTTTGAATACTATATCTCTCTTAAAATGAAAACAGGTTAACATGTTAAAATTGATAAAAAAGTGACAGTAAAGACATTTTTAATTTTACAAAATATTTATATTTCAAAGAAAAATGCTGTTCTTTTGAACTTTCTATTCATCAAATAATATTAGAATCAGAAATATTAAACAATGCAACTTAATAGTAATATGAAATGTTTCTTGAGCACCAGATCAGCATATTAGAATGATTTCTGAAGGATCATGTGACACTGAAAATTCAGCTTTGCCATAACAGAATTACAATTACAAAATATGTTATTGTAATAATTGTATTAATTTCTTTTAATTTTTTTAATAGTTTTGTCAGAGAAATGTGTATATATAATATATAATAATAATATAATATAATAATGTGGTATTATAAAATAATATTTTCCTTATATTTTAATGGTTTAGGCAAAAGTGTAGTGTCATTAAAACATTGATTTGTTGAGAGGGAGAAGTGATTCAATTTCTTATTATTCTTATTGATGATCAAGCTTGTATGGTTTTATCAACTCACTGTCATCAAATCATCATTTTCGTAAAGTGTGTGGTCTCCTCTCTGCTGCCATCTTGTTTCTAACTAGGTTAGGACTAGTGTTGGGTGTAACTATAGTAATTAGTTACTGTAATTTAATTACTTTTCCCTTGAAAAAGAAAAGGCATTACTCTTATTTTTTCTGTTATTTAATTACAGTTACTTCTGATGTAAATAATGTGTATACGGTAGAACAATTATATATAATGCAATAGTGGAATATTAAATGTAAAATCTAACTTTAAAATGCATGTTTTTATGTATCCATCTCAAATTTGTAATACTTGGGTCAGTTAATAAGAATAATTTATGTAGTATATATTATTTATTTGAATTAATTAAAAGAGCTGTTTCATGTCTATCCTTGAATCACTTAACTAGTCGCGGTTGATATAGGATTTAGAAAGTAATAAGTAATTAAATACTTTTTGGAGAGAGTTATTTGTACAGTAATCTAATTGCACTATTGAAGATGTACTGTAATTGGTAACTAGTAATTAATAACTTTTTTAGAGTAACTTGCCCAACACTGACTAGTTAGGACACCTCTCCAGCACTCTTAAATAATGTAGGATCTGAGACCTAGTCTTAACACATAAGAACCTTAATGAATCATCCTTATTCTTAAGTCTAGGAATAAAACTAAAATTACATAATTCTTAGAATTTTGAAATTTCTTAAGACTTCTTTATACAAATGGCACCTGGAATGTGTATTGAATTGGGTCCATTTTAATTTCATGTTGACTTCAAAGCCTACTGCTTGTAGTTTATAATTGCCTAAAGTAAAATGTAGTTTAAACCAAATTTTAACTTGGTGTTTTTTTCTCTACTTACAGCCTGGCGAGTGCAAAATTGGGATCATGCCTGGGCACATCCACAAGAAAGGAAGAGTTGGTAAGAGCTCTACTGGATGACACCTGTCTTTATGACAAAGTAAACAGTCTGTCATCCTTCCAGAAGAGTTTAACACTGGAGCAGCTCACATGCTGTTTGAATAGAATCTTAAAAGATCCTTGAAATGCCTAGCGTTCCTCCTGTCTTCACATACATAAAAGAAGAATCAGACAGACAGAGCCAGAGGGTCTCGATTTGAAATGGACCCTTTTTATGGTGTCAGATTTGTAAGAGTGTCTCACCATGTCAAGGAGGATGAGATGTCTCTCGAACATGAACTCTGTAACAGTGTTCAGACTGCTAAAAAGAGAATGGTGCAGATAACTTCTCATCAGTGCTCTGTCAAGGAATTTTAAACTGCAGCGCTGTGCCGTCTCAAGTCAGATCACTAGACAGACACCACAGGTTTTTGAGGAGCTTTGAAGAAAACTACTCAGAGTTGAGCTTTGTGCCTGTTCCTGTAATAAGAGTTGTGACTTCGTCTGTCTGGAAATGTTTCAGCTGAAATTGGCCTTTTCCAGTACTGTTTTTCCATTGGGTATATTTGACATTTGGAAAGGAAACACTTTTTTTAATGCTGCTTAGTTGCCCTCTGGTTTCATTGGGTATTAGGAACAGAACTGAGAGCAGAAAAGGTGCATTCAAATGTTGAATACTCTTTTAATTTACATTTTTGCTCTCTAGAATATCTCTAGACAGGAAACTACACTCTTATATTAAAAAAGGTTCAATACAAGGAGAAATGTCTTCAATGATTGGATAATACTGTCATGTTTAATGGTGATTCCCATTTTATTTTTTTTTCAAGCTGTTTAATTAATAAAATTACATAAAAATTAAAAATGTATTTTAACACATTACATTTTGAAATTGCTATTTATCTTTTATCTTGCTCTTTTTTTCCCTCAGGTATTGTTTCTAGATCAGGCACTCTTACGTATGAAGCTGTACATCAGACGACCCAAGTGGGTCTGGGCCAGTCACTATGCATTGGTATGGCAAACATCAGTCATTATTATACATGCATTATTATAAATCTGCCTTGATTGCAGAAAGAGTTGAATAAAATGTCTTTTCTTTCAGGTATCGGTGGAGACCCTTTTAATGGCACTAACTTCATTGACTGCCTGGAGGTGTTCTTGCAGGACCCAAAAACTGAAGGCATCATTCTGATTGGAGAGATTGGAGGAGATGCAGAAGAGAATGCGGCAGCGTACCTGAAACAGCACAACTCTGTAAGCTGCTTCTAATGTTCACACGTGATTTCTGAACTAAAAAATGCTGTTAAATTTTAGGGATGCACCGAATATTCGGCCACTGAAAATTTTCGGCCGAAAATGGCCCAAAAGTGCATTTTCGGTTTTCGGCCGAAAGACTTTTATCACCGAAACAACATGGCCGAAATGTTGTGATGACGCAAACAGAAACCGCGACCTGCACGTGCTTGTCTGAAGCAACATGTCTGCGGTGTGGACGTATTTCAGTATAGCTGAGAAACACCCACGTCTGCTCCAGCGAGAGCTAGTGTTCAGTGCAGCAGCTCATGTTCTTGATGAGAAGAGGACCAGACTTCACTGTGAAACCCAACGGTTTCCCAATGCAATCTTTAACAGTGGGCATGTTTTAAGCGCGGAACACACTTCAATCCGATTTGCCACACCAACATCGATCAACATGCATCACGAAATTCAAACGATAAATGCCGTTTTGACATCACATCACAGTTCAAGCGGCGGCGCTCGCGCGTGAACGCGATCATCTGTGAGCGCGATCGATCATCTCTTCCTTAAGAATAAACATGAATGAACATCTGAAGGTATGTTGAGGATACATTACAACTTACTGTCACGTATCATATGTGGTGTAATCGCTCAATCAGTGTTTCATCGGCGAAAAGACGTCAATATAACTGCTGTAAACCAAACAAATGTCATGTAACTTTAGCATCACATTTACCTCAGGCAGTCATTCAGTGTCCACAGAATTTTATTCTCTAAAGTAAATAAACTCTTTCACTAAATATGCTCTATATTAGCCGTTATATTCATTATATTCTACTTAACCTGTTAATGATATCTTGATTATTTCATGCATGTTAAATAAACCTGTCATGAAAATGACAGACACTGTGTATAAATGATTATCTTCAACAATGAATTGGATAAAAAACTATTTTATAATCAGATTTAGAAGTTATTGCAAAAACTGCTTTATGTAAAGTTTACATGTTTGCGTACTATGTTATTTGAGTGTTGATTGTTAGACCTAATGCACTTGTTCTGAATGCACTTTCTTGTAGTAGTCCTACAGAGAAAAAATTAAAATGCACTAGACCTAAATGCACTTTGTTTTTATGAGAGAACATTTAATTTTAAAACCTTTCTGTAGGCCTGTACATTATTATTTAATGTACAAATGAGTGGGGTCAAGTTAAACATTTTAGTTTGAATTTTATTTTATACTGTGCATTGTTGCAATGTGCTAAATAAATATTGGCATAATTTGTAATTGATTTATTCTTTGAAACTTTAATATTAATTTATGCAATTGCAATGCCTTGATTTTAGTAAAGTTAGTACACAGTCATAGCCATAAATGCAATGGTACTAATAATTGGCATAATTTCTTTCGGTGTTTCGGTTTTCGGCCTTGGTTTCCTCTTTTTCGGTTTTCGGTTTCGGCCAAGAATTTTCATTTCGGTGCATCCCTATTAAATTTAAAGGTTATATGTCTGAAAACGTTTAATAATATTACCTCAACCTTTTAACTCAAGGCTATCTTATTTTTTCTACAACAAATTCCTATTGTTGGTTAACTTACAGCATTTCATTTTTGAGGTCCAATTTGTTCAGCGAACTTAAAAGCATATTAATTAAACAATAGTTCTGGCTGTATACAGGTAAAGTTTAAGCAATAGTTAGCCCCAAAATGTACTTAATTTACTAATCTTAATTCATCATTTACTCACCCTCATGTTGTTCCAAACCCATATACTTCCTTCTGTCAGTCACAAAAGGAAATGTTAGGCAGGATGTTCACAATTCTCTTTTTTCCAATCCATTAACACTGAATAGAGACCAGGGTCTTGAAGAGGGTCTTGTCAAGCTCCAAAATGACTAAAAAGCATGATAAAAGTATCATAAAAGTAATCCATATGACCAAAATTTAGTTAAAATATTCATCCATTCAAATTTAACGTCATGATCTTTTATGAGACAGGAGAATTTAATATGTTTGGCATCATTGACATCAGATGTCATATTTTAAACACAAGTTTGATATTTCTGTCTGTTCATCACAGAAAACTATTTTATTCATTCAAAAGACTTGGAATACGATGCACAAGTTATGCATATTTTATGCTGGTTTTATTTTATTTTTGGGGCCAGATGTACTAAATGGCAAATTAGCGCGAGGGTGCAATTCCATAAATGCGCAGATGGGAGTGGACAGTTCTGTGCCTGATCTACTGACGACGCGCAAACTAATGAATACAGACGCAGCCGGTTCATTTCCATAATGACCAATGCAATCTACCTGTTAGCGTCTGGTTTAAGACGTGTTTTTTTTGGGGGCGGTAAATAATGGCGCAAACACCAGTAAATTGACGAGCGCAAACCTTTGTAAATCACCTGGCATGATTCATTTAAATACTCTCCTCCCATAAATTTAGTAAATCTGACCCTTGGAGAACTGTGCCTTTAAGATCTTCCACACACACTCCCGCTCAAAGATTCATTCATGAAACGTTTTTTGACTCATGAATCAGTGCATATTTTTTTCTTAGCCCTTGGGACGTACACAATGTTTTTCTGCTTCTGGATATCGGCAGCTTTCTCCAACAAACAGGAACCCTCACCACACATGGAGCTCCTCTTTCCTTGCTGGCAGGAGCTACTCGCCCCTGAGCTCACATTGTTTCTGTGAATGAGAAAACAACCTCCAGCTGCTCTTTGATCTGTTTTGGCTGTGAAGGAAAATCTACAGGGTTTTCATTGTGATCTTTGGACCAGTCAGACTAGATTTCACTTGCAGTCAAAGACCTCCCCCACTCCTAACAAAGCCTCAGTTTGTGTCGTCATTTAAGCATGTCATATTTATTCCTCCAGTCTCAGAGTCATCAAGAGAGCTGATGCATTAGCAAGTCTCTTGCATTGGGAGATTTTTTCTCTCTGTAAGGTAAAAAAACTATCGTTGGCACAAGGAATACTCATGGAATAGTTTCAGCTGTGCTGATTGTGCCAAATTGCGTACAGCAAACTGACACACAAAAGTCCATTTCCTTAAGAGGAACTCAGACAGCCAGATGCGATTCAGATGGAACTCAAGTCTGAAAGCGGGGCAGTGGAGGGGCACAGTAATTCCAGGAAAATCAAGCAAGTCGCTCTGAATATGTTAACTGCATGTACAAGTGCATCATTTAGTAAGTGCTTGGATGTTCAAAGAACCTCTTCTCCATCCTGTGAATCAGACTCTTTAAGTGCTCGTTTTTATTGTTGCCACATTTGAATGGAACTGAAATGGTGAAATGTCAACTTGCTATTTCCAGCATTGTTAAGAAGTTTCACAGTTGCAGAAACCATTAAGCGTTTTTGTGTACTTGGAGAAAAGTGAGCATGTAGCTCTTGTGCCGCATTAGCACTGTGAAACTTTCTTCTTTTCCGGCCTGTCAATTAAATTAGTGGGAGAATTGAATTATTCCTCGCCGACTAGTTGCTGATAGTATGAAATTGGTCCTTTCAGGTAAACTTTTCTCATTACCTCAACAAGGTAGTTTTTAAGTGAACGCTCCAAAGATGGCCTTGGCCATGAATAATGGAGATCAATACGTGGTCATGCTACATTTCATGCAGTGGATTCAGCCTTGGGAGAAGCATTTGGCAGTTATGAAATGTTCCATCTATGACACTGTTAACAAGGCCTGAATTGATCAGACTGTTAAACACATGCCGGTCTCATTAAGAAGTGCGGACAGGGATGATACATCAGGTTTTGGGCGGTAATGTAAGCGCCGATCCATACCGGAGCTTGTAAACTATTAGCTCTAGAAAAAGTCATGTCAGATTTATGTTGTTGTATGAACCCTTTTAGACTGGCTTAGGAAAAGCGTCTGTTTTCCTTTTGAAATAATTCTAGTGACAAAGGGCTCATGGTCCAATCCCATAATGTCACAGCACATTTAAACGCCCCCACACTTCCTGTTGGATCCATATCAAGTACTTGCTTTGTATTAGCTGCAGTGGCATTGTGCAAATAATTGCGTGAGCACCCCGTTTTCCTCTTTTCTGTTAATTTATCAAGTCCCTACACGCATGCACTAGTAAGTCCTTGTGTCAGAATTGCCAAGGCAAACTGCAAAATTGCTTTTCAGCCAAATTAGCATATTGATATGAATATTCCTCTCAAGTGCTTGTCAGCTATACGCTTGTTTTTGCTTATTGCTAACATTTGTCACCTTGGGAACGTTGCCCATTAAGATCCACTTGCAGTCCACAGTCACCACGACAATATTGGGAGCTGCTGAATGATCGAGAGGAAGCATTTACATTTACATTTATGCATTTGGCAGACGCTTTTATCCAAAGCGACTTACAGTGCCCTTATTACAGGGACAATCCCCCTGGAGCAACATGGAGTTGCTGGTGGACACAAGGACACACTGGTGGTGACCGCTGGGATCGAACCAGCAACCTTTTTGCGTATAAGTTCCATGGTTTAACCCACTGGACCACCATCTCCAGCTTTCCAATGGTTAACATGGAAACCTGACAATTTGTTTTCTGCAAATGTTCGTTGCATATCTATCATCTATTTTTATGTAAACAAAAAAATACATTCAGTTTGTACACTTCTCAAGGGATAGCTCTCACAAAAATGACAATTGTCATTCGCTCACACACATGTGGTTGCAAACATGTTTTTCTGTGGAACACGAAGGATTATTCTTTAAGAATGTTCACAACAACGAGTAAGTAAAAACAGCATTTGGGCACTTTGGGTGTACCATATTATTCATATAACTGCTAAAACAAGCTCAAAGTGGGATTGACTGGAGTGTCTAAGAAAGTCGTTGTCATGCAACAAAAAAGGGAGAACAAAATGAAAGGATGGCGTTCCACTCCAGCATTCTCTCAAGGTTTTGTGCATGAGCAAAATATAATTACCTCAGTTCATTATTGTAATCTTGCCAGATTAGGCTTTAGTCTGCAGTCGGCTGCACGAACGTGAACAGCTTGAGCAGAGCTTGAGCTTTGAACCAAAGACGGCTCCTGTGGAGCGTTATAATGTTAGCGGGTAGTTGAAGATTATCAAGTATTAAGTGAGACTGTCTTTGACTGGCAGTCACATTCATTTCATTGTCTCTACCTCAAGTTTGCAATCCCATTTAAAGTTTTTAGTGAAATCAAAAATTGCCTGTGAAGTTTAGAAACCTTCTCTCCTGTGAGATGCTAATGAGCACGTCTGAATTAGTGCTGGCTCAGTTTGAGCCCAAGGAAGTCTATAGTACCGTAGAAAACGATACATTAGCATTCCTATTGATCTCGATGGCAATAGCTCAGCTGGCAATGGAACCAACTGAATATACAATTGAAAAATGTCTTTAAGTATCTCGTATATCTTCAAATATCTTCATCCTTTCTAAGAAAAGCTGTTGAAATGGCCCACACAGATGTGATTATTCCCACTCTGGAATTATGATGTCATTCATGAGGACAGAATATGGTGGGAATGAGGAAAAAACAGCCTGTGCATGATGGTCCATCAGCAATGGCAGTTAATTGGCATGGACATGACAAATTACCTTCCATGAAAGTGAGATTGTATTAAATGACAGACTCTAACCACTGTCTGCCCATCTGCTTACTCCCACACAAGCTATTAGATGCCTTGATCAGCCTCCCTTTTAAATGCCAATTTTGAGCACAGTATGCGACGTCTAAAAGCCCCTGCACTTATCTCTATTTACAAGTCTATAAAAATAGAGACTCACCATCTGTAATTATCTGAAAACATTATTCTTGTAGGCCTTACTTAGCATCACTATGATGACCATAGTTATTTTTATGGATGCCCATAATGCAGTGGTCAACCAAAAAATGTTTGCTGTACATTGTACTACACAAGATTCTAACTAATTGTATATACACGCACACAAACACTACCACTCAGAAGATTCTTAAACAAGTTTTAGTAAAGAAGTCTCATTAGGGCTGCATTTATTTCAGTAATTTCAAGAATCATTTCTTAGTTTTCAACATTGTTAATAAGGAGATGGGAGAAAAAAATTATAATTCAATGCTTTTCTGTTCTCTCGTAAAAGTATTGCGTTTTCCTGAGAAACTTTAAGTTTAATCATAAAACCTCTGAAATATACTTTTTCCTCTCACCTCGTATTATTTTATTGCAAAAGTTTTGCAAGCAAGCACAAACGTTTCTTGGAAGAACACAAACGTTTTACAAGTGAATGCAATGTTTTTTGGGGCAATGCAAATTTTTTGCAATCTAACAAACCATTTCTCCGGGAAATGCTAAAATGCTTGAGTGAACAAAACATTTTTCCAGTAATGCAAAATGTTTGAGAGTGAACAAAATGTTTCTTCAAGAAATGCAAAAGGTTTGAGAGCGAACAAAAAGTTTCTCCAGGTAGGGCAAAAGTTTTGCGAGTAAATGCAAACTTTCTTGGAGGAACGGAAATGTTTTACAAGCAAACAGAATGTTTCTTAGGGGAAGACTAGTTTTTCAAGTGAACTCAACGTTTCTTGGGGAACGCAAAAGTTTTGCGTGCAAACTAAAAGTTTCCTGCGGGAAGACAAAAGCATTGAAATATATATATATTTTTCCCCTCCCAACTCTCTTTTTTAACCATCACCATGTCCCTTTAGGGGCTCCGACAACAAAAACAAGCAAACAGTTAGGCAGCTTATGATTTTTGTGGAAGCCGTGATGCAGCTTTAAACAATATTTGTTGGATGAATAGAATGTTCAAAAGCATTTTATTTGAAATAGAAATAGTTTGTAACAGTGTAAAAGTCTTACTGTCACTTTGCTATCACTGTCATTTAATTAGTCCTTGCTGGATATACTAGTATTCAAGTATTAATTTAGTTAAAAATGTATTTTAACCCAGTCATCTTTTTTTACTCTTTAGGGTGCCAATGCTAAGCCAGTGGTGTCGTTCATTGCTGGCCTGACAGCCCCTCCTGGAAGGAGAATGGGGCACGCAGGAGCCATCATTGCCGGAGGCAAGGGGGGTGCCAAAGAAAAGATCGCCGCCCTGCAGTCGGCTGGAGTTGTCGTCAGCATGTCTCCGGCTCAGCTGGGCAGTACCATGTTTAAGGTGAGACCGTTTTCTCTCAGTGTGAGCTGTAACTCAGAGGCAGAGTCACCACAGAGCTGCAAACTCAAACATGCTGAGAGCAAGCCATTAAAGACTTTTTTTTTTTGGTAAAAAAAATATATATATATATATTTGTTTTTTATTATTCTCCTTTTAGTTTGAAGCCTTACAGTGAGGTCAGCTTGCTGAGAACTCTTTTTAAAGTAGATTTATTGGTTTGTGCGGCTCTGGGAAATTCACTGTTCTGTGGGCCAAACTGGTGACTAATATAAAGGGCCCCCTTAGAAAATCACAGCAGTTTTTACCGTAAGAGATTCAATAGACAGCTACACCGTAAGAGAGAAAATGAACAAAGCTCCATTTATATCGGTGAGTTAGCAGCTTTGCCTCTTTATCTCAATTTATCACAGCCAGCACTTTTAACAAGATGTATAAAAAGTGAAAGTGTGTATTACACTCATTCATCATTTTAGCCTTTCATTATCAGCACTAACAAACGCTCTTTCCTCTGCATCAATACCATTTTCTTTCCTCTTCCACCACACCCCTGGATTCTAATTTGTAATCATTGGAAGTAATGATGAAAAACACTCTGGCTGGTTGTTAATTTTGCAGCCCATTGTGTTCATACATCTGTGTTTATCTCATTGGCCGATTTAATAATGATGCCACATACACGCCTCAAAGTTGATTGTGTGTTTCCTCGCTTTTTCTCCATGTTACACACTCTCTCTCACACACACACACACACACGCACACACACACACACACACACACACACACACACACACACACACACACAAAAACACGTTGGCAACTCACTTATGATGTACCAATCCCAAATCTGGATATTAACCCTTTATCTCAGTGTCTCTCATTATTCCTTGTGTTTATGCCTGAAGGATATAGCCAAGAAATATATGTCAGCTTTTTGACTCATTATTTTGCATTCGCATTATTTTGATCAAACCAAATTTAAAATTAAGTAAACACTTTTAGTATATTAATTTAAAATCATGTTTCAAATATATGCTTTTCTTTTTAACTTTATATTCATCAAAAATCCTGGAAGAATGTAGCATGTTTTTCAGAAAAATATTTTCAACATTGATGATAATAAGAAATGTTTCTTGAGCACCAAATCAGCATATTTGAATGATTTCTGAAGGATCATGTGACACTGATGACTGGCGTAATGATGCTGAAAATTCAGCTTTGCCGTCACAGGAATAAATTACATTTGAAATAAATAATATTTCACAATATTACTCTTTTGAAAACTATATCATCGTTTTGAAAACATGAAAAGAAATACATCTTTTCAACTTAAATGTATAATTTATATTTATATAAAGTTATACATGTTCAACTTTTAATAATATTGACATTATAAAAAGTATAAATGACAAATCTTTCTCTAAAATCTTTCTCTTTCTCTAATCTTTCTTAATCGGTGTTTAAATGTTAAGGTAAACAGACAATTTGAACGGATTCATGGTAATTTAGCAAAAAACAATTAATAAATAAAAAATAAAATAACTTTTGCCAAGTATCTCTCTTAAAGCTTTACCGTTTTAAGAAACGTAATGACTAAATAATGGGCGTTTAAATCAATATTCATGATCCTTTTATTTTGCATGTATTAAAAAATCTTTGCAAATAAATTGTGAATATTCTGTAAAATTACCCAGCCCTACTAGTGTGCACTGCACACTGCATACAGCACAGGAAAATACTATTCACGCACCCCTTCATTTACCCTCTCTTTACTAATGATGTAATCACAGCAAATACTTAATTTCTTACTCGAGGCCATTTCCTGCAATATTATTTCAGAGTGTAGGAGACAATGCACTGCTTGACCTTTAGATGGCAGTAGAGCTTCAAGTATTTTTACAGAAGGACCTGAGCATCTTCGTTTCTAAAACATGACATTTGCATAAGGGAATTCTCTCTGAAATGCACCATTCCGTCACCCTTAGTTGAGGAAAATGCATTTTCAAAAGCACAATGCATCACCCTGTAGCTGTATGCCTTTGTAAATTAACTATGTAAATAGCTATTCCTGACTGGAACAGTCTACATTTGTCTTTGTATCATACAATGCATTTCTCACAGCTTTATGTGTTTACCCAGAGCTTTTCTTTTTCCTTTGCGATTAACCTTTATACGGCCTCAAATCCTGAGATTCACAGAGCTATCTTCTGTTTAATGCAGGGAGCTTTCCAGCAGTTGGAACTTCCACATATGAACAAACAAATGTATGCTATAGATTCCTAAAGAAAGACGGTTTGAGATGCCAAGCTAAAACGAACAATGACCAAACATAGCCACACACACAGTGAGATGTTCAAGAAACTCACAAATTAAAGATTTTGTGCGACAGGCAAGGTCAAAACACAGTAACGTTTTCTCCTAAAATGTGAAAAATATCAAAACATTCGAGACAAATACAGTACAAACTATTTTTAAACTTTCATGACTTCCTTTCTTGTGTGGAACACAAAAAGAATGTATTGTCCCTGTGTGTCCCTGGTCCTTTTTTATTTTATGGAAAAGAGTGGGGCTGCACAATAATGGTTAAACTGATTTATTTTGCTCAAAAAATAGAAGAGACAGAAAAGTTAACATTTTATAGATGACAAACAGATAGACTATGCTAGCTTCATCTTCGGGTAAATCAATACTTAATACATGGTTTTGGTGAGTGCTGCAAAGGATATTCATTAAAGAGATAGTTCACCCAAAAATGAAAATCACCCCATGCTTTACTCACCCTCAAGCCATCATAGGTGTATATGACTTTCTTCTTTCAGAAAAATACAATCCGAGATATAATAAAAATGTTCTGGCTTCCAAGCTTTATAATGGCAGTGAATGGACGAAATTTGAAACCCAAATCCAAATCCATTATTATACCTCATGGGGTAATTTTCATTATTGGGTGCCCTTTAATACACTAAGCACTGATAGCATACAGTGGATATGTCATTTTCAATCACAAGTCACGAGCAATATGGTGGAGAATGAGATCCATGTTTGGATTTATTACAGTTCATCACTGAAGGTATGATGGCAGATTTGTTCACACAAACAGCACAAGTGGTTCGTGAAGAAACACAGACTCGCTGTATGACACTTTAATTTGAGCGGAATATCGCAATGAAGATCGCTAAACTCAAAAATACATGTTTTCAGATCATTTTCAGCTTTTTCTGCAGTGTAGAGAGCGCCCATGCACGTGGTTGCCAGATTGCAAAGATTAAATAAAACGCCAGGCAGAAATTTATACTTTTAAGAGAATGAACACTAGAGGTTTGTTACCAATGCAATATAAGATTTTCTGTATAAATAGCGGTCCAATATCACAACGGTTATTTTTATTTAAATGATTGTGCTGGGGTGTGCTGTGTGGTATCTGGCACCAAGATGTTAGCAGCAGATCCTTTAAGTCCTGTAAGTTGCGAGGTGGGGCCTCCATGGATCGGACTTGTTTGTTCAGCACATCCCACAGATGCTCAATTGGATTGAGATCTGGGGAGTTAAAGGCCAGGTCAACACCTCAAACTCGTTGTTGTGCTCTTCAAACCATTCCGGATTGTGCAGCCCTAGAAAAGAGCAATGTGGACATTCTCTTTTTGTGTTCCATTAAAGAAACAGGTTACATTTTTAGGGTGAACTACCTTTTAAATGTGTTTAATATTATGTTTTCTTTTTGTTTTAATAACAATAATAATAATAAAACCTTAAATACGTTTCTCAGTGCTTTAGATACGTTTCTCAGTTTTTATCAATTCTCAGTTTTTATGAACCGATATCGATTCTTAATCCCTAGAATCGATTACTCATCCTGTTTTCAGTTGATGAATGAACGTAACTTTGCAGAGCCCCTCCCATCCATTAAATTGCAATAATCTTTGTGCTTTGTTACTTTTGATAAGATACAAAGTCTCAGATTTCAAATGATGTCCATTTTATTACGAAATTTTTAAAAAATAAATCCCGTTTTGGAGCTGTACATTAGTGCAGCTCAGCTCAAGAGAAGCGGCACGTGGACTGATCATCTCCTCCGCTTTAATATCAGTTACAGCGCGAAATAAACATGAATGAACGTCAAGGTATGTTAAAAGATTAGTACAACGCACTGAAATCTTTATCACGCCACATGTAATCGCTCAATCAGTGTTTCAACCGTGAACAATGACACGTAATGTCACATTTACCTCAGAAAAACCATTCAGTGTCCATAAACTCATTAGTCCGCGAGAAAAACTCTAGAGATGATCATTTTTATAATTATATGCACCATATCACAGGCTATTTATTGTAATTTTTTATGTTCTTCAATATTAATGCATGTTTGAATAAATCCGCCAAGTTTTTATAATTGCTACCATTTAAATGTTTATATTTCAAAAAACAAATTGGAGTAGAAAATGATTATATAATTGTAAATTTAGTATTATAACTTTATTATTATAAAAAACATAATTGAGTGTAATTTATCTTTGTATTTAAATCAGTTAATGTTAACCTTCAATATTAGTAATGTAGGCTACCAACTGACTAAACTTTACAGCATTAGTTAAGAATTTTTTTTCATCAAGAAAATTTGCCATTTACTGTATGATATCTCTCGATATATATATATATATATATATATATATATATATATATATACTCACTCTAAAAAAAAAAAAGGTTTTATATTGCACCAAAAATGGTTTTTTTAGTGCTATATAGCACCAATTTTGGTGCTTCAGTGGTTCTTCAGCGGTTCTTCAGAGGTTCTTCAGTGGTTCTTCAGCGGTTCTTCAGAGGTTCTTCAGCGGTTCTTCAGAGGTTCTTCACCGGTTCTTTGACTAAGGTGCTATATAGCACCTCTGAAGAACTGCTGAAGAACCACTGAAGCACCAAAATTGGTGCTATATAGCACTAAAAAAGGTTCCCCTATGATTACGAGCCTTTTTTTTTAGAGTGTATATAATCTCGATATTGAATCGAATCGAATCGAAAGCTTGTAAATGGAAATCGAATCGAATCGTGAAATTTGTACCCAGCTCTAGTAAAAAACGGGGGCCGACACAGTACAAAGATATCATCGTCGGAGAGAACAGAGTGACTAGCGCTCTTTAGAGAAGTTTGTCCGTTTAGGGCTTCTGTAGAAACATGACGGCACAAAATGGCGACTTCACCGTATATGTATGTAGATAGAAATGACTAATTCTTAGGTAATAAAAACATAACGGTTCATTATGTAAGGTCTTTTACATAACATGTATATTATATTGCATTTCTATCAATAGATCCTCATAAATACTACACACTGCACCTTTAACTAAAATGCAACCTAAACATTTTTTGTAGGTTTTTTTATTTTTTTAGGTAAGATTTAAAGTTATCAAGTGACTGCCTCATTAATCTTGCTTTTCTCTTTTCATCCTTGTCTTTTGTTTCCCTTCATTTTCTTTATTTATTCACCTAATTTATTTTCTCTATTGTTTATTTCAGCCCTTTAAACAGTATAATAGTAAATGTTTACAATCACGGCAGTAAACTTTGTTGACGCACACAAACTAACTGCATAACAGACCCCTGCTACGGGCATATTCGAGGCAGACCCTGCTCCTGCAGCCCTTGCTGATCATGTTTGCTCTTCCCTGTTCTCTGCAGGAGTTTGAGAAGAGGAAGATGTTGTAACGTGTTAGAGGGATTGTGAGAAACAGACTGCCCTCCCTGCCTTAGGACCTTCATCCCTGCTGGAGTCCAGCACCTTCCTCCAGGCTCAACCGTGCGCACACTTTGTGTTTTCAGCTGATTCTATGAATACATGTTCCGTATTTGCACCAGAGGAAATAAAAACATTTCAAAATCCATCACAGCCTTTGTCTTAGAAGTGTACAGCACATCCACCTTGTAACCCAACCACACGCGATGTCAGCCATGTGTTGCTTTTTGTGATAATGTCCTCTTTCCTTCTGGAACAGAAAACATATCTCTTATACTCCACATTGTAGTAGTTAATATATTTTTACCTTTGCAAAGTTGTCCACGCTCCATTTACCGCCAGCAACTCGATGCACGTCTCTGGTGTTTGTGTACTTGAAAGATGCATGTTATCCTTTTGGCAGTCTTGATAAATCTATCGCCCCTCTGTGAGAGCTAATGTGTGATTTTTGAACTGAATCTCTCAATGGCAGAATGCTGTTCTCCTCCCTTTGCATTGGAACTAATTTGCGCAATTGAAAGCCTTTTGCAATTGACGGGGCTCAGCGTGACCTTCAGGCTCCCTGAGTCTGAGTGCATTAAATGTCATTTTTCTTTAGACTCGAAAGCAAATATATTTTTCAGCATCTACTTCATGTGGCAGGTGCAATTATAGACATGAAGATGGCCACGACAGGTTTAGAAAGCTGCACTGTAGGCTTCATTGTCAGGTAATGTTGGTCATCCTCAGTTGTCATAAATTATCATTCCGATTTCGACACCAGATGGATTATTTAGTCTTTTCACATGACAACTTTCACTGTAGCATGACGAATCTGGAGAGCTAAATGGGCCAAATTATTGAAATCTAGTTCACATTGAAAAGAGTGAAACTACGTGTCACCTGTCCCAGGCTTTTAGCAAGGATTTTCATTTGCAGACACAGGTTTATTAATTCTGACATGCCTCACTGGAAGGTAAAATGTGTGTGGGAGGACTTTCTCCTTTCGCCCTGTAATTGCATCTCTCCTGCCTAATGACATGCATTCACATTTTACTCCGATAAAGAATGAAAATGCAAATTTGTTCTCTTGCCAGGTGCGTTTCAGAAGTGCTCAGAGTTGATGAATATTCTTAGTTTGAATCACATATTTATCAGCCTCAATTATGTGAGGTTGCACAGGTTGTCTGTATCGCAAAAATGTGCGCGTTTGCTCCGATTTCAATAACAACAATTTGTGTGGAATGAGTGGGAGGAGGTCAGCATGGAAATGTCACCAAATGTATCGCACCCTGACTGTATCGCGTCGGCCCTCCAGCTGAACTGTAGGAAGAAAAGGAGGGGAATGAAACCTCGATATGAGCTCTTGAACTGATACATCTCATCTCTGTGTCTGCCTTTGTGGCGAACAGGAATTGGGACACATGCTTTGAGAGAGAATGATCACAGATTCGCTGACTCTGTGATAGCCTATCTAAAGCTACAGTGGCGCAAAATTTGTGGCTGCGTACCAACTTTTATTCGACTTAAGCTTATTAGTGCTCACCAGGATCCAGTCGGGTCACACCAGTTGTTCGTAAGCTCTTTTAAATTGGGACAGAATGTTCACTCTGTAGGGCTTAGTAACTAGTTAAGTTTGTACCTTGCTTTGTACTTAATATGGTTGCACCATTTGTTCTTAACGCAAGGCATGAGCTCACCTTTAAATAATGTGCAGTCGAGTAATATGACTTTATCTTCCAATAGATCCAATAAGCAGCCTTCAAATCTGTGTTGAGGAACAGAGTATTTCACTTTTATTTCAAACTCCTTTTGCTTCTTGAAACTCTCAACTGAGAAACTGAAAACGCATACATAATACAATAAATGGTGGAAATAAATATGTACATGATAGGTCACACTTTATATTGGGTGTCTTTGAAATTGTAAAACACTTGATGCTATTGAGGTGGGATACGGGTAGATGGATGGCTCAATTATAGATAATTACAGAAATTAATTACAGCTGTAATTACATGCACAGGTTTTTGAAAACATGATTGTACACAAATTAATTTAGATTGAAGTAGTTAAGACACTTAATATAAAGTGGGACCAAATTATGAGTGTACATGTTAACATCATATGCTTCAAAACTTGGATGTAAGTTAATCAGTCTGATATTACATTCCAGTGTTTATAAGTTTACAACTAAGTTTAATGGTGCAACACCACTGATCTATATAAATAAATTGCTCATTGTGTACTGCCAACAGGTGTTGAAGCCACAGGAAGTGTTCGAGCAGCCATATTTGTATTCCCTACCAGACTTTCAGCCAAAATGTTTACCTAAATTTGCAGGGTATCGTTCACATTAATTGATTTAAAGATACACCGATCAGGCATAACATCGACATATTTTATGATATTGTGCTAGTCCCCCTTTTGCTGCCAAAACAGCCCTGACCAGTCAAGGCATGGACTCCGCTAGACTCCTGAAGGTGTGCTGTGGTATCTGGCACTAAGATGTTAGCAGCAGGTCCTTTAAGTCCTGTAAGTTGCGAGGTGGGGCCTCCATGGATCGGACTTGTTGGTTCCGCACATGCCACAGATGCTCGATTGGATTGAGATCTGGGGAAATTGTAGGCCAAGTCAACACCTCAAACTTGTTGTGCTCCTCAAACCATTCCTCAACTATTTTTGCTTTGTGGCAGGGCGCATTATCCTGCTGAAAGAGGCCACAGCCACCAGGGAATACCGTTTCCATGAAAGGGTGTACATGGGCTGCAACAATGCTTAGGAAGATGGTACTTGTCAAAGTAACATCCACATGGATGGCAGGACCCAAGGTTTCCCAGCAGAACATTGCCCAAAGCATCACAGCCTCCACCAAGCGGCTTGCCTTCTTCCCATAGTGCGTCCTGGTGTCATAATGTTATGCCTGATCGGTGTATATGACTGTACATTAATTGATACTTCAAACAGTATCTGTAATGTTTATGGTCTTTTCGGGCAGGATATGCAAAATATATAAATTATTAAGATGGGTGCATCTAAAGCACACTGCCGACAGGTTACAAAAAATATTTCTTTATGTACGTAATTATGCAGGAAATATTAAGCATGAACATATATTTGGGATTATCAGCAGAAATTGATTTGAATATACATTAAATATTACAATACATACATGCCCCTATTACTATATTGTATTATAATTAGTGCTGTCAAATCGATTAATCACATCCAAAATATGTGTGTACTGTGTATAATTATGTATAGGCCTATAAATGCACACATGCATGTATTTAAGAAAAGTATATATTTAAAATATATTTATATATAATATAAATTATATAAATATACAGTATATACATGCTAATATTTCTTAAATATACACTCTAAAAAAAAGGTTATTTTGCTAAGGTGCACCGCTACCAACATATAGAATATGTTAAGATATGGTGCTATATAGCACCAAAAGTGGTTCCTCTATTATTACGACAAGCAACCACTTTTAGTGCCAAATAGAACCTTTTTTTTTAGAGTGTATACCTGTATGTGTATTATGTACATAATTATACACCGTACACACATATATTATATAAAATACATGGTCTCATAGGCGACAGTTTAAATGAGGCTGTATATAATATCGTCTAATTTCCACAACCCATTTTTTGTGGGACTTTTATTCGTGTAAAGTTAAATACAATGTCTAGTGTCTACGCCGACCAAGGTCCAGAGCTTGAAAAGGAGACATTTATCATTTAAACCACACCACTTTTGACAGTTGCATCAGAAAAGGTTTTTTTTACTTTTTTATTGATTAAACTTCCATTAGGCCATTGCAGATACTAATGATTACATGAAAGTTCTTTAACTGCATGCCGCCTCCTCAGGTAGATGGATATTATTACTTCACACAGTCTTGACAGTAAATTTAACATCCGTGGCTTGTCTTAGCAGAGAAGCTCTATAAATAGACGACTCAGGAAGAAAAATGGAAGTTCTTTGTTACTTAACACTGATACAGATGCAGACCCTTCATATTATCATAAAGATCCATTATCTCCATTGTCATGCATCATCATCACCACTTCCACAACCATTCCTCACGGTTCCTCCACACGGTATCTTTTCAAACAAGGAAAGACTGGGCCTCGTGGGAGCTTGCATTATGGAGATTTATGAATAACTTTGAGAATGAAAGAGTCTGGTCAGATTTAATTTATTATTCCTCTAGATAAGACTTTAACAGAAATATCACCCAAAAATGACCATTGCTGTTTTCTCTACATTCCAAGTCATCTGAATTTATACAGGTTTGTGCAAGAAATGGATCAGATTTAAGTCATTATTCAATGATAATCTTGATATCCATCATAGCTCTCCTTTGAATGTTCATTATAGTGATGTATGATTTGTGAATGAATTGAATGATTCATTAAATAATTTAAATTCTGGTCTGTTTGACATGAAAAAGCTTTTATATGGACTTTTATGGTGCTTAGACCTTTTTGTGGAAAAGCATGACTAGCAAAATGTATTTTTTAGTGGTCCACAGAAATGTAAGTCAGTGTTTGACTTTGGGATCGACATGTGGGTGAGTACATGACAATAGAATTTTCATATTCTGCTAGGTGAACTATTTCATACAATGCTGTAAATGTAGCTACATTTTGTAGAAACAGAAAAATAGATGCTAATGGAGCCTATAAATGTCCTCTTTCACCAGACATCTTTGTACGCTTATCTCCATTCCGTCACTGTCGGCCTAGGAGAAGATTATGCTGTGTACATATTGTTACCAATTATGTTCCAATCTGCATTAGAGAAATTACCATAACAAAGATTGGGAGGTCGAATTTAAGACTTTATTTGTTTGGGGGCTTAGGGTGTCTACTCCCCGGAACGTTACTGTGGCCAAGCACTACTGTGACAGTCGTTATCTTTGCGCATAGCTAATGAAGCAGCGTTGCGATGCACATTGCACTTTTCCCATTCATACCTCAGTGCCTTCGATTTGGCTATGAAGAGCTGCGTACTGGCGGTGTGACAAGCGATAATACGGACAGAAATAACTAGCTTTTTTCATGCATGTCAAGTTTTAGAAGCGGTTTGATGTCGCTTACACATTGAACTCTTTCGAACACGCGTATACCCACGCCTGTCACGGTGTAGCCTGAGCGACGTTTGTTTTGACGTCTGTGGGCTTTTTCTTTTAGATTCATATTAACATGTTCCTTATATATCATGTTCATTGTGTTATGTTGTGTTAAGTGTATTAACGATATGTAAGAGTTTTTTTTTAATTGCATCTACAGTTAAGTGTCAAATTAAAAGTGATAGTCAATATATAGCTTATATGCTTTTGAGTTATATGAGTTTTTTTAAATCAGCTGTCATAATTATCATACAATCATAAAAATCATATAAAGCTATGCAGCCCCATATGCAACAAACTGTGATGCACTGTGTATTCTGACATCTTTCTATCAGAGCCAGCATTAACTTCTTGAGCAATTTGAGCTACAGTAGCTCGTCTGTTTGATCGGACCACATGGGCCAGACTTTGCTCCCCACGTGCATCAATGAGCCTTGGCCGGCCATGACCCTGTCGCCGGTTCACCACTGTTCCTTCCTTGGACCACTTTTGTGGCCACCAGTGTATAAAATCAAACACCTGGGCATGCAGACGCTTCTACAAACATTTGTGAAAGAATGGGTCGCTCTCAGGAGCTCAGTGTGTGGAACTAATTTCCTCACTACTAAATATTCTACGGCCAACTGTTAGTGGTATTATAACAAATGTGGAAGCAATTGGGAACAACAGCAACTCAGCCACAAAGTGGTCGGCCACATAAAATCACAGAGCGGGGTCAGCGCATGCCGAGGCGCACAGTGCGCAGAAGTCACCAACTTTCTAAAGAGTCAATAGCTAAAGACTCCAAACTTTGTGTGGCCTTCAGATTAGCTCAAGAACAGTGCGTAGAGAGCTTCATGGAATGGGTTTCCATGGCCGAGCAGCTGCATCCAAGCCTTACATCACCAAGTGCAGTGCAAAGCGTCGGATGCAGTGGTGTAAAGCACACCGCCACTGGACTCTAGAGCAGTGGAGACGTGTTTTCTGTGGCAAATCACGCTTCTCTGTCTGGCAATCCAATGGACGAGTCTGAGTTTGGCGGTTGCCAGGAGAAACGGTACTTGCCTGACTGAATTGTGGCAAGTGTAAAGTTTGGTGGAGGGGAGATTATGGTGTGGGGATGTTTTTCAGGGGCAGGGCTTGGCCCCTTAGTTCCAGTGAAAAGAACTCTTAATGCTTCAGCATACCAATACATTTTGGACAATTTAATGCTCCCAACTTTGTGGGAACAGTTTGGGGTTAGCCCAACAAGGATGGGCCAACTCAATATTAAACCCTAAGGATTAAGAATAGGATGTCGTTAAAGTTCATAGGCATGTAAAGGCAGGCGTCTCAAAAACTTTTGGCAATATAGTGTGTGTGTATATATATATATATATATATATATATATATATATATATATATATATATATATATATATATATATATATATATATATATATATATATATATATATATATATATATATATATATATATATATATATATATATATATATATATATATATATATATATATATATATATATATATATATATATATATATATATATATATATATATATATATATATATATATATATATATATATATATATATATATATATATATATATATATATACGCACACACACACGCACCACACACACACAGAGACAGGATGATGTCCAAATGATTCTTATGTTGTTTAAATAAATAAAAATTCTCATTTAGTACTGCCCTTCGGAGGCAACAGAAGATACTTACTTACATGTTTCCCAGAAAACAAATTAAGTACAATTTACCTTGATCTTCGAATTTAAAAAGTCCCCCCCCCCCCCCAGATCTCAATGCATTGTGTTCCTTCTGGAGCACCAGTGAATGTTTTAGTATTTTTTTAATAGTTGTGTTTGAGTCTCTCAATTGTCCTCAGTGTGAAAAGATGGATCTCAAAACCATACAGTCACTGCTGGAAACGGTTCAAATATGCAAAAGATGCTGAAAACTGGAGAATTTTTCTGAAGAACGTTGGGCAGTTTAACGGCTCAGGACAAACAAGGGACTCATTAACAATCATCATTAAAATCACTCATCACAAAAAACAGCCTTGGATCATCCAGGGAACGACACACAGTATTAAGAATCAATGGTTCATAAACTTTTGAACAGGGTCATTTTTATAAATTCAGCATTTTCTTTGTAAAATATCTTATTCAGGACATTACTAAATAAAAGAATAAAAAATAACATGCATTTTGTATGATTCCTCTTATTTTGTGTGTGTGTGTTGATTATGATGATTGATTATGATGATCATTATTATTATAAATACATATTTAATTATTCCAGGATTATTACATTCTTAATACTAATTCTAGCTAATTCATTCAGATTCATTATTATTATAAATATATTTCCAATTGTTGTATTTATTTATTATTTTTAAAGATTACGACTCATTCTCTACAAAGAAATGTCACTTATATGTCCTTGTATGTTTCAACTTTCTTGGAACTGTGCGAATTCCCTGTTGTTTGGTTACATGTTGTATTTTAAGGTGTCTGTAAGGAAAACTAACACACTTTCTGTTTTCAAAAGGGGGCTCACGAAGTCAAATAAATTCAGCTGTCCAGGATAGCCATACTGCAAGTACCTCATTGTGACCCATACATCTTTTGTTCACCTCCATCTCTCTTTCTCCTCCTGTAGTTAAACCAATACCTCAGTCTGTATGGATGCAACTGCACAATCAATCCTCCGCCTCTCAGACAAATCGATGTTTCGCTCATATAACAGCTCATGTACACTACTCGTAATTGTTTGTGAATCCTGTGGCTGCTGGTAAAGTATCTTTGTATCCTTAAAAGATTTAATACCACAAATCTGACACATTTAGGCTACTTCTTTATTTAAATATATATATATAGTTGAATGAAAAAATTTAATAATTATTTATGTTACACTGTAAAAAAAAAAAGAAAAAAAATGTACTGGTAATTTTCTGCCAAGACATTATCCAGTTCTCCAATTTTACGGAAATTTCCGTTAACCCTATAAAATAAATTTAGCTAATATATTCAGAATGATTTTGGGCTTGCATGCAAATTTCTACAAGGCATTCATTATGGGTCTAAAGACAGAACAAAAGTTCTGATTTCCACCTCTCCAATCCCGAAAGGCTTTAGGCCATTGGTAAGTGCGGTTCATTATGTGATAAGTCTGCGTGGGTTCTTGTTTCAATGTCTCACGGTTGTTGTTTGCCTCTCTGAGTGGTGCTGCAGTGTGCGAGCAATGGGCCTCGGTTGCTGAACTGCATGAAAAAGTCATTAAACGTGCTCCACATCCCGTAGAACTCTGCAAATGACAGGGAGACATTTCAGCAGATGCATAGCTCAAAAAATAATCTTTCCAATTTAACTCTTTCCCCTCAATTGACAAGTTTTTTTGAGGAAGACCTGGCTGCAGCCTGCGGAATGGGGCGGGCCTACACGTATCGCTCCGCCCCATACTTACTTTGATTGGCTCGGTCGTCGTTTTTACTATAATGCACAGACAATACAACATTTGCATACATCCTGCAATGGCAAGAGAAATTAATTATGAACCGTGTACACAAACCCTGTACAGTTAAAGTAGATTTTTTACTCCAGTAAAAGAGAGCTTTCCAATGCGACACAAATACCTTAGAGCTAAGTCTGACATTATTGTGAATTATTAGGAGCGTCTTGATCTGAGAATATCATTTTACTCCCGGATCTAGGCTCATTTGAGCGGGACAAGACCAAATCAATTGTTCATTGTTCAGTTGACTCTCATGCTGCAAGTTTAATATTCTGGATCAGTCAAATTCACAAATGATGTTATTTGTGAACCAGTTGATTGAACAGAAACTTTAAAATAATGAGGAACCACATTTCTTCCTGAAATCAAGTGGAGGAAAACGTCTGATTATGCTTTGCAATGTGGTGAAGAAGTTTCATAAAAATATAACATGGCAGCCTATATTGCTGTGTCATTTAGTTATCCTTTAACTGCACCCGACATGGCTTATAAAAACCAATAACACCTGTAACTATAAGTGTGTCTTGCCATGTTATTTAAATTAAAACAATACTGATATATCTTTTTCATTTCCTTTCTCATACGGTAATATGAAGTGATCACATTTCATGAATCATTACATTCATAATTAATTCCTCTACCTGCCGACCTGACTGTAGTGAACATTATCAATCAATACATTTTGTTTAAATGTGGTGTTGTTCATGCGTTAGCCTAAAGGCCAGCTTAATTTAGCAAAATAATAATTTCAGGGACATTGCAAAATCCAGGCTGTTTTTTTTCTTCCGTACATTTTAATGAAGGCTTTGTCAAACTGCACAGCTCTTCCAGTTCATATAGATTTGAACGACATATACTCCGTCCTACACCGACTACAAACACATTTTCTATTATGTATGCTTATGAAAGAAGAGTTGGTATGGGGCGGAGTGACATGTTCATCCCTGTCCCGTTCTGCAGGCTACAGCCTGGGCTGCGTTTAACTCATAAACTGTAAAAAAAATATGGATGTAGTGTCCGTGACGTCACCCATAGGATTCTGTTGAGCAGTTTTGAAGCACAAAGTAGGGACGAGCTGGCCGTTGCCATCTTGTCAGCGCGTCATCGCACGTCACTTCCGGATAATAGAAAATGGGCAAAAAGGCGGGACGTGGCCGGAGCTGAAGTGAAACGATGACTATTTTTAATATTTAATATTAAATATATTACTACATTTAAATTTGATATTTGTTTATATAAAAAAAATGTATACATACATAAACACTGTAAACAAACAAACAAAAAGACTTCCACAGTAGGAAAAAAAATACCATGGAAGTCAATGGGGGCCATCAACTGTTTGGTTACCGATATTCTTTAAAATTTGTATTTTGTGTTCAGCAGAAGAAAGAAACTCATACAGGGTTTGAACAAGTTGAGGGAGAGTAAATGGTGACAGAATTTTCATTTTAGGGTGAACTATTCCTTTAAGAGAATATTAACGTTATTTGCAAAACGCTGATGATTAAGAATAAAGGGCGACCCCTTCGTTTGTGTTTTGCCACTAACAAGTGCAGAGCTATTCAAAAATATGCCATGTCTCAGAGCGCCACTTACATAGTTTTACATTAAAATACATAATTTGTTTCAAATTGTTGTTAATCTGCAGTTATTGTTGTATCTATCTAATGACTTCACCCTAGGCTGGAAGAGTGTGTTTCAAAAATAATGAAACATTTTTCTATATTCTTCCTTTGTATTTAATAAAGTATGTGCTTATGGAGAGATATAATATAGATTGTCCTTTCAGTTTCTGTTTGCGCAGTTTTTACAGCAAAACACATCGATGCCGCTTCAACATCCTTTTGCCTGAATGGTGATTAGATTAACTGCCACCTTGAACGTGACGTGTCTGGTGTGAGGCGTATAGGAGGCACACAGAGAGTGGAAGAATACTTTTCTTGTGCTTGAACGGACAAATACACATAAAAGTATGGCAAAATACGACGAGTATTATAGCAAACACAGTCGGTTATGTGTTAACCGTATGTAAAAGAAAGCCGATGTGTGTCAATATACTGCTGTCTTAAAGTGACAGCAGCCTAAAATAGCCTACCTGCTGTCGTCTGTGTCATTAAAGTTAATCAAAGAACAAAATAAAAAAATCACTCTCTGATCTTGACTGGATAACTTTTTTAGCTTTAAACATTTAACCCAAAACCGCTGGGTTTGTCCATTTTCAACCCAACTTGGGTTGTTTTTAATCAAAAGGTGAACATTTATTAATAAGCAATTTAATAAATGTTTAATGTTTAATTATTATTCATTAAACATATTAATGATGTTCATTTATTAAACATATGAATAGCTGTTAATTTCCAACATACTTTGGGTTCAGTTTAAGCAAGCAATACAGTCTTTTTTTAAACAATAGTTGAAATAAAACTACCCAGCAGGTTTGGCAAACATTTAACCCAACCGCTTGGTTAAAACAACCCAATTGCTGGGTTTTTCCATTTTCAACCCAACTTGGGTTGCAGCATTTTTCAAAGTGTACAATTTTGGTATACTTATTTATTAGAAATACAATGTTATATGGGTCAAAACAATGACAACAAATAAGTATTTACACATGGTATTCTTTCACGGTCTATGGAACCCCTAAGTATAGCCTTGGCCACCCCATGTGTTAAAGTCTAGTTTCGCCACTGACGAAGAGGTACAGCTTTGCCGGTCTTGATAGACTTTATTTACTCAATCTATGTTTTGATCATCATTCTGAATCTGATCCGGACAGAGTCTTTGTCAAATATGCGATTTTCTCAGCTTTTTGTTCGAAGTGATGTTGTTTTTTTCAGTGTAAGTAGTTAACATTCTTGGATGTTTATCCATGTAATTAGACACCGCTGCTCGTGCTAGAGGTAAACATGAAGTAATTCACTGGGCATATGATTTATCTCTGTCACTGCAATGGCTGTTCATCACAATCCTCTTAAATGAACACCTTAGAGAGAGAGAGAGAGAGAGAGAGAGAGAGACAGAGAGAGAAAAGCGATAAAAACTGATAAAAAAAAATGCAATTTGCATGAGGTATTGCTGTATGCGAATAGCAGTGACTCAGACTTACCGCAGCGCTTCAAAAAAAACATGAAGAGGAGGGTTAGCGAGAGGGAGGGTGAGCAGGGGTGGGAAAAGATAAACAGTTGCTCCTATTGAAGCCAGTTAGAGATGATTTTTGCTCTGCGCCGAAAATAAGGTTTCATTTTTCACGCTTGCGAAGCTGATGAGTACAAAGCGAGACGGTTCTGTAGGAATAAGCTATTGTTTTTCCACTGTGACACTTCACTTGAGAAATGTGATCATGGTTTAAATGGAAAGAACTCCCTCCTAATGCGTTTCTGAAGAGGCTGTGAGAGCTTCACTAAAGTTCTTTATTCATTTGAACAGAATTGGCTTCAAATCTATACCAGCAAATGGCTGCATCACCTATTGTTGCAAACACGGTTTTAACTGTGGCTTTTGAAACTCTATTATACCTTCATTTCATTTGTGCGCAAAGGGACAGTACTATTATTGTGCCAGTGTTGTACTACTCGAGACTCGGACTCAGTCTTGAACTCGGTCTTGTCATGGACTTGTGTGCATTGTGACTTGGTAATGACTCGTATTCGAACATATTAGGAATTGGACTTATTCCCGAGTCCACTCGAGTCCCATTCAAATTATTTCATGATTATTACTGTATGTTAATATTTCTTTAAATTGATGTTTGAGTGACACGTCTAATGATTTTCTTGTGGGCAACTGTGCATGACTTGAGACTAACGCTGACTCCTGCCAGATTCTCTCCCACACCCGTGTCCCGGGTCAAATTGAGTTCTACTGTTGTTTGTGGATTTTCTCTGGTCTTGTCTCGGACTCAACATACTCTGAACTCGGTCTTGACTCGGACTCGAATGAGCTGGTCTTTACTACAACACTGTATTGTGCTGATGAGCCTCTGTACTATAATCATTTGTACTATCTGTGACAGTACTATTTGGGAGCTAGGGTAACCTTTTTTTCTTCTTTTTTTTTTTCTCTTTTACATTTTTAACTTTCTTTAGTGGGTTATGGTGCTGTTTGAGCAAAGGTCTGCAAAATAACAACGCACAAAGTCCAAAGGAAGTTATTCTCTACATTGTTTCTAAACGCCTCAATTGTAGGCTTGAGTTTTCTTCCATTAACGTAAACGTCACAATATCTCATTTAAATAATAATTCCTGCCCAAGGCATACACTAAATAAGGCCTGTTTGAGTTGCATTAGTAGCTAGTGAGCTGAAACTTGCAGTTATAGTAAGGGCAGGACATTTCTGAAGCATGCTCAAAGTGGTTGACCAATTGCAACATACTGGTCCAGCCGACCAATTAGAGCACAATGCGCTTTTTGGTAGGAGGGGATTCATAAAGACAAGGGCTGCGTCCGAAAACTGGAAAATACTGCCTTCGGAGGACACATTTAAAGGTAGGAAGACATCAAGGCACATCCAAATCCAATGTTAGCTTCACTACACAATGTTAGTCTCCTGAGATACCTTCATCTGATAGATTTTTGAAGGAAGCATACACTGTAAAAAATGCTGGGTTGTTTTAACCCAATTTTGGGTCAAATATGGACAAACCCAACCGTTGGGTTAAAAGTGTAATTTAAATTAAAAATGGGTTTGTCCTAGCCTGATGTCGTCATACTCAGATTCTAGTCAGAATATGAGTCTGATACTGCTCCATTGGGCTGTGATTATAGGGCGTGTTTCAACCGAACCAGGAATAAAAATGCCTCTGCACTCAATTGGATAGACCTACAACCAATCAGAGCAACTGAATAAGTATGTTAAGCGACGCATAGTTGTCAACAGACTTGTCTTCTTCTTCT